>NW_021604638.1:6628689-6822574 GCF_004785775.1 Grammomys surdaster | reverse complement strand
CTGGTCTCAGAGCGCATGCTCCTGGTCTCAGAGCGCATGCTCCTGGTAGTAGGCTGCGGTGAGGGACGATGAACAGACAGAGCTGGTAGTCATGACAGGGAGGACCCTGTCCAGAGCCTGAGAATTCTCAACAGCAGCAGCCAGAGGGAGAGACAGAGGATGAGGTGAGTTAAGACGGGAAGATCAAGGCTTGTCAGGCAGAGGCTGACAGAACAGTTTAATGCTGACTCGGAGAAGCAGCCCCAATAGAGGACAGGCGTCATCTAACTGGATTTTCCCAGAATGCTGCCTTCTCGTACTGGACCACAGAGGTGCGAGGGTAGAAGGAGGGAAACCTGAGAAAAGGCAACCGTCCTGGTGGGAGGCGATGGTGGCCGATGAATGTGAGATGGATGGTGAGGACAGAGGAATCCTGAGTCACAGTGCAAGCAGATAGGGCTGGAAGATAGCGCGAGGGCACAGGCAGCTCCTGCAACACCAACAAGGGCAGGCTAGCTGCTCGGATCTGTGGGAAGGTGGCATGGTTGTTTGCTGCGATGCACCTCTAATACCTGAAGCAGGATTGCTGTGAGTTCGAGGCCAGCTCAGGCACCAACATAAGATCCTGTTTCAAAAGATAAAGACGGAAGGAAGGAAGGAAGGAAGGAAGGAAGGAAGGAAGGAACGAACGAACAGGTGGCCCTTTGCACATCACATCCTAAAACTTGGTAGTTTGTGGATGAATCTCTTTCTTTGGAATACTTTAAAGATTTAATCTTATTTTAAAGATTTATTTTTATCTATAGGTTTGTTGCCTGTTATGCCTGTGAATACTGGAGGAAGCCAGAAGACACCCTTGTATCCCTCCCACCCCCTAGAGCTTCGAGTGGTTGTCAACTGCCTGTCACAGGGGTGCGAACTGAACTTGGGTCTTCTGTAAGAGCAGAAGGTAATCAGAGACAACTCTCCAGGCCCTGACTCTGCAGTGACGCTTGTGTGTGTGTGCGCGCGCGCGCCAGTGTATTGCCTGTATTGTGTCTCTGTCTCTACAGCCCGTTTTTGTCTTTTTTTTTTTTTTTTTCTGAGACAGGGTTTCTCTGTGTAGCCCTGGCTGTCCTGGAACTCACTCTGTAGACCAGGCTGACCTCGAACTCAGAAATCCTCCTGCCTCTGCCTCCCAAGTGCTGGGATTAAAGGTGTGTGCCCACCACTGCTTGGCCGGTTTCTGTCTTTTAAAACAAGGTTTTTTGGTTTAGTTTGGCTTGGGGTTTGTTTATTTATTTATTTATTTATTTATTTATGTTGAGACAGGGTTTCTCTGTGTAGCCCTGGCTATCCTGGAACTCTCTATGTAGACCAGGCTGCCCTCAAGCTAACAGAGATCCTCCTGTCTCTGTCTCCTGAGTGCTTCGATTAAAGATATGCACCACTGCCCCCCAGCTTCCACTTCCATTTTATAGGGCGGTCTTTAAGACAGGGTCTTGTTTAACCTAGGCTACTTCAAATATGCTATGTAGCCAAGGCTACCCTCGAGCCCTTGGTCTTCTTGCACTCACCTCCTGAGTGCTGGGAAAACAGGACTGCACAACAATGCTCAGCTCATGGGATGACCTTAGGGGACACGGTGACCAGCTTAGAATACGGTTGAGACCCACAAGACTCCAGATCCCTGTGTTGCCCCTTCCTGGCCGAGTGGGCTTGTGTCAGTCACTTACTCTGGCAGCTCTGGGTTTCCTCGTCCTAAAATAGAGCATAATTGTTCCTGTCTCCCAAGGCGTGGGAGGAGGGTGATGTCATGTCTGTAAAGGTGTCCAACAGCCGGGACCGGAACCAAAATCAGATGACTGGGACCAGGCCTGGAGGTCACCAGGCAATGCTAAGCAGCGAGTGGTGACACTCCTGAGCAGGGGTGTGGGATGTGGGCGAGGACAGTCAGAGGCAGAGAGGGCACAAGGTTATCTGCTGCAGGTGGAGCTGAGGACACTGGGCCGTGGTGTTCAGTTCCAGTAGGAGAAGGAAGGTCTAGCCTGTAACCTGCTGTCACTCATGGAGCTAGGTGAGAGAGGGGGAGGGACAAAATAAAGTCACTGTCCTTGAGACCAGAGACGTCACTGTACCCTTCAAAGAATGCACAGCATGGGAGACCAAGAGCAGAGTTCTGGAGGGATTCTGGTGTGAAGGCCACCATCAGGCAAGGAAGCATGTTCCTTTGCCTACAGAGCCATCTTGCCAGCCTGGCACAGAACTTTTCCTTTGTAAGACTTATTTATTTATCTATTTTTAAAGATTGATAATTACATTTATATGAATACACTGTATCTATCTTCAGACACACCAGAAGAGGGCACTGGATCCCATTACAGATGGTTGTGAGCCACTCTGTGGTTGCTGGGAATTGAACTCAGGACCCCTAGAAGAACAGTCAGTCCTTTTAACCACTGAGCCGTCTCTCCAGCCCCTGTAAGATTTATTTTTATGCCCAAGAATAACTAGAGTTTATGACTGAGGGTGCTGGGAACCAAAAGCCAGTTCTAAGGATGAGGAGCAAGTGTTCTTAACCACTGAGCCGCCATTTCCCTACCAACCACTACAAGAAGTTTTCAATGGCAGATAAAGGTGAGTCACATGATTATAAACCTGGGAGGTTGTAGGGTTACTTCAAGTTCAAAGTCAGCCTGGGCTACATACTAAGACCTTGTCTCAAACAAACAAAGATCGAAGAGGAGAAAGGAAGGCAGGAAAAGAGAGGCAAGAATGTAGTGCATGCCTCTAGTCACAACTTCAATCCCCTCACTCAGGAGGCAGAGGCAAGGAGATCTCTGTGAATTCGAGGCCAGCCTGGTCTACAGAGTGAGTTCCAGGACAGCTGGGATTATTACATAGAGAAACATTGTCTCAAAAAACAAAATCGAATAAACAAAAAACAGAATAAAGGGCTGGAGAGACGGCTCAGTGGTTAAGGGCACTGACTGTTCTTCCAGAGGTCCTGAGTTCAATTCCCAGCAACAACATGGTGGCTCACAACCATCTGTAATGGGATCTCACACCCTCTTCTGGTGTGTCTGAAGAAAGCTAAGGTGTACTCATATACATAAAATAAATAAGTAAATCTTTAAAAAAAACAAAAACAAAAAAACAATGATTGAGAGCACTGGCTGCTCTTCCAGAGGACCTGGGTTTGATTCCCAGCACCCACATAGTGGCTCACAGCCATCAGTAATGAGATCCAATGGGATCTGATGCTCTCTTCTGGTGTGCGCACATGATAACAAACTGCCCATATATATAAAATACATAAGTAACCCTTAGAAGAAGAAAGAAAACAGGCTGTGCACGGCTCAACTGGTAGAGAAAAAAGAAAACAGGCCAGGTGGGGCTGTACTGGTAGAACATACACATGCACAGGAGGCCCTGGGTTGAATACCCAGTAGACAAAAGCAAAACAGAAGCTAGCCACACAACATTCCAGCCTTGCCAGATTCAGAGAGCCATACAGATACTCGTGGGTTTGTTTTGACAGGATCTCAACACTGTAGCCCAGGCTGGCCTCAAACTCTCAGCAACCCTCCTGCCTCAGCTGCTAGAAAGCCAAGCTTGGCCTTTTTGCTCTGAGACCTTGGTGAGGGCTTCCACCTCTCAGCCTCTTGACCGGCAGTTGGGGAAGGGGAGTTCAATGCAAATTGCCACTCTAAGATTCGTGAGAACCAGTTCTGTCCCTCAGGACTGTCTTTCACAGAACACATCTAAACTGTACATGACCTCTGACCTCCTGGAGTCTATCCTAGAGACACATGCGCATGAGTGATGCCCAGGGCAAGCACATGGGCTGTCCACTGCAGCACTGAGTCATGGTGACCTTGATACCTAAGTAAATTATGATATGCCTGTGCCTTCGAAAGCGAGGCAGCCAGAAAACAGGAGGGCAGGTAACAGGAAGTAAGTATCAGGATGACACATAGCAGAGAGGATGCCTGGCAAGTCAGAAAGCTATGTGAGGTATGTTAGTAATGGAAGCCCTGGAAGGAAGGGCAGGGCAGTCTCCCCTATAGAAGAACTTCCTTGTGTGGTACAGGTAAAGTGTATTCATCTGTAGAATAAAACCATACAGACTTACCTAAGGAGTCTGAAGTGGGGAGTGTTGTTTGTTGGTTGGATTGAGACACAATTTCATGGACCACAGGGGGACCTCAAACTCACTACGTAGCTGGGGATGGCCTCGAACTCCTGATCTTCCTCTTCTAAATTAATAGGACACGGTTAGAGTTGGAGTTATCTGAGGCTAGGAGTAGAGCCCAGAGCTTTGCAAACGTTAGGCGAGCCACTGCCCAGCCCAGTGGGAGAGCTCCTGACCCATCAGACATCCTGAGGATGAGAGACGAGCCTACTGTCCTTCACCGCCATGGCTCCAATCCTGTGAACAGCTTGGACTCAGGAACCCCGTGGCATGGCTCTGTGACGACAAGGAAGCCAAGACCTCATGGCTTCCAAAGTTCTCTCTGCCCGCCATGACAGAACCCACAGGGTCCACTGGCACTATGTCTCTGTCACCTGGGGTGTGGTGCTACATCCGCTGCCATTCATCATGGTGTCTGGCAGCTCTGTCCTCAGGTACCAGGCTATCCCAAATGAGGTCTCTGTAATCTGGCTTATTTGTGGGTTTCTTTAAGACAGTCTCGAGAAGCCCAAACTGCCCTCATGCTTAAGACAATTCTCCTGGCTCAACTCTCAGAGTACTGCGATTACAAACCTATTCGGGTCACCACACCCAGCAGACTCTTCATTTTGAAGGTGATATCAGGAAAGACTTTCCTCCACATTGTGGAACTGATCAGCTGAGAAAAAAGATGGAGAAGGCCGCACACCAACAAGTCAGTAGCTGGTGAAGGTTGAAGCATCAGGTGCGGCCTGCTTGTGGGACAAACTTTCCCCTTAGCCTCCCAAGGCTTTAGCAGGGAACCTGGGCTTCTCGGAGGTGTCCTGGTTTAAGCCCCGCTGTTAGTAGATGCTTTTGAACACAATCATCAGATTTCCAGATGCTGGCTTTGGGGGGAACTGGAGCTGGAGCAGAACTCAGCCCTCAGGCAGTCTTCAGTTCTGCCTTGAAGCCCTTGGGCTGGGCAGGACACACCTTCCATCAGAAATGTTTGTCTGAACTTGAGGAGAAAATGCCTCCTTCAAGAAGAACTGCCAGGCATACCTGTCAAGCTCTCCAGACACAAACAGGTCTGGAATTACGAAGGGGTCATCTGATTTAAAGTCAAAACAAAACAAAAGGCTGGTGATGGTACATGCCTGCAATTCCAGCACCCAGGAGGCTGACGTAGAAGGATTTTGTAACTTTGAGGCTGGCTTGGGCTAATAGTAAGTTCTGAGATAGCTTGGGCTACAGTGTAAGACCCTGTCCCAAACAGAACAAAAGCAACCAAGGAAGCAAGCGCACCAACCCATAAAGCCTTTGTCCTCACAAACTGCTTGCAGAAAGCTGGGGTGTGGGGTGGGGGCGGATGGAGGAGGATGGCACAGGCCCTAGGAGTGGCCTGCCCTGCCTACTTGGGTATACCTGTGTGCTCCTAGGCTCCTCTGTGGCTCCCTCCTAGGAACTAACTGCCTCTGGCTGGCTTTGTTGTTGTCCCCAAGCTTCTCTCTCTGCTGGTTTAGTTTTACATAAGCTTGGCATTCTTTGAATTTTTTTTTTTAATTTGTTCACTTCTTAAATGACTGAGGGAAGAACAACTTCTCTAAAGTGTCCTGTCTCCTTCCTTCTGTCACTTCTCCACGGCTGACCCCCTCCTTCACTCTCAGGCGTGAGGCTGTGAGGCAAAAGCTGGAGTGAGGGTGTCAGGCTTCTTTCTAGAAGGTTCTGGAAGGTTCTGGAAGACAATGTGGCTCGCAACCTGAGTCTCACCTTACATTTACCTGCAGGGTTGTTTCAGAGCAGGGGAAAAGACTTGGATATTCTTTCTACCCTTGAATAAGTCAGGCCAGAAGATGGTAGAACATTCAGGAGACAGAGACAGGTGGATATCTCTGAGTTCAAGGCCAGCCTGGTCTACATAGAGTTCCAGGACAGCCAGCATTACATGTCAAGACCCCTTTCTTAAAAAAAAAAAATAAAAATACTTTTCTAATGGTTTTTTTATTTATTTTATGTATATGAGTACATCATAGCTGTCTTCAGACACACCAGAAGAGGGCATCAGATCCCATTACAGATGGTTGTGAGCCACCATGTGGTTGCTGGGAATTGAACTCAGGACCTCTGGAAGAGCAACCAGTACTCTTAACCTCTGAGCCATCTCTCCAGCCCAAAATAAATAATTTTTAAAATACAATAAAATGGTTTTAAGCCAACCATGGACATTTAAATACCCTATGAAGAACAGCAGAGAACAGTAGGGACTGTCCTTCAGAGCAGACTAGGGACTTACCTTTTCTGTGATTACATTTGCAAATTTACAGGGTTCCGAAGTGGTATACATACTTGAAATCACAATGCTTGGGAGATGAAGGCAGGAGGAGCTGAAATTTAAGGTCAGCCTTGGCTAAATACCAAGTTTGAGGCTAGCCTGAGCTACATGCCACAAACAAACAACAAAACCTCCAAATTTACAAGCTGGGGTTAATTCTGTGAAGATGATGTGCAGTTTGCTGGGAACTCAGAGGTTTTCTCGGAGTCTCAGGACACAGAAAGGAAATCAAGAAGGGAAACCTGTAAGCAGTCACGCCCTGGGAAGCAGCCAAAAGAGATGCCAGGGGAGTGTCTGGATCAGAGGAAAACTCATGGGAAACAGTGTTCTCATTCCATCATGTAGGTCTGGGATCAAACTCAGGTCACCAGGTTTGGTGGCAAGCCTTTCCCCACTAGCTATCTCGCTGTCTCTTAAGGATTGAACTATAGTGACAATATTTTTCAGTGCTAGGGTCCAAAGGTAAGGTCTAACAGTCTCCTGCAGAGCCCCGTCCCCAGGCCAGAGGCAGGGTTGTTGTTGTTGTTTTGGGCTTTTTAGAGCTTCCCCTACTCTGGGCACTGTGTGAAACGTGTTAGGAGCATTGTTCACGAGATAGACCTGAGAAGCAGAGCAGGTATGTTACTAACCTTCACATAAATAAGGAAGCTGGGCCTTCACGCACCTCAAATCTGTAATCCCAGCCCAGAAGACCCAAAGAAAGAGCCCTGTGAGTCTGAGGCTAGCCTGGGCTACATAATGAGGCCCTGACGTCTCCAAGCCGTGGCTGGCTCCTTCGAGGAGCAGAAGTCTCATGTGTTAACACCAGGCTTCTGTTAGGAGGCCTGGGAAGTACTTCCCACAAAGCCAGCAGCTATCTTGATGACGAAGACTCCATTCCATTAGAATGTCCCTCCTCTAGATTAAATCATGCCCTCATAAAGGTTATGGCGAAGGCTTTTTTTTTTTTTTCGAGACAGGGTTTCTCTGTGTAGCCCTGGCTGTCCTAGAACTCACTCTGTAGACCAGGCTAGCCTTGAACTCTCGAACACAGAAATCCGCCTGCCTCTGCCTCCCAAGTGCTGGGTTTAAAGGCGTGCGCCACCACCACCACCCGGCAATGTCGAAGTCTTAAGACCTGACTGTGATACCAGCTACAGGAGAGGCAGAAACAGTCCCAAGTTCAAAGCCTGCCTAGGGTTTTAATTAGTGTTTTCTTTCTTTCTTTCATGGTTTATTCATTTATTGTGAGACAAAGTCTTACTGTGTGGTCCTGGCTGTACTAGAGCTCACTGTTGTAGACGAGGCTAGCCTAAACTTTCACAGATCCACCTGTGTCTGCCTCCCTAATGCTGGAATTAAAGTCCTGCACCACCATGCCTGGCTGTGACATGTGCATGTCAGTGGTCATGGAGGCCAGAAGAGGGTGAAGAATCTGCTAGAACCAGAGTTACAGACAGCTGTGAGCCACCATGTGGATCTTTAGAAGAACAGTCACTGCCGTCTCTCTCCGGTCCCTTACTTAGGGTTTCTATTGCTGTGATAAAAACATCACAACCAAGCAGAGTGGACGGTGCTTGGGGCATGCCTTAAGTTCCGGCATGCACTTGGGAGGCAGAGGCAGGCCGATCTCTGTCAGCAAACCAGCCTGGTCTACACAGTGAGCCTAAGTTTCAGGACAGCCAGGGCTATGTAGTGAGACCCTATCTCAAACAAACAAGCAAACCAACAAACCAACCCAAATCTCCAGCATGACCAAAAGCCACTTGGGGGAGAGTTTATTTTTTTCTACAACTCTCCAGTCACACTCTGTCCCTGAGGGAAGTCAGGGCAGGAGCTCAGGAAGGAATCTGGAAGCAGAAACTGAAGAGGAGGCCATGGAGGGACACAGCTCACTGTCCTGCTCATCATTTGGTACAACAGCCAGGACCACCTGCCCGGGGCGGCACCGCCCACAGCTGGCTGGCCTCTCCCATATTAATGAAGAACATGCCCAACATGCTTGCCCACAGGCCTGTCTATGGAGACATTTTCTTAGTTGGGCTTCCTCCCTCTTCCCAAATGATTTTACTTATGTCAGGTTGTAAAACTAACAAACACCCTGGGCGGTGGTGGCACATGCCTTTAATCCCAGCACTTGGGAGGCAGAGGCAGGTGGATTTCTGAGTTTGAGGCCAGCCTGGTCTACAGAGTGAGTTCCAGGACAGCCAGGGCTACACAGAGAAACCCTGTCTCGAAAAAATAAAAACAAAAACAAAACCTAACAAACACATTGGACCACGGAGTGTATGCAAGGCTTAGGCAAATCCGTGAGATGTTGTCTCAAAATAAAAAGACACATGCATAGTGGGATCCTGTCCCCAAAATTAAAAATACAAAAAGGACTAGGAATATAAGCTCTGCAGGAGTAGAGCTGCTTGCCTGGCTCTGGGAAGGGAGGGAGGCTGGGCAAGGGAGGTGAGGGAAGAAGGAAGGAAGGGAAGAGAAGGGGGGTGGGGAGGGAATGGGAACAAAGAGAGGGTCAGAAAGCAACCCAGGGTCTTTTAGACACTTATCACTTTAAGATAAGCTTCTTTGGGTAGGTCCTAAATCCAATCATGGGTACCCCTTATCAACACAGACTGCAGACACACAAACCGACCTGGAAAAGGCCAAGGGTGGTGGGGGAGACCGAGGTGACTCATCTGGAAGCCCAGGAATCCCACGGTGACTGGCAGCTATGGGAGGTTGGGAGCCGGGCCTGGAACAGCCTGTCCCCAGAGCCTCTTGAGGAGGCCAAGCCTGATCACACCTCACACTTCTGGCTTCTAGCCTCTGAGAGCCAGTGGCTGCTGTCATCTGACTAGTGGAAGACTCAGTCCCTACGTGAGTTAAGAGCCAGGAAAACTACATTTCTCCACACTGCATGTCTTCCCAGGCTATCAACTGGTAAGATACTCTTGTTAGCTGGAGAGATGGCTAGGGGTTAAAGTTCCTACTGCCCTTCCAGAGGACCTGAGTTCAGACCCAAGCCCCCAAGCAGACTGGCTACAACCACCTGGAACCTGGGCTCCAGCAGATCCAGTGCCTCTCCTGACCTCCTCGGTGTTTGAGCACACACACGCAGACACATGCATACGAACTTTGTTTTCACTTGTTTAGAGATGGAGGGCTGGAGAGATTGCTGAGTGGTTGAAGGCACCTGCTTCTCTTTTGGATGACCTACAGGTTGTCTCACCACTGCCTGATCCAGACCCTCTTCTGATTTCCACAGGCCCCAGGCACACATGTGTTGCACATGCAGACACAATAACATACATATAAAGAAAATGAATCTTTTTTTAAAGTTTTGTTTTATACTTTTGAGATGGGGTTTCACTGTGTAGACCAGGCTGACCTTGAACTCACAGAGATCTCCTGCTTCTCAAGTGTTGGATTAAAGGTTCATATCACCACACCTGGCATATACAGATGTGTGTGTGTGTGTGTGTGTGTGTGCTTTTAATATATGTTTACGCCAGGCAGTGGTGGCACATGCCTTTAATCCCAGCACTTGGGAGGCAGAGGCAGGCAGATGTCTGAGTTCAAGGCCAGCCTGGTCTACAGAGTAAGTTCCAGGACAGCCAGGACTACACAGAGAAACCCTGTCTCGAAAAAAACAAATATATATGTGTGTGTGTGTATACATTTGTATTAAATATATAATATATAATACAAATATAAATATATAATATAATAAATATATAACAAAATTATATAATTTAATAAAATACATCTATAACTTACATATACTATATTTTATATTATATATTTATTATAATTTATAATATATCATGTTATAAATATAAAATATAATATAGAATATAGTAAATATATAATATAAATATATATTTACATGTTAAATATATTTTTATATAAAACATGTTTTATATTATTATATGATATAATGTATAAAATATTACAGATATATGATATAGTATAATAATATTAAAATATATATTTTTTGAGACAGGATCTCATGCATCATAAGCTGATCTTGAACTTCTGACATCGCCAAGGATGACCAAGAGATGCCAATCCTCCTGCATCTGCTTCCAAATGCTGAGATGAGATCTTGAGTACCAGATAGTTTCTGCCATGCTGGGGATGGAGCCTGGGGTCTGCTGCATGCTAGACTAGTGCTCCACCAATGAGTCATGTCCCCCACTCCTCAGAATGATTTCCAGTTATACGAAGAGACTTCTCGTGGGCCTCAGAATAAATCCATTTTGGCCTGTGTAATGGGCCACACACATAGTAAGGCATTCTCCTTCACTTCAAGCTCCAGGCACAGGCACTTGAGAGTGTGCACGCACACACACACATACACACACCCGCCCTGTCCCCCTCCAAGGCCCCGAGTGTACACAGGGAGATATGACACCCCACCCCTACCCGGTGGCCACCTCTGTACTCATCATGTACGGTGAGTTTTCTTGCCTTGGTCCTTGGCTTTTGTCACAGATCCCTCCTGACCTCAGCAAGGTTATGGCCATAAAGAAGTCACCTTTGAGCCTCTCAGTGGTGGCATACACCTTTAATGCCAGAGGCAGAGGCAGGAGGATCTTTATGAATTTGAAGCCAGCCTGGTCTACAGAGCAAGTTCCTGGACAGCCTAAGCTACACAAAGAAACCATCTGGAAAAACAAACGAAAACCAAAGTCTCCTTGGCAGAAATTCCCCTACATGTCCTATCTAAGTAGTGTCTCTCTCTCTCTCTCTCTCTCTCTCTCTCACACACACACACACACACACACACACACACACACACACACTCATATCTATGCACTTACGCACTTACACTCATACACATACCTCTCACACAAGCTAACAGCTGAAGAAACGCCCTTCCCCCCACGGCCACCCCACTCATCTGGACATTTAATCACACGCAGCCTGCCAGACTCATTAACTCTCGGCCCGCCCCCGCCCCCGTCCCTGCCTCCTTCGGTAGATCACACGGAAAGGAAACACAAATCCGATTCTTCCAACCCCCAGATTTAAGCATCTTAGGAGCCTCTGAGGCGTCCCCATCTGCTTCCCACCTACTTTCCAGCAGAAATCTCCTCTGGCCCCTGCCCAGGCCCCAGGCTGGCTCGCTCGGCTCCCTGCCCCCCTCCCCAGCTCTCTGTCCCTGGAATGCTCCCACCCTCTCCCCAGCAGACTCCCACTCATTCCTGCCCGGGCCACTTCACCCAGGAAACAGTTCACCCTCCAGCTGACTTAGTCATTCTCCGAACTGCCTCTCCGATCCCTGGCCCTCGCTGAGTAATACTTCAAAATAGCAGCTGGTGTCTTCCGTGCCAGCCCTCGAGAGTGCCAGGCACCGAGCAAGCACCTTTAGCCATTGCGTTGGCCTGGATAAGCTGCCTTGCCCCAAGCCACAGACTTCGAGCCCACTCACAAACCTGAGTCCCTAGAGGCAGCCCAGCCACACTAACTATTTAACCTACAGGGTTTTCCTCTGCTGCCCCAATTCCTGGGCTCAAGTGACCCCCCGCCTCAGCCTCCCTACTGGCTGGAACTACAGGTATGGCCCACAGTTCCCTCTCTTCCCGCAGGCCTCACTCCGACCCAAGCCTCCCCAGCCTCTGCTCTGCTTTATTTCCTGTGGCTCACCAAATCAGTTCACTTATTTTAAATATTATACCAACCTCTTTATTCCTTATCCCCCGCTCACAGAGTTGAAGATTAAGTTGAATCACACCCACATGCTAGACAAGTGACCCACCACTGAGCTATATGTCCAGGGTGTGTATGTGTGTGTGATGACATGCGTGTGAAACAACTTGCACAAGTTGGTTCTCCTCTTCCATCACATGAGTCTGACGGACCGAACTCGGATCATCAGGCTTGGCCGCAAGCACCTTTACCCACTGAGCCGTCTCTATCACCTAACTAGCTCATCAAGGTTTGGTCTCCTTACAATGGTCAGCGTTAGAAAAACAGATATGTTTGAGATGTTTTTCTTAACTACTGGACACAGACCAGGCATTGGAAAATATTATTACATAAGGAATTATTAATACACGTCTGAATGACATGAAGGAATATCAATACATGTATGCTTCTTTCTCCCACCTCTTCTCTAGGGAGAGCTAGCCCTGCTGCCTGGGTTCTCTGATTGATGTCCACTCTCCTGGTCCCCTCCATTCATGATCCTGAGCCACTGCCCCCAAGGGACAGTCCGTGGTTATTTCTCAAGGATTTAATGGAGCAGGAACTCTATTAGAATCTTCTCGAGATTACTCATCTGACCCTTAGCTGACTGTGTCAGGCTGTGAACCATGAAGAACTCTGTGTGTGTGTGTGTGTGTGTGTGTGTGTGTGTGTCATTTCTGTTGATATTTGAGTTTGGTTTTGAGACAAGGTCTCTGTGGCCCTGGCAGGCCTGGAAGGTTCTGCCATCCTCCTGCCTCTAACCTTCCCAATGCTGAGATTATGGGGGTGGCCCAGCAACTCTGTTGTTAGTACACTTTTATCTCTGCCTGTGTTCCATGCACATGTCGGGTGTGGTGACAGTTACCACCCTGATGTAGCCTATTAAGACAATGGGCAATAAAAATAATTAAATAACAGTACTGAGAGGAGAGGTGCCCTGTGTGGGGACAGATCACTCCTGGGATCTGGCCTAAGTGTGCCGCACCTGAATTGAGACCATCAGACAATTAGCTCTTGTTAGCCTAACTTCATAGACAAGTTAACGGAGTCTCAGAGGACTTGACTGCGGTCCCACCGTGATAGCAGCAGACATGGACCTTACCTGTAGCTTGAGGGCTGTTCTTGTTTGTTTCATTGGTTAATTTTTTTTTAACAGTCTCATTAGCTTAGGATAGCCTGGAACTAACTGTAGTCTAGGCTGGCTTGACACAAGCTATAGCCATTTGAGAGAAGGGAACCTCAGTTGAGAAAATGCCTCCAGAAGACTGGGCTGTAAGCAGGCAAGCTTTTAAGGCATGTTCTTAATGAGTGACTGATGGGGAAGGGCCCAGCACATTGTGGGTGGTGCCATCCCTGGGCTGGTGGTCCTGGGTTCTATCAGAAAGCAGGCTGAGCAAGCCATGGGAGCAAGCCAAGTAGCATCCTTCCATGGCCTCTGCATCAGCTCCTGCATCCAGGTTCCTGCCCTGTTCGATTTCCATTCCTGATGAACTGTGATGTGGAAGCATAAGCCAAACAAACCCTTTCCTCCCCAAGTTGCTTTTGGTCATGGCGTTTCATCAGAGCAATAGAAAAGTAACTAAGACAATTCCTAGAGTCCTCCTGCCTCAGCTTCCCAAGGGCAGGCATCAACCATCAAACCCCACTGTTTGCTTTTCTATTCTAAATATTTTAAAAACTGTTTTTGTTTTTGTTTTGTCATAGTGGGACTCAAACCCAGGACCATGTATAAGGTGGCAGGTACACATCCTACCCAGCGTCTGCCCCTTCCTGTCACTAAGCCATGTTCTCACCCTTTGTAAGGGCTGAAGATTTGGCTCAGTCAATAAAGTGCTTGCTTTGAAACTATGAGGGGCCCGAGTCGAGACACTGAGCAATATCATAAAAAGGTAGGCACATCTGCAAAGGGCCGAGGGAAGCAGAGACAGGGGCCTAAAGATCATGGTCCAGCCCAGGCAAATCACTGAGCTCCAGGCTCTGTCTCAAAATATAAGGTAGAAGTGATAGAAGACAGATGCCAACCTGTGGCCTTTGTGTACAGGACATAATAACACAGATATAATAATATCCATATAATAACATACATATAATAACAGATATATAACAACACACACACATATAATAATACACACACACACACACAAAGAACATTCTAAGCTTGGCGTGGGGGCTCACACCTGTAATTACCACACTTTGGGAGCCTCAGGATCATTGTAAGTTGGAGGGTGGCCTGGGCTACAGAGTCAGTTTCAGGCCAGCCTGAGCTACAGAACTATGAAAGATCCTGTCTCAGAAACAAATACCCTACCATTCAGGGCAGGAGAGACAGCTCATCCAGTGAGTACACTGGCTGCTCTTCCAGAGAACCCAGGTTTGATTGTCAGCACCCACATACAGCACACAGGGAACCAGAGGATCTTTAGTACAGAGATACATGTAAGCTAAAACACACACACACACACACACACACACACACACACACGACCTAAAAAACCAAACCCCACCAGTCTGTTGGGCTGTGAGAGAGACATCCATTCAAAAGCTTTTCTGGTGACAGTGATGGAGAAAGATGTCCAAACCCTGCTCTGGCCTCACATCTGTGACCACGAGTGCATACGCATGTACACGGGTGTGACTGTGTGACTGTAACACACACACAAGCTCACACACACACACGTGCACAGGCACACACACAGTCTTTCATACACACACACACAAACACAGATACACACATAATACACACACACGTCACATATACACCACACACACACACACACACACACACACACACACACTGCAGCCCCTTTGAAAACAAAGACAAGGAGTTTTGCCACAGCCCCACTTCATCTCTAGGTGGCTTGCTCAGAGCTGTTGGTAGGCACCGTTAATAAATACGCAGTAATAGTCACACGTGACTGCCACCAACTCGGTGGTTTGCAAGGCTGTCTCCTGTCATTCCTCATCTGAAAGAAGTGACATCTCAATTGCCAAGGCCACCACTATTGTCCCATTTCACAGATAGGAGTGTTGAGTGCTTGAGAGAACAGAGTCAACACTACCCAGCCAGTGAGGAGCAGAGCAAGAACTTCAGTGAACTTGAGAGCCTGGAAAACAAGCCTCTTGATACCACACTCTTTCCTGCAATTTAAGATTTCAAGATTAAATCAGTTAATCCATGGGAAAGCGCCAGTTAGGTTTCATATAAATGCGAATGCCATCATCATCTTTACCAACTCCTCCTGGGAAGAGTATCTTGGCCAATGACTGCAGTCTGGCCATGGAGCATGCTGGGAAGACTAGTCTTGCCATCTCAATCCACCCTGATAATGATGAGATACCCACCACTCTCGGAGATCCCTAAGGAGCCAGAGAGCGTTGAGTTGGGATAGTAAAGACAATCTCATCCAGGCCGAGTTTACAGACACAGAAACTGGAACCCAGAGCCGGTTAAGGTCAGAACACAATCCCAGGGCATAGCCAGAGCATAGGCAAGGCAGAGGTGGTAGCCTGGTCCACATGCCTCCCGAAAACATAGTTTTCTTAACTAAAGGGGCAGCGAGCCTCTAAAAGGCTCCGGGGAATACTCTCAGCCCCCACCCGCCCAGCAAAGCGTTATAAGCCATTAACCAGAAAAGAGCATGTGACAGAATTCCACCTCAGCTTAGAATGCTTGGGTGAGTGGCCAGAGATTCATAAATAGACACTTCAGCTCTTTCTCAAAAAATCATTAACCAGCTCCTTCAAGACTTTGACGAGCAACCCAAGAGAAAGAGCTCGGGGGAGACATTCCTTGAAGAGATTTTCCCGGCCCACCTCCAGGGTTTCTACACACTTGTTAGTTCCCTGAGAGCTGGAGGAAGAAGATCACTATGTCAAATGTTAATTCAAAAAAATAATAATTGTGGAAATTTACAAACTGTTTCCATCACGCAAGGTACATTTCTAAAGAATTTAACAGGGCGAGTCTGTAGTGTTGGTGCGTGCAGGTGCACACGTGTGTGCTAAAGGGTGTGTGCGCATGTGCAGGCCACGGGACAGCCTCCGGGGGCATTCCTCAAATGCTGCTCACCTTTTTTTCCCCTTTGGATCTATGAATAGGCTAGGCTGGCCAGCCAGTGCACAGGGTGCTAGGCTGGCTGGCCAGTGCGCAGGGTGCAGGGCTCCTCCCCTTGCGTTCTCCCTACCGCTGGAATTACAGATGTATACCACCAGGACCTGATTATTTTTCCCCCATGGGTTCTGGAGATGGAGCTCAGATCCCTGTGCTTCTATCACACAAGCCATAACCACCTAAGCCATGCCTTGCCTGGTGTGTTGTGTGTGTGTTTGTATTTAATCTTTTGGGTGTGTATGAGTGTGGGTGTGCACCAAGGCATTTGTGTGGAGGTCAGAGGATAACTTGTGGGGGTCTGTTTCTGAGTTCCAGGGATGGGACTCAGGTTGCCAGACTTCGTAGTGTCAGATGAACCATTTGACTGGCCTTGAACTCACACACCTACCTATCTCTGCTTCCCCGGGGGCTGGAAGTACGGTGTGCACCACCAAATGATGTCCAGCCCTGATTTTTTTTTTCTTTTGGTTTTTTGAGACAGGGTTTCTCTGTATAGCCCTGGCTGTCCTGGAACTCATTCTGTAGACCAGGCTGGCCTCGAACTCAGAAATCCGCCTGCCTCTACCTCCCAAGTGCTGGGATTAAAGGCGTGCACCACCACTGCCTGGCATTAGCCCTTATTTTTAATGTCAGAGTCTCTGTAGCCCAGATTGCCCTGAATTTAGGCAATCCACCTGCCTCACTCTCCTGAGTTCTGGCATTACAAGTGTTGAGCCAGCAAGCCAGGCTGACTGTTTATAACTCCAAAGACCACGTTGGGAAAGGATAAGGTGAAACTGTAACCCTTGCCAAGGAGTCTCGGGGGTGGGATGGCCGTGTGTGGGTGTGGAGCTCCGGTGACCCACTCCAGACTCACGATCTGAGGCGCCTGTAATTTATGGAGCCCGGTCAGGCTGTTACCTTACTTATCTCTCAACCCACTGAGCACAGCTTCTCACAGTTTCTCAGGCTTCTTGTCAGTCTGGATCAGCTCTGGCTTGAGGATTTGGGGGCAGGGAGAGGAGATGGGGAGAAAGGAGGTCACCGGTCAGTCTCTAAACCAAAGAGGCAGGAGTCAAGAGTTAATCTGCACTGTTTCTTGGGTCTTCAGGCTTCTTAAGCAAAACTGACAAGGCTCCCCTCCCCCACACCACCTTTATCAAACACAAACTATTTTCTACACTCCCTCCTTACACAGCCCTGGCTCGCAGCAGATCTGCCTGAGAGATCCAGGAAGCTCTGGCCTGGCCCTCCCTTCGAGAAAGGAAAGTTCAGGTAGTGAGGGATGCCACACCCTGGGGGTGGGGGTGGGGGTGGGGGGGAGGGCGGATGTGACGGCAGCTCCAGGAATGCAGGGCCCACGCAGGTGCATTGGCACCCATGAGTTTCCTCCTCAAAACAGCTGATAAAGTAGTCTCGATAACAGTAATAGCAGCCACCCAACCATCATCCACATAGACTTGGGGCCACAGGTCCACAGTTCTCAAGGTGTGACCTGTTCAGGGCAGAGACAGGAGAAAGCTGAGATTGGAGGTCCTATGCTTCCCAGCACATCATTAAAGAGTGGCCTACAGGGTCACTGACACCCGGAAACCTCGCTAGGGGAATTTCCAAAGTCACAGTTTTCTCATGAAGGCGTCCACTTCTCACCTTCCTTGTCTCAGAAGCAAGTGATGGAGTTTTCCAACAAGAGACATGACAGAGGATGATGTCATCTTTAACTGCTTGGAATACATATTGTGTATTGTTTTAAACGGGTTTCTGTTTTAGTTCCAATACAGTAAATACCCATAGGCATTCACAAACTTGGAGGTTCCCTGTAATGTTTAGCTAAAGGGGTCCTAGGACCCAAAGAGCTGTAACTGCTGGCTGCTGCCATTGAACAAGGTTCCAGGGCTGTGGCTAGCCCCTCACGACCATGCTTCTTCTTTTCACCACACAAGTATAGGTCAGGAAGGCAGCCTTGTGATTCAGCTTGGGAATAGTCTTTCTCTCTCCTGCGCTTCCACCCCAAAGTGGCCAGAGAAACCTTAAATCGCCTCCCCACATCTGGTGAACTGATTCATTTAAGGGAAAAAGGGTTTCTCATCTTTGAAGGTATAGGGTGTAGCCTGGAGAAGCCATAGACTCGGCTCCTCTGTCCCCAAATACATACTTGAGAGCATGCCATGCCAAGAGACTGGCTCTCCCAACGTGAACAACTGAGCAAAGCAGGCGTATCCCACCATTGGGTAGCTTTCAGTGTACATAGAGGAAAGCTGTTCAAAGTGCACATGCACGAAGGAAAATACACACAGCAGAAAGGGGAAAGGCACAGATGTTAGATTCCGTGGTACAAGGGGAGAGGGTGGACAGGAGCTAAGCCCCCTGATCAGCAAGCTCTTCAGCCCTCAGCCCTCTGTGGGGTAAGGGACGGGGTAAGGAGGGACAAAGAAGGTCCCTTCCTCCTAGCATCAGTAAGGCCAACGGGTGAACAAAAGAGATGCAGCAGCCCCAGTGTGGGGTGCTCAGAGATTAGGAATTGGTGTTGTGTTACCCTGGGACACAGTTCTGTCACTGGGGGAAAAGAACACAACCCAGAGCCTGGCGTTGGTACAAACAACAAACTGCCAAGAAATTGCTCCACGGAGAGAGGACTTCAGCCCTAGAGGGCAGCTAGTGAGGCCTGCAGGGAGCCAGGGCCTGTGGGGACCAAGGCAGGCCTCAGCTCCCTGGTCCTCTCCTGATACCCAGGGCACCCTCGGGACAGGGAAGATCTAGAGCACTGGTTCTCAATCTTCCTAATGCTGTGACCTCACACTGTGATGACCTCCAATCATAAAATTATTTTCCTAGCTACTTAACTGTAATTTTGCTACTGTTATGAACCGTGATGTAAAATATCTGTGTTTTCCAATGGTCTTAGGTGACCCCTGCGAAAGGATCGTCCTGGGGGTTGGAGCCTACAGGTTGAGAAGCACCGATCTAGAGGAAAAGTGCAGTTTCCTCGCATGAAATCAGCCCGAGAGCCCCCCACTCCAACCAGCCTCTTCCTCTAGTGACTGCCACAGAGGCGGGAAAACTTGAATCTTTCAACAAGACTTTCAGGGGGCCGCCTAGAAGCCGCAGCATGGGGGCCCGGGACGCAGAGGGGCCCCGGAAGCCCAGTCACCCCACACCATCACGGCAAGGGAACGGCCGTGCACACATTCCAAGCCGGTGACTAGGGCGCGTTAAAGATACGGGTGCTCCCGACCCGACCCAGCAGGCGAGAACGCTCGCGCGCATGCGCAAAAAAACACACCCTCCTGAACTGCAGTCCAGGTGCGCTCGCGCTTCCGGCCGGCCTTCCCCCTCGCCTTCTCGGGGCGGAAACTCTACAGCCGGCGCATGCGTCGTGCTGCTCCCCAGCTCAGTCCAGAGAGGCCCCAGAGCTTCAGGTGATCCCGCCCCTCCTTCGCAAGGCAGAACCAATCGCGAGGCTGTGGGCGGGGCTACCCAGACACGACGCCCGCCCACGGGCCGCGCGAGCCCCGCAGGCTGCGTGCCGATTGGCTGTCGCCGCGGGCGCAGGTGCGCGCTTCCTATTGGGTGTGGGCGGAGCGCGAGCCGCCGCCGCCGAGGCTGCAGGTGAGCGCGCGCACGTGCCGCGGCTGCGGCCCTGCTCGGTGCACGAGCACCGGGCCTCGCGCGTGCCCGCGGGGAGGCAGCCGAGGAGAGAGGCTGCGGCGGCTGTGGGATTGTGCTCCGCCCTCTCCTCACCGCGGCCGCCGCCGCCCCCGAGCCTCACTGGGAGGGACCCGTGTCCCCGCCTGCTGCACTGGCAGTCCGACCCTCAGGCCGCCGCGGAGCAGCCGGCACAGCGCTGCGCGGACCTCAGCAGGTGCCGTGACGAGGCGCCGTGCGGCGCTTTCGAGTCCCGAGCCCGCGCTCCGCGGCCCCGCTGCCCGCGCTCCCGAGGGCCGGCCCCCGACGAGGCCGCCGCTGGCCGGGCGCTCAGCATGAACCGCGGCCACCGGCACGGGGTGAGCAGCGGCTGCCTGGGCACCATGGAGGTGAAGAGCAAGGTGCGCGGCCGGGCGGGGCGGCGGGGACGAGGGCTGGTTGGGATGGTAGAGGCGGGCTGCCCGGTGAGGACGCAGGGTGGCGGGATGGTGGACCTCGGCTGCCCCTGTGGGAACGCGGGCGGAGGGCGATCTGCTGGCCGAAGCACGTAGGAGAGAAACTTGGTGGAGCGCTGCGACGGGAAGCGTTTGCGTCTGCTCCGCAGCAAAGCCCCTGTTTTCTATCCTTCGTATTCCCGCCTTGCTTTAAGGGTGAGATGGGGACCGCTCCAGTGCAAGGTGATGGGATAGCTTTGGGGGACGCCTTCACCCCGGGCACGAGTCAGAGGCTTTCGGAGCACCTTGTAGTCTTCTCGTGTAACCTTTTCTTGGGGTTTGGGGGGTACCTCGAATGGAGGAGGGCTCTTTTTCCAGCTCTAACTTTGGTATGCGTCTAATCTATGAAATTAGCACCATCGCCTTACTCTGGTGCTGCGCTTGACAATTTGAGACGCTGCTACCCTTTTCATTCCGACTCTTCATTCCGAGTGCTTTCCCCCTTGGCGGGTCTGCCAGTCTTCTGTTAGTGATTTCAGGATTTCAGTGTCCGTGGAATTCCTCAGTCCCAAGGCCGGGTGAGCAGAGTAGCCTGTGGGGATTAGCTGGAGAATGCCTTCTTCCCAAAAGGGGCTTTTCAGATGGAATTTGAAGGCAATCTGTAGCCACGGGAACATGTCGGCAAGCTTCTCCTGACGTTGAAAGGCCAGGAGGAACAGGATTATATAGCCTGGTTCTCTGAGAGTTCTAAGATGACAAGAAGACCTGCTCTGAAAGGGTGTGACTTCCCCCTAACCCTGCTCTAGGACCAGAGCTTGCCGATGGCTTTTTACTGAGCGACTTGTAAAACAGTGGTAGGGGCATTGCTGACCGTGAGAATTTAGGACAAAATGTGGCAAGACACATAGAAGGAGCAGTGTATCGAACACCGCTGTAAAAATAAGAAGTGTGGTGGTTAAGGGACTCCTGGGGGAATGTCGCTCTCGGGAATGGGGTGAGTGGGGAAAGCTGCCTGGAGCCTTTGTGTGTGGTTTCTGGGCGTGAGAGCAAAGTTTGTAACTAAGAATCACAGATCTACATTTGCTTTTAATGTTTTGGGTGTTTTTTGTTTTGTTTATAATCTCCTCTAACTATTGAGACTGGCGCTAGAGAGTTCCAGACCAGCCTGGCTTATATACAGTGAGACCCAGTCTTAATGAAGGGGTGGGAGGAATTTATATATCAGACTAGGTACTAGATTGAAACACACAGAGTTCTGTTTAATAATAACAGGACTCTTGGCGTTTATGAGTGTGCACTGCTCTTGCAGGACACCCAAGTTCAGTTCTCAGCACCTCCTGTCAAGCAACACACACCTGTCACTTACTGTAGATTTACTATTTTATGTGTATGTGCGTGCCTGCATGTATGTCTGTGTACCACCTGTATGCCTGGTGCTCTAGGATGCCAGAATCCTAAGGGGGTGGGATCCTCTGGATCTGGAGTTAAAATATTGAACCACCTTGTGGGTGCTGGGACCCAAACCCAGAGCCTTTTGGACATTTAACCACTGAGCCTTTTCTCTAACTCCAGAAGATCTGATGTTCTGACTTCCCAGTGCAGAACACATGACATACATATACAGAGACACAGGTGTACACATAATTGTTTTAGAATAAAACTGTATGATAGTTTAAGGAACACACCCTTCCTGGCTGGGTTCTGCACAACAGCAAATAAAGTGACTTGTTAGTATAGGGAAATGACTCCAGAAATGGCTGTCTGTCTTTTTCTCTGGCCGTTTGTAGCTGTCAGCACTGGAACTTTCTCCTGGCATCTCTTTGTAGTTTGGCTTGTGGGACTTGAGGTGAGGAAAGAAAGCCACTTGTGAAGTTGCATAACAGCAACACTCAGTTTTATGGTCCAGGTCTTAGTAGTGAGTCTTTAAATTTTTTTTATCATTTAAAAAAAAATGAGTAGAGATTCTAGGTGTGCCAATAAGTCAGATAGGAGTGGGTCTGTGGTGGAAGGAGACCGAGCTCTTGTGGACTGGAATTTCAAGCTTTTTGTTTTCCTTCTCCGTCTACTGATTTTTGAATATTTTACATAGTTCTGTCCAAAGTGTGTGGTGTTTATTTCAGCTGCCATACCATACTTCTAGTGTGCGCCCTCCCCTAAACAGAAGCAGGGCGGTCAGAAGATACACTTGGGAAATGCTGCCCTGCAGTCTTGTCTGTTAATTAATGACAGCATAGGCCAGAGTATGTGGATCCTGCTTTGTGGGGTTTTGAAATTTTTTTCTTTTTTCTGTGTAGCCCTGACTATCCTAAAATATGTATATGTGTATGCCTGAGTACAGGTGCCTATGGAATCCAAAAGAGGGCGTCGCTCAATAGAGTGAAGTTACATGTGCTTATAAGCCACCAGACGTGGGTGGGAACTAAACTGGGGTCCTCTGGAAGAGCAGTGCGTGTTCTTTTGTTGTGGTTGTGGTGGTTGTTGTTTTTAAGACAGGATCTCTCTACATAGCCCTGGCTATTCTAGAACTCATTATATAGACCAAGCTAGTCTTGAGGTCACAGAGATGTGACTGCCTCTGCTGGGAGTAAAGGCATGTGTTGCTAGCCCTACCTTAGCTCAGGTTTGTAAAAAAAAAAAAAAAAAAAAAAAAAAAAAAACAAACTTTCATTTTATGCTATGTGAATGATAAAAATTCATTTAAGTTTTCATTACATTCTGATCATTTACTTGGTGTGCATGAGTGTATGGGGATTGTGAGTGTAGAGGTCAGAGGACAACTTTGGGAAGTTGGTCTCACCACCATGTGGGTCTTGGGTATTGGATTCAGGTTAGAAGGCTTGGCTGCAAGCACTTTCACCTACTGAACCGTCTGCTGGTCTAGTATCAGTTCTGTAAAATCACAGTAACAGTAGTGTCAGCCAGGGATGACACACACCTTTAACACAAGCATGTGGACACAGGCAGGAGGATCTCTGAGTTCCAGGCCAGCCTTGTCTATAGAGCGAGTTCCAGGTTTGCCAGGACTACACAGAGAAAACCCTATCTGTCTTGAAAAAAAAAAAGAAAAGAAAAAAGAAAGAAAGAAACAATAGTGTCAACTTTGTTATCTTTGCTCTGGGAAGGGAGACAGGGAATAGATAGTGGGCAGTGTAAATCAGGGTCTAGTTAGAAGTGTGATGCCAGCAGCTGGGCGATTTCTTTGGTAACTGATTTATCTTCCTGATTGTTTCTCCAGAAAATTCTCTGTAATCATTTTGATGTCCTTAGGTAACCTTGGTCTCAAGGGCAGGGGCTATAGTTGCTACAGTGGAGCTTGACCAGCATAGTCAGGCTGGTACATCTCCACCACCGCCAAGACACCTGCCCCCACAGCCTGAGAACAGTCCTGAGATGTACCACTTTCTAATTGCTACTCACGGACAAATGCAGTGTGAACAGTACTGCAAGTTCAAGGGCAGCTGAAGCAGCACAGGGGGAGCCTACCAAACAAACCACAATTAGGGCTGGAGAGATGCTTCAGGGTTAAGAGCTCAGACTGCTCTTCCGGAGGACCAGGGTCCATTTCCCTTCCCTCCAACAAACTTAAGTTCTAGAATATGCCAACAGATGCCAGGAAACAAGTGTATGTACATCTGGGTTCCAAACCAGAAAAATCACATGGTAGATAATTGTCGATTGGGTTCATTTGGTCTCTATCTAATTTTTCTTCATGTCTTAAAAAGTTCTTATACTTTGCAAGAGGTAACCCGTGCTCGCCTCTCGTTTTGCCGGTATTTGGGGCTGGGTGAGAGGGAGGGTGCAGTTGGCACAGTCTACTGTTAATATCTAAATATTTAAGCCAGAGAAGAAAGTGTTAACAAAGAACGTGCATGCAGAGGCTTTAGGGAAATCTAGGGGTTAAATCAGTCATTAGGTGTATTCCCATTCAGACTCCAGGGGAGGGGGTGATAGCCTGCAGTGAGTCAGCCCTCACCATGTGGACTGGCCGTGCTCTGAGACCAGCTTGCAGAAAATGGAGGAGCAGCTGCCTCTGATAACATCATCGTAAGACTGATATGAAGGGTGTTCCCTGGGTTTTATTTACTCTGAAGTGTGTAGGTGTGACTGACTTTTTGAGAACTTTAAATATGAGTCACCTGATTTTTAGTGTTTGTGTCTCAGGTGTGTGTTTTGGAAACTTTGAATTTGTTAAGAGTTAGAGGTGGCCAGTGGATTTTGTTCTTATGTCAAACCATGGGTAGCGGAAGAGTGCATGCAAGAGGAAGGTCAGCCATAGGTAGAGAGAAGGCTGGATGGCTGGGTGCCCTGGGGTTGCTGTTGGTTGTCCGTGCCGGTTGGGATAAGGGCCTTTCTCTGCCTGGCACCTGCTGTTCCTGTGGAACAGTCATGTTTCCTGGCTCTCCTTGGAATTTATACAGAAAAGGAGTCTGGCAGGCAAACGTGTTTGGCGAACATTTACTTTTGTGTGTGTGTGTGTGTGTGTGTGTGTGTGTGGTTCTGGACCAAGAGCCTTGCAAATTCGAAGTTTATCTTCTACCACTAAGCTCTGTCTCTAGCCTCAAATAAAAAAGTTAACAATAGGATTTTAACTCCCCCACCCCCACCTCTTGGGTGAGCACATGTCCCTTTCACCTGTCTGTCTTTCTCTAGTTACTGTGTGTTAGTGTTTTGCCTTCGTGCATATATGTGTAGCATGTGTTCTGCTTGGTGCCCTTGGAGGTCAGAAGAAAGCGTCAGATCCCTGGACGTGAAGCATTGTGAACCACTTTGTGGGTGCTGAGACCTGAACCCAGTTCTCTGCAAGAACAGCACATTCTCCTGACTGCTGAGCCATCAGCCCAGCTCCTGGCCTTTAACTGAGCATTTAATGTGCTGTATACCAGTGACTCGTGAGGAGGCACGTTTTGAAGAGGGAAGATGACCCTTTCTTCGGGTCCCTGTTTGAGAGTGTGCCACCCAGTCCCACAGGGAGTTAGGAGGCACATTAATGATGTGGCCTTGAGGGACCTGGAAGGGAAATGGGAATGAGAGGGTGCTTCCTGCCTGTCCTGTGATCTCCTGCCTGAGGCTGTGATTCTCCTCACCCAGTAATTGCTGAGCTTTTGAAGCAGGCCAGCCTCCTAGTCCCAGAACACAAACACCTCCTTACCCAGACAGGATTTAAAAGCTGATGTGGTTTTTGGGGTTGTTGTTGTCGTTTTTTGTTTGTTTTGTTTTTTTTTTTGTTTTGTTTTTTGTTTTTCGAGACAAGGTTTCTCTTTGTAGCTCTGGCTGTCCTGGAACTCACTCTGTAGACCAGGCTGACCTCGAACTCAGAAATCTGCCTGCCTCTGCCTCCCAAGTGTTGGGATTAAAGGCGTGTTGCACCACCGCCCGGCCAGAGCTGATGTGTTGATACTCTTTTTTTCCCCACATGAACTTGGGGCAAGACACTTCTTTAAGCATAGTCCTTATATGATGACATCACTCATTTCATGACAAAAAGCTCAAAGTCCTTTTGATACAGTTAGCTGTGACTCTTACAGCCCATGAAAAGATAATTCATTTTATGGGGGTGTTACTGCCGGGATAGGAAGTCAGGCCTGTGAATGCCTCTGGTGTCTGACAGGGTTGGAGCTGAATTGATGGTGGGCTGTCATGTGAGAGCGGGGCACTTGCCTTCAGCCCCTGGCCCTGAAGTTCACAACAGGGCTTTCTGTGGCCTCAGATTCACAGAGACCCTCTTGCCCAGGCGGGACTAAAGGCGTGCGCCACCACACCCGGCTAACTTTCTACCTTCTGTATGTTTGTTATATTTAAAGTTTGGAGCTGAGTTTCGTCGGTTTTCACTGGAGAGATCCAAACCTGGAAAGTTTGAGGAGTTTTATGGACTGCTGCAACATGTTCACAAGATCCCCAATGTTGACGTGCTGGTGGGGTACGCAGACATCCACGGGGACCTGCTGCCCATAAACAATGACGACAACTACCACAAGGCGGTTTCCACCGCCAATCCGCTGCTCAGGATTTTTATACAGAAGAAGGGTGAGTGCCTTCGTAGGACACGCACTTCGGGGGGTTGGAGGGCTTGTTAGTGACATAGTGCGCCTGCCTCTTGTTCAAGTCTTACACCAGATAGTGCAGGAAGCTAAAGCATCATGTCGCCGGCCTAATTAATGCCCAAGCTCTCTGAATGTATGGGAGAAAAATCTGTGTTTTTAACAACTGTCGCGACAGAGACAGTCTTGTGGGGGTTAGAGGACAGCTTGCAGGAGATTCGGCAGCAGGCACTGAGATCTGCAGGACCTTGCCACTGGCTTTCCTTCTTAAAGTTTTATTTTTAAATTGTGTGTGTGTGTATGTGTGTGTATATGAGTGTGAGTGTGTGAGAGAGTAGGGAATGTGTGTGAGTGCAAGTGTGTGTGTATGAGTATGTGTATGTGTATGAGAGAGAGAATGGGGGCGTCATGTGAAGGTGTGTGTGTGAGAGAGAGAGTGTGTGTGTGTTTAGTTCTGCACACATGTGTACGGTGTTCTCAGAAGCCTGAGGTGTCAGATCCCCTGGAACTGGTGTTGCAGGCATTTGTGAGTTGTCCTGTGGGTGCTGGGAATCAAATCTGTACACTCAGAAAGAACAAGCCAGTGCTCTTAACTGCTGGGCCATCTTGCCATCCTCGTCTTAAGTTTTTTTAAAAGTCAAAATGAGGATATTAGTCTTCATTGTTGGGCTGATGGGAGAGAGTGAATGTGGTGGCCTCGCACCTCAGAGTTGGCAGAAGCAGGCTGCTCACTCCCTGGTCTGTCCTCTCAGGAGGAGCTCTGCTGTCTGTGGCATCACTGGGCGAGCTGAGGAGGACAGCGCCTGCTCTGAGTGGTACTCAGCAAAATCTTGTCTCTTCTCCATTTTAGAATAGTTTATAATTCACAAAAGTAGTCTAAATATAAAGCTAGCTGGGAAATCAGAAGGGAAGGATGACTCTGGGTCTGGAAGTACTGTCTTTCGGAAAGTGTCTTGAGTCTTAAAACCTAAGACTGCCCTGCCCTGTGTGGGAGACAGAGATGGACGGAGATGCAGAGACTGCAGGTAGAGGACGGACAGACCCGTCCTGGTGGTTATTCCTCATTTCTCTTTGGTAATGAGAAGCTTTGAGAAGTCCACTTGCTTTAGCTTTGAGCTGAGTGTGATAAAGACCCTGCGGTTTTCCGACCAGCCAAGGCAGCGGCTTGAAGGGAAGGAGGGTGGGCATTAGCTACTCCCAGGACCCTCACATACCGAACCCTCACGTACCAGACCCTCACGTACCAGACCCTCACGTACCAGACCCTCACATACCGGACCCTGGTCTCTTTGGTTTTCTCGGTTTGGAGAAGCTGAAGTCCACCAGTCTCATGTGCTGCTGGGCTGCAGTCTGTTCTGAGCGAGTTAGTGCTAATGGTCACAAGTGCCCATAGGTGGGTGGTGGGCTCCACAGCAGACACATACACTGTGGGCAGAGACTGAGTGCAGGAGGCCCTGTGGTCTGCTCACAGAATCCGTGTGTGGAGAGCCAGTACAGGTGGCAGAGAGGAGCGACAGGAGGCTGGCTGACAGCGAGGGATACAGCAGAGCACAGCTGAGCCTTGAGCACCATAACCATATAGATCAGAATGCAGCAGAGGGCTACGGTTGCTGGGGAAAGACAAACTTGATCCTGGGCTTAACAGATTATCTCAGTAGTCTTCGGAAGTGACCACCCGTGTGGATTAGAAATGGTAGCCTGGCCGGGCAGTGGTGGCGCACGCCTTTAATCCCAGCACTTGGGAGGCAGAGGCAGGCGGATTTCTGAGTTCAAGGCCAGCCTGGTCTACAGAATGAGTTCCAGGACAGCCAGGGCTATACAGAGAAACCCTGTCTTGAAAAACAAAACAACAACAACAAAATTAAAAAAAAAAAAAGAAAAGAAAAGAAATGGTAACCTGGGGGTCTGGAGAGATGGCTCAGAGGTTAAGAGCACTGGGTGCTCTTCCAGAGGTCCTGAGTTCAATTTCCAGCAACCACATGGTGGCCCACAACCATCTGTAATGAGATCTGATGCCCTCTTACGGAGTGTCTGAAGACAGCTACAATGTACTTAACAAATAAAAACCTTTGGGCCAGAATGAGCAGGGCTGAAGGAAGGGGTTGGGGGAGGATAATTGAAAGAAAGAAAGAAAGAAAGAAAGAAAGGAAGGAAGGAAGGAAGGAAGGAAGGAAGGAAGGAAGGAAGGAAGGAAAGAAAGAGAGAGAAATGGTAGCCTGGGGTTGAGGGTGGGACTCTGGAAATCTGGACACTGGAAACATGACAGCTGTACTCAGTGGCTCACATCTGTGATCTCAGCCCAAGAGCCCAAGGTAGACAGAGTACTGTGAGTTTGAGGCTAGCCTGGTCTCTATAACAAGATCCTATTTCGGCTGGGCAGTGGTGGCGCATGCCTTTATTTTAATCCCAGCACTTGGGAGGCAGAGGCAGGCGGATTTCTGAGTTCGAGGCCAGCCTGGTCTACAGAGTGAGTTCCAGGACAGCCAGGGCTATACAGAGAAACCCTGTCTTAAAAAAACCTAAAAAAAAAACCAAAAGAACCCCACAAGATCCTATTTCAAAAAGACAGCAAAGCAACATAAAGGCTGAAAGAACAGCAGAACTGGAGAGCAGGTTACACCTGGGGATTGGTAGAGCATGACTCGTGGTTTGGGAGAGGAGGACAGGACGTTTGATGGGAGCTAACAGTTATATGTGTGTAGGTATTTTATTTTTATTTGTCTGTGGGGGAGAAAAGATGCATACTGTGACACACTTATGGAGGTACAAGGACAACAGGTGAATTAATTCCTTACACTGGGTCCTGGGAATGGGCAAAGACACAGAGAGAAGCAGGCTTGGCAGCAAACACCGTCACCAGTTGAGCCACGTTCCCTGGCCTTGTTTCATGTCCTTGAAACAGGGTCTTCAGCCCAGACTGGCCTGAAGCTTACATCTTTTCTCCTGCCCCACCCTCCCAAGTTCAGGGATTACACATGAACCATGATACTGGCTGAGAAGCATCTGAAGCCGCATCCCCCATGGTGTGTTGTTGGGGTCCTCCCTTGTCGAATCTCACGGTCTTGCTGCCAGTGTTACCTGAATTTCATTTCATTATGTTACAGCTGTTCACAGGGTTTGTCTTTTTTCATTTGCTTTTTGTATCTCATGCTGTAGCCCAAGGTTTCTTCTGACCTTGACCGGTGGCTTGGTCCTACTCCAGCCTTCTGAGTCCCGAGGTCCAGGCTGGTGCCACCACAGCCAGCTTTGTAGGCGTCAAGGTTTAGAAGCTTGTTACTATATGGACAAAGGCTCTCTCTGTGATAAAAGTAGAATGTCCAGTAACATGACCAGTCCTTAGAATTTGACGTAGAGAGCCAGCAAGGTGCTTTCCCTCAGCCGGGAAAGGTGACTGCCATCAAAGATGGTGACCTGAGTTCAGTCCCTGCGACACACAGGATAGAAGGAGAGAACCAAGCCCTCTGACCTCCATCTGTGTGCCATTACCCACAAGCCCCCCCCCCTCCACACACAACTAAATACAGAATTTTAAATGGTTTTATTGTTTTATTTGTTTTGTTTTTAAACTGGAATCTCATGTAGCCCTGGCTGTCCTGGAACTCACTGTAAACCAAGCTGGCCTCAGACTCAGAGATTCACTTTGTTGACAGTTATGTATGTGTTAGTGTGTACATTTTTTACAGTTATTTGTTTTGTGAGGGGAAGGGGTTTGTGTGTCATGGCACCATCTCCCAGGTGCTGAGACTAAGGCCTTGCACCACCACACCTGGCAGATTTTTAGTGTTTAAAAATAAGACTTTGGGGCTGGAGAGATGGCTCAGCAGATGAGGAATCTTGCTACCAAGCCTGACAGCCTGGGTTCTTCTTTCCCCAGGATACACGTGATAGAAGGAAAGAACTGATATCCGAAGTTCCCTCTCTTACCTCCTCAGTGTGCTGCGGCATGTGTGTACACACACAGATAAATACATGTAATAGAAACATGTGGTATGCGTATTTCTGTGTGTGTGTGTGTGTGTGTGTGTGCGCGCGCGTGCGCCCCTTGTAATCACAGCACTCGGGAGCTGGTGGAGGAGGATGGAGAAATAAGTGGTGGGTACCCTGGTCTACATGGTTCCAGGTCAACCTCAAGTGCATGTAAGACCTAGTGAGCTAGCTCGAGGTCACAGTGCACACCACCAAGACTGGTGACCTCAGTGTGATTCACCAGGGCCCAACAAGGTGGGAGAAGGAAACCAGCTCTCATAAGTTGTCTTCTGGCCTCAACACCACCTGCTCCATGGCACGCACTGACCCAAAGTGTATGCCTGACTGTCGAGTGCATACTAATCTGGAATGTGTTACGGCTTTAGTGAGAATTAGAAAGAGGCCATCCCATCAGCTGTTGCTTGAAACTTGGTGTGACGGCTTCCGCTCCAGCTAATAGAGTCCTGGTGTGGACAGATCAGCCAGACCTTCCAGCACCAAGCACCCCACGGCTCACACCCCGTCTGCTTCAGTGCCTCATTCTGCCCTGTAAACTAGGGGCTCCCTGTTCTCTGCCTCTGGCTTTGCCAGAGGGTCATCGTAGGACCTTCCTGACCAGTTTTCTTTGCAGTCCTGTCTTGCATGGGCCTAGGCTATCTGGTTTGTTTATGTGCTGTTGACCACCAGGTTCTAGCATCAAAGTCAGAGATAGCGCACACCATGTTAATTCAGTTTGAACATTTTCTTAAAGCAAAGAGGCTCGGGCAGAGGCTGGTTTGTTTGTTTGTTTGTTTGTTTGTTTTTTGCAGCCCTGGAGAAGCCAGCAGAGAGCCTGGTTGAGGCCAGATGCATCTCCCTGCAGAACCATAGCAGTCTGAGTCTGGTTTCTCATTTGTTGTCTTGTTTTTGTTTGGAAACAGAGTCTCACTGTACAGCTCTGGCTGGCCTGGAACTTGCTAACTTGCTACATAGACCAGGCTGGCCTGGAACTCAGAGACATGCCTAACCTCCACTTCCTGTGTGCTAAGATTAAATCAAGGCCTCAGTCTGTGTTTTTAGTTGTTAGTTTTGCCTTTTCTGTTTTGTGGTACTCCTTGGTTTTGAAACTACAGCCTCGGGTGCCAGCTAGACACCGTGCTGTGCTCTGAGCTGTATCCTCATCCCCTCGTGACTTTTTTCAAACACTAAACCAAAGCCATTAAAGTTTAAAAACAGTGGTCTTTTAGAATCTGATATGCTTCTGAGTGGATTGTCTGTGGGTAGGACCTGGTGCTTGCATGTGGACACTCACAGCTGACGCCTAGACAACCGTGTCTCACACTCTGCACGCCTTGAAAGGTTCTCTTGTAGAGCATTTTCTCTTAGGAGAAAAATGCCATACTGTTTCTTGGGCTGTTATCTTAGAAGCCAAAACAAAAACCTGATATATGAAAACTTATTTCACAGAGGGTTTTCAGCACCTTCCTAGGGGGTGGAATGTCTCCTGCTGTGGCCTGGCCAGGGTGAGACAAGCAACATCCTCTGTTGTCTGTCTCATGACTGTGCACCAGACAGGTTAGAGACGCTGGGCCTTTAAAACCTGCCCAGGTCAGGACAGCGGCCTGAGGAGTTAGCACCAGTATTTCCCGGTGAGCCAGCAACATGGCTCAGTGAGTAAAACCCGAGTCTGATTCCGGTAACCCACGTGGTAGAAGGAGAGAACTGACTCCCACAAGTTGCCCCGAGACCTCCACATCCATGCCCTGGCACACACATGCACACCTACACAAAGTCACATACAATAAATTAATGTGTTGGTTATGGTGGCACTAGTCACACACTTTAATCCCAGGACTTAGGAGGCAGAGGCAGGGGGATCTCTGAATTCCAGGCCAGCCTGGTCCAAATAGAGAGTTCAGTACAGCCAGGGCTACACATAGTGAGACTGTCTCAAAACAAATTAACCCCCCTTGGTCATTCCTGTCGAATGTTCTGTAGAACAGAGTTAGGGTGATGTGTTTCCACACAGATCTGCTTAGTCTGGGACCCAGGACATGTTCGAACACAGGCCCTCTCTCCCAGCTAATCATATCTGTACTATGCTGGTGGTCTAGTGTGTCAGGCAAATTCTTTGTGTCCTAGGGTGTGTGAACAGTGCCGGCAAGGCCTCCCGCTCTGCTGGGTCTCGTTCAGGACATGGCTGACTCACACCTGCAACTAGCAGAAAATCAGCTCTTAGACCTTGACCTGGCACTGGCCATGACTTTGTAGCTACCTCCTAAGGTTACAGTTTACTGAGCCAGGGTTTAATTTTAATACCGTCCAAGGGGTACACAAGCAGTTACTTTTTGCAGGAGGCAGTAGTGAGTGGTCCAAGCCTGTAATCCCGGTCGGGAGTGAGTTCAGGGCCAGCCTCTCAATAAAAACAGAAGTATAGACACTGCCACAAAGACTTTACTCCAGAAACTGTAGAGCTGTGGTTCACAAAATGATCCCAGTTGCTGGTGACAGAAGCCTTGATCCTACCTCTGAGCCAACCTGTTCTCGGTCACCAAGCTATAGCACACGCTGAGCTGTTTTCCACGTGTGTCCTGCCTGCTGCCTCCGCCCCAGGCTGGGTACCATCCTCAATGCCTACAGAGTCTTTCCGGGCTGCATCAGGGAGCTTTCTGGAATACCCAGATAAGATTACCATGTCTGGGTTCACAGCCCAAGGCTGAAGTCCTTAGACCACAGCATTTCCCAGGAGTCCTGTCTGCACCTCCATCATGGCCCCTTCCTTACCTGTGTGTCAGACCTCTGCACCCACTCCCTTCCCCAAACACAACACTCTCTCTGCATCTTCTTCCTCTTCCTACCCGGTCCCCTGCTACTGCTCCTCTCATCTCTGGAGACGCCTCATTTCCACAGAGAAGTCTTGCCTCCCCCTGCCAGCCCCGCTGGGTTCCCTACGCTCCCGACACTAGCTGTCTGGCTGGGATTCCTTATGCTGTCCTTGTAGGGCTGAGTTCTGTGAGCACCTTAGGCCTTAGGTGAGTGCCCACCTGTTGCACACTGGTACACTGCAGATCGCAGTACCAGGCCTGGTTTGAAAAGCAGTGGGTGGTTGCTTCTTCCATGGGGAGGTGAAGGGGTCCGAGTCATCTGAGCATTGGCTAAAGTGAATTTAATCCTTTGCTGGCTAGCTTTCTATTCATCACTGTACATTAGAAAGGGACTGCAAACAGGCCTGGTGCTTTGTAACTTTTTCTTAAAGACATTTCTTATTCCTCTACATAGCCCAGGGTTGGTTGTAACGGTGACACTGGATGCTTAGCAAAACCAGACGACAGCTTGCTGTGTAGCCCAGGCTGGTCTTGAACTTGAAGCCATCTGTGTCTACCCCCAATGCCTCAGCCATGAGTGTTTCGACTCCCACCACACTCTTGTTACTAGGGGCTGAACTAGCGCTTCATGCCCCTGAAGGCGGCGTCTTTGTTGACTGCTCTGTGCTGTCCTCACTCCACCCTACTTATTTTTTTTTAAAGACAGGAGCTAACCTTAACCTTGCTGTGGATCAAGCCCCTGGTCCTCTTACGTCTGCCCCCAGTGCTGGGTTATAGGCGAGCATGTCCAGCCTGGCCTAGAGCCAATCCTCCTGCCACCAGGCCTAGCTACCCCGTCTGCCTCTGAACTTGCAATGGGACAAGCTCTGGAACCTGCTGAGGACTGTACCTGGTGTTGCTAGGTTTTCCTGACGGGGAATGCTTGGTGCTGTTCTGAAGTTTTTGTTTACCAAGGTTGCTTTTTTCGCTGTAGGCATTACTTCTGTCTGCTCGCCATCACAATGGGCCCTGGCTCACCCTCATCCCAGTGTGTTATTGGGAAAACTGGGAGCCTGTGTGTAAGATAGACATTTGGCTGCTTAGAAGTTTAGAAGCTTCTGGGTGGATTCTTGTCAAGGGCAGTGAGCAGAGACCATTGGCCGAGGGACAGAGTTCTCCATGGGGTGTTCCTGTATGGCCTTGGTCAGCTCTGCTGTGGGTCTCTGGGACTCCCATGGCCTCTGGGGGTGACCTTGGCCTTCAGCTGGGCCCTCCTGGACGGTCACCTTTACACTTTACGCTCACACCCTGCACCCTGGCCTGCTGCCAGCGCGTTTCTTTCCCAGTGGCTGGAAACTGATTGGCTGGGTGGGAGGACAGAGGTGCCTTTGTGCCTCGCGTGCTTCGGAGAATTTAGAGCGGGCATTCAGAGAGAGTCTTAGGCCAAGCCAAATTATGCAGATTTGGGTTTTCTCGGTAGGGTTTCCCATGAGCAGGCATGTAGGCAGCTTGCTGGCCTTCTCGGCTTTGTGGTCTGGAATTCCCCAGGACGTGTTACACAGGCTTCCCCTATTGGTTGTTCTGAAATAAACAGTTCAGTGTAAGACTAATCCTAACGGCTTTTATCGAGATTTTTGCCAAATCTTCCTGCTTCAATGGATTTATTTCTCAAACCAAACTATAAAGCAACTTTCTGCCTAAGGACACAACGCTGACTCCTTGTGAGGAGATTTGGGTGGAGGGATGGCAAGACAGGGTGTCCCTAGGGCTCCCTCATGTGGCCTGAGGAGCCACACACTCGTACCCCGAGGTGCGGAGAGGAACCTGGAAGTTACTGGTCTAGTGAAGACCTAGGTTCTCCCTATCTCGGGTTCTTTTGTATTCTAATTCCGTGGGCTGGGGTCTGATAATGATAATGCTGGCCGTCCCTGGCTGAGGGCAGGTCCACTGAGAGGACAGCAGGGTTTCTGTAGTCCTGGGCTGTCTGTAAGGGAATCTCCAGCTACTTATTTTGGGGATGAAGGTATACATGAGAGGTTTAGGTTTTTGGAGACAAGGTATGTGTCATCCTGGCTGGCTTTACTGTGTAGCTGAGGATAGATGGGTGGCCTTGGGTTCCTGATTCTGCCTCTTATTACTGAAGTATTGTTTGTCTTTGTTCATCGACTCTTTCCCAGGTAGTTTTGGTTTTGGATTTAGCTTGCTTGGTTGACTTATGTTTTTGCTTTGTTCTCTGAGATAAGGTCTGGTGTAGCCCAACCTGGGCTCTGACTCAGATGTCCTGTGAGAGCCTCTGGACCTTCGGACTCGAGGCCTGAAAACCAACCCAGCCTGAGGTGGCTTCCGCTCTTCTCCTGCGGCTTAGTCTGTTCCTAGCCCTTCCTCCCTGATGTTCCATCTGTGTTTTCTGCCTTCACCTTGTGATAGCGGTGTCTGGGGCTATGTCTCCAGCTGTGTCTCCAGCATGTGACAGACTCAGCTGGCTCAAGGAATTAGTCCAGTTGCAGGTGCAGAGTTAGCGCTTGTGTTTGTGTGTGTTTGTTGTGACTTACTAGGTATCAGCACTGCTCTTTCTTCTTTGTGTTTATTGTTCGAGTATGTGCCTGTGTGTGTGTTCGCGTGTGTGTGTCAGAGGACAACTTGAAGGTGTTGGCTCTGCTTTATGGGTGGTCAAACTCCAGTCACCAGACTTGGCAGCAAGCACCCTGGCCACTGAGCCATCTCACCAGCAGCAAAGGAAGTAGGACTGAAAACAAGGCTTTGCACCATGAAGGGAAGTCTGCTGGGAATGAAGAGACGGGGCCCAAGTTAGATGGGGTAGGAGCTCTAAGTTTGCCAGAGTCCTTGCCACCCTGCACCCAGTCTGTCACAGCACTGACGTCACACCTGGTTGAAAACATGAAAGATCCCACACCTCTGCCTCTGCCAAAGTGGGAGCGAGAGATCCAGAGCCCGTGGGCAGAAGGGAGTTTATTTGCTGAGAGCCAAGCGTTCTAAGTTTGCTGCACCCTGGCTCCTCACAGTTAAGCTGTGAATCTAATGCATGGTTAGGTTTGTCCCTCTTCCTCCCACCCTTCCAGCTGCTGGTGCTAAAGCTGAACCCAGGGCCTCACTAGTCAAGGCCCCTCCCCTCCCCACCCCACCCCACCGCCACACCCCAGCCATCTTTCTCTCCTGAGTTCCTTGGAATGAGTGTCCCTCCCCGTCCTCGTTTTGGATGTGGTAAATATGCAAAGTGGAAGTGTTCTAATTAACTCTAATCCTAGCCCAGCAAAAGCAGAGGCAGGAGGAACACTCCTGTGTGGCCGACATGCCGAGTACTAGTCCAGCCTCGGCTGCAGTGCGAGACTGTGTCTCGTTTGTTTTCTTTCTCTTTCTGTGTAGACCAGGCTGGCTTCAAACTCAAGAGATCCTACCCCTGCCTCCGAGTGCTGCGATTAAAGGTGTGCACCATCACCCTAAGAGATACTTTATTTTTATAAAGTGGCTGATGTAAAATAATTCATTCTGGCTGGAGAAGTGGCTTAGCTGTTAAGAGCACTGGCTGCTCCCCAGGGGAACCACCACCCACTTCTGACCTGAGGGCACCAAGCATACATGTGGTGCACATACACACATACAAGCAAAACTCCCATACATGTAAATATATTTCAAAACATTTTTTTAAATTCTGAGGAGGTTTCGTGCCATTTAGGCTGGTGTTGAACTCAGTATGTAGGTGAGGCTGCCCTTGAACACTTCCTGCCTCTGCTCACAAGAGGTGGGATTTTAGGTGTGAGCCACTAAATGTGTGTCCATGTGTGCCAACAGTGTGCACATAGAGGTCTGAGAGTTGATTCTTTATTCTACCGTGTGCATCCTGGGAACCAAACTCAGGGCCTCAGGCTTGACAGCAAGCACCACTGAGCCAGCTTGCAAGCCCATGCTTGATTTCTTTTTTTTTTTTTTTTTTGGTTTTTCGAGACAGGGTTTCTCTGTGTAGCCCTGGCTGTCCTGGAACTCACTCTGTAGACCAGGCTGGCCTCAAACTCAGAGATCCGCCTGCGTCTGCCTCCCAAGTGCTGGGATTAAAGGCATGCGCCACCACCCCCCGGTTCCATGCTTGATTTCTTAAAATGAGTTTGTAAACTGAACACTGGAAGTGGATCCTGTAAAAAAAATAAAAATTAAAAAATTAAAAAAAAAAAAAAAAGGAAGTGCATCCTGTAATCCCAGCTCTTCAGAGGCTGAGGCAGGAGGATTGCCTTGAGTATCAGGTAAAACCCCAGGGACAGGAAGGTGAGAAGACATGAAGTTGTAGCCAGGAGTGGTGACATCTACATGCATAGTCCCAGTGTCTCAGCTGCCTGGGTGATTGAGGCCAGCCTAGCAGTATGAGGTTCCACCTGAGAAGGAGGAAGGAAATGCGAGCCTGTGAGAGCTGCCATGGGGTGTTTTGTTGTTTGGGGTGTTTTGGTTTTTAGATTTTGAGACAGGGTTTCAGGATGTAGTCCAAGGGGACCTCAAACTTGCTGTGATATAATATAGCCCAGGTTGGCCTTGAACTTAACATCCTTCTACCTTCTGCCTTAGGCTCCTGAGCACCAGGGTGACAACAGGTCTGTGGGCCATGCTTGACTGTATCACAAGTTAATGTGTTCAGTAGTCAGTAACATTTGAGATGTGTGAGAGGGCCCTCTAGTGTCTTTTTGTGGCATGGCAGTCACCGGTGCAGTTCTCGTGGTCTGGCTAAGCTGACACTCAGAAGCGGATCTTGAGGGGCTGTGTGCATTGCCCGGTGTTGTCCTCTGCCAGGTCAGCTGTGGGCAGGTGTCTTTCTTTGTGGGTCTGTAACGGTCCTGTGTTTGCTCTCTCCAAGCAGAAGAAGCTGACTACAGTGCCTTTGGCACCGACACGCTCATCAGGAAGAAGAACGTGCTGAGCAACGTGCTGCGTCCCGACAACCACAGGAAGAAGCCTCACATCGTCATCAGCATGCCGCAGGACTTCCGGCCCGTGTCATCCATCATCGACGTCGACATCCTCCCGGAGACCCACCGAAGGGTCCGTCTGTACAAGTATGGCACAGAGAAACCCCTGGGCTTTTACATCCGGGATGGCTCCAGCGTCCGGGTAACACCGCATGGCTTAGAGAAAGTCCCTGGGATCTTCATATCTCGGCTCGTCCCCGGGGGTCTGGCCCAGAGCACGGGCCTGCTGGCTGTCAACGATGAAGTTTTAGAAGTGAACGGTATAGAGGTGTCGGGGAAGAGCCTGGACCAGGTGACTGATATGATGATAGCCAACAGCCGCAACCTCATCATCACCGTGCGGCCGGCTAACCAGCGGAACAACGTGGTGCGCAACAGTCGGACTTCTGGCAGCTCCAGCCAGTCTACCGACAACAGCCTCCTGGGCTACCCACAGCAGGTGGAGGCCAGCTTCGAACCAGAGGACCAGGACAGCGATGAGGATGACATCATCATTGAAGACAGTGGTGAGCCACAACAGATCCCTAAGGCCACCCCTGACGCCCAGAGCCTGGAGTCCCTGACACAGATCGAGCTCAACTTTGAGTCAGGACAGAATGGATTCTCTCCTCAGGACACGAGCCTGTTGCCTGTGCCTGGCAGCCCGGACACAGAGCTAGAAAGCCGAGCTCCGGACCAGAAACTCTTAGAGGAAGATGGAACAATCATCACACTGTGAGCCGCCACGGTGGTTTCTGAGTGAGGGTGTGAGGAACGGTGTAAGCCTGGCACATGACTGATGCTGTGGACCTCGGGGCCATGCTGTTCCATGACAGGTCTCAAGTGTGGCTGGGGCGGGAAGGGTGTCTGCCGGGCCAGGCTGCCATGACACGAGCTTGAGGCCTTAGCTGCAGAGCAGGTGCTTCTCTAACTGAGACCTGCCTGGAGCCGTGCTGCGGGCCTGTGTCCTCCTGCCTGCAGAGCCTGCTCTTCACCCTCTTGTGAAGTCTGATCATCTCTGTTAGCCACTGGGAACCTCGGTTCTTCGATTCCCAGCGTTTATGCTTTCTGACTTTAAAGTGTTCCTCTGTTAACTGTGACAAATTATTTTTTCATGTGCAGTTTTTGTTCTGTCTTCCGTTTTCTAAGACTTTAGCTGGCCATGTTTAGGGTCACCTCTCCCCTGGTCATGGAGCAGCTCCTGTTGTCCCCACCCTGGAGCTTTACAGTTGCAGGGTGCTATAGTCCTTCATCCCTAGTCCATTGGAGATTGTTTCAGTGCGTGCACGTGTGTGCTTGTGTACATGTGTGTGTACATGTGTGTGCACGCGTGTACGTGTGTGTGTGTGTATGTGTGTGTGTATGTGTGTGTGCGCGCGCGCACATGAGATTTGCAGCACAGTTAGTTGGCTCCCACACTCTTCAAGTGTACCAGGCGGTGTGGATCATTAGATAAAAAGGCCCCCAGGTTCAGAGACTTACACACAATACAGATGTGCACTTTGTATTCAGAAGACGGGGTTTTCTTCCTGGGGATTCTAGGGTGCTGCCTGCGTTTGGGGAAGCCCATGTAGGTTCACCACTCTCAGGGGTGGTGATCATTTGAGTCTATTCTTTCCTGTGCGTCCATTCAGGATGAGGGAACTGCAGTTGTCTTCCCTTACCTGGCTCCCTCATGTTACATGCACAGCCACCAAGAGGCAAACGTGGGCTTAGGCTGCCCTGAGGCCTGAGGTGGACAGTTATTTATTTCTTACCCTTACGGTGGCCAAGTGTGGACACCTCACAGCTGTATACTGACTCCGAGTTGAAGGACTTCTTTGTTCCATATTAAGAGCCGGCAGAAGTGAAGTCTTGATCCAGTGAAGGGTGCCGGACTCCATCGCCACCGAGCGTGTTATCTGCGAGCACCTGGCTCAGGCAGGGTGCAATGACCCCCGACTGATGGACTCACTGAGTTCCTCCTCTCACGAGGCACCACTTGCTAACAGCGTTCCCTCTCTGACACTGCACCACGCAGTGTGGCTCTTGGGTGGAAGGCCGCCATAGGCACAGAAGGCTCAGTTGCATACATGAATTAGGGGTGCATGGGCTCAAAGCTGTAAGTAAAGATATTTCACATACTACCTCTCTTCTCTCTTTCCCTCCCTCCCTCCCTCCCTCCCTCCCTCCCTCCCGCCCTCCCTCCCTCCCTCCTTCCCTCTCTCTCTCTCTCTCTCTCTCTCTTTCTCTCTCTCTCTCTTTTTAACAGAGTTTTAACATTAAAAGTTTTCTCTTGGGGAAGAAATACTTCAGGGCTGGACTTTTGTACACATTTTAACTAAACACAGTTTTCTCTTCTGTTTGAAAATGGAGATGAAAGCTGCTGACAGTGATTTTAATTTAAAGGACAATAGTGTTAGCCGTGAGATGGTACCAATGAAGTGAGTGGTCAGTAGACCTTCTGTGAGGCCAGCTGGTCTTGGCTACGGGGGTCCCGTCCCGTCCCGTCGGCTCAGTTCTTTAGTTCAGGGGCATAAGTGTCAGTGACTTGGCGCGCAGTTCTGTTGCCCCAAACTTCCGAGCCTCACTGTGAATTCTGTTCTGTCCTCCGTCAACCATGTCAACCAGATGCTGTGCTGTTGTGAACCATGAATTTTCTAATTAAATTTTACATGCTATAACATGATTTTTACATGAATGATACTTTGTTTAAACTATTAAATGTCAGTATTTTACTACAATTTTATTATAAAATGTACATTATCACTAAATGAACTTTGATTTAAAAAAAATCAAGTTAGCTTTAGTTACATATTATTTTTTACAAATAAAAACGGACTTGTATAAAGGCTACTTTCTTGTTTGGAATTGTATGAAAAGAGTATGTAAGGATAGTACCAAGCATCCTTAGTCACTGCCTAGGGAGTGAAACTGAGGACTAAGTGCTGAGCACCCGGCCTCAGTCACCACGTTCCACACCCTGAGCTACACACCAAGCCTGTTTTACTCTTGTATTTTGAGTAGTCCAGGCTGGACTCCAACTCCTGGCACTCTCTGAACTGTGATAACAGACACAGGCCATGTGGCCATTCCCTGGTGGTTTTGTTTTGTTTTATTTTAGGCCAGGTGCAGTGACATGCCTTTTAGGTCTAGCACTCAAGAGGCAGAGGCAGTCAGATCTCTTGACTCCTGGGCCAGCCTAAGCTACACATTGAGGACATGTTTTATTGAGATACAGTATTTTGTGTGTGAGAACACAAGTATATTTGTGAATGTGTGGATGTTGGGCCACAGCTTGCTTGTGAAGGTCAGAGGACAGCTTGTAGGAGTTGGTTCTTGCCCACTGTGTCAGGGAGGGTCTCCTCATGTAGCCTGGGTTAGCCTGAGACTTACACTCCTGCTCCTGCTTGCTGTGTACTGGGTTCTCAGAGGCCTATGCCCAGATGTCTATGGTTTGCTTTTCTCTTTTGGATTTTCGTTTATTTGACTTCAGTTTTGGGAGGTTTTGGTTTGGTTTTGGTTTTTTATCTGAGCACAGTTATTTTAGAAAGTCTTCTGTAGCCTCAGGCTAGCCTTGAACTCCTGAAACTAGCGTTTCCTGCCTCTACTCCCAGGTATTAGCATTACAGGCAGATGCCAACAGCCTTGTCTCCTGTTTGGGTTCCGGTTTTGGAACTTGATAGGTGACCTGACTGGCCTTGAACTCACCTGCCTCTGCTTCCTGAGTGCTGGCACACCACCTCTTGGTTTTTTTGTTTGTTTTTTGAGTGTTCACTATGTAGCTCAGGTTAACCTTGAACTTGATTTGTTCTGACTTGGGGGTCGGGTCCCAGGTATATGTATCCTTTATTTTGTGGGCCCAGGTGGGTGGGCCACAGCAAGTGCATAGAGATCAAAGGACAGCTCTCAAGAATGTCTCCATCCACATGGGTTCTGGGGATCCACAGTCTAGACAGCAAGCACTTTTAGCACCAGGCCATCTTGCTAGAGGCTGGTATGAATATACCAACTTGTATGGCTGCGTTCCTACACTCGGTGATTATTTCCTCTGGCCCTGGATTGAATCATGCCCTGTACCACCCAAGTGTGTAAGCAGAGTGGTGTCTGTGGGTCTGTACTAGGAAGCTCTAGGTGGTTTGGACCAGTGAGATTTCCTGGCCTGTGGAACTGAACAGCTGAGTCTTGCTGAGAAACAGGCAGAAAGACCCTGTCTTAAAAAAGAAAAAGAAATGTAGACAGTTCACTGATTTAAAACATTAATGCTTGCCAGACCTGGTAGCACAAGCCTGCCATTCCAGCTACTGGGGAGGCTGAGGCAAGAGGATCGCAAGTTCAAGGCCAGTCTGGACAACTTCTGTTCCATGTCGGAAGTGAACAGCTGGGATGCCAGTGGTAGAGAGCTCACCTAACATGCATGAGCTTATAGGTTTGGCCCCAGTACCAAAAAGTAACTGGTGCACCGAGGCTGTGGCTCATTCAGTAAGGAGCTTGTTACACAAGCGTGGGGCCGTGCGTTAGAGCCAGGTACTGTACAGCCCTGGCTGTGACTGGCTGACTTGTAATCTTAGTGGGATCAGTTCTTGATTCAGTAGGAGACCTTGTGTCAGAAAAATAAGATGGAGGGCCAGCAAGATGGTTCGGTGAGTAGAGGTGCTTGCTGCCCAGTCTTAACAATCCAGATTCACTCCCCAGAACCCACATAATGGAGAGAACCAACTCCTTCAAGTTGTTCTCTAACCACAAACACAGTGCTTTTCTTGGTTGGTTGGGTTCGGTTTTTCACGACAGGGTTTTTCTGTGTTGCCTTGGCTGACCTGGAACTTGCTCTGTGCTGGAATTAAAGGTTCATACCAGCATACATTCTTTAAATCAGGTGCAGAGCAGTTGAGAAGACATTCAGTGTTAACCTCAAACTCTGCATGTAAGTTTGCATATGTACATGTGTGCTGTCGTGAACGTGTGTATGCCACATGTGTATACATGAACATGTGCATGCCACAGACATGCACACAACCATCAGTGGCTGGTGACTACAACCTAGGCAGGGCCCTCCCTGTTTCCCTCTTACTCCTTCTCTCAGGCAGGTTTCCTCCTTGCGGAGAAGGTGGCCTACAGAGACCCATTCCATCCCTTTACTCAGTGTCTTTGACCCACCCTGTGCCTGAACCAAGCAAGCCCAGTGACGTCTGTGCCCCAGCCTGGGATACACATTGGGATACTAGCCTCTCAGGAAGAAGGTTTAAGTACAGATACCTTGTCTCAATACAAGAAAAAATAAGCAATGTACCAGACATGGGGACTGGAGAGATGGCGCAGTGGTTAAGAACACTGGCTGCTCATCTAGAGGACCCAGGTTCAATTCCCAGCACCCATGTCTGGTGGCTTAGAACAGCCTGTAACTCCAGCTCCAGGGGACCCCTTCCAGCCTCTGTGGACACACACACACACGCGCACACACGACATTTACTTATGGACACAAATCTTGTGTAAATAGATACACATCCCTCTGCAGTGGGTGGGAACATACAGTGCTAAATTTTCTTGCTGGTTCTAATGTCCTAGGGCTGGAGTGGAACAGGGCGGATAGGGACAAATGGGTGCTCTGAACCCCTGAAGTAGAGGGTTCTGGGTAACACTGCCTGGTCTGGAGCATACAATGTAGATCAGGCTGGTTCCATTATGAATGCTGGCACTGTAGGTTTGGGCCACTGTGTCTTGTCCTTTAATCTTAGGACAGGATCTCCTGTAATCTAGACTGGCCTCAAACTCACTCAATACGCTAGGATGACTTTGAACTCCTAATCCTCCTGCCTCTCCCTCTCACATGCTGGCAATTATAAAACATGAGCCACCACACCTGGCTTTTTCTTCCTATCTTCCTGGGAATTGAACTCAGAAACTTGAGCAGTCTGGGCAACACTAAAGCTCTGCCTGGCAGCCTCAGCTCGATATGGTTTCTAGCTTTAATAAGCCCTCAGGAGTTGTGTCTTCTACACCCGTCAGCTTCTAGACTGCATCAAGGCAGGTACCCGTTCTTGGAGCCTGGAATTCATTTCCACTTGTGTCATTGGCTAGCTCTGTAGACAAGGCTAGCCCTTGGTATGGCTGACGTTCTCACTGCAGCAACTTAAATCAGTCTGGAGCAGTCCTGCCCTGCGTATCAGCAAGGTGAAGGAATGTGGCCCTTCAGAAACAGTTCTGATGGCTCCTCTGATAAAGTCCTCACAGCAGGGCAGGAATCTCTGAAGGCATGCAGTGAGCCCCAGGGAACCCCAGGCTGCATGGCTGTGTTGTGTCATCTGCTAGGAGACAAGCCAGCATCTGAGCCACTACAGCCCACTGATGCCTGTCAGCATAGCCCTCTTCTCTGTCCAGATTCCCAGAATGCTCAAGGACATGAGCAAAGAGTGCTCATACCGTTCGTTCTCATACAGCAGGAGGCTGCTCTCAACTCAGGCATGCAGCCTGTACTGGAGTTCTAGAACATAACTTGTTCCCAGGCTACCTGGCCAGGAGGGCCAGAGATGCAAGGGAAGCTATTTCCAGCCCTTGGCTGTTTGTCTCAGGAAGGTATGTGCCCTAACGGACTGTCCAAGTGTGTGCTTAGTGACTCAGAAACTAAATCATTAACTCAGCAGTTAGCTGGAGAGCCGCAGCCTGCCTGCCTTCCAGGGATGCCAGGACAATACTGAATGAGGGTGACAGTGCCAGGCGGGCTTCTCGGAGAGATGTAAGCAACCTTCGCCTCGATTGGAATCAGAGAGTAGCTATAACTCAACAGTCCACACAGGGAGCCAGACAAAGAATGATCATTTCTTTGGGTGAATCATGGGGGATGCTGGTTTCAAAACTCACAGTGGGGACCTGAGAGGTGGTTCAGCAGGTAAAGGCACTGCCGGCGAGCCTGATGACCTGAGTTTGATCCCCCAGGAGTCAAACTGGGGGGTCCTGAAAATTGTCCTCTAACCCGCAGATCCATGCCATGGCACACACATATCTACACACATATGTAAATAGATGAGAAAATAAGAACAATAAATAAAAGCACGTGAGGCCTGGGGGCACGGCTCAGTTGGTAGATCTTGCCTCGAATCCACATGGTCCTGGGTCCCATTCCCAGCACAGAATAACCCAGCATTTTGATACATGCCTGTGTGGCCAGCATTCTGGAGGTTAAGACCAAAGGGTCAGGGGTTCAAAGGTCATCCTCAGCTATGTAGCAAATTTGAGGCCAGCTTGAGCTATATGAGACCTTATCAGTAAACAAAGTAACAAATACGTGTAGTCAGGAACAAGACTCCACACTTATAATCCTGGCATCTAGGAAGCTGAGGCAGGAGGATTGAGAGGTGGAGGTCACATTGTTACTACATGAGGAATCTGTATTGTCTCAAAACCACATACATTTCTTTATTAATTTATTTCTGATCTCTTTTGTTTTTTGTTTTTTTTAAATTGGGGGAGAGTGCGAACAACGCCATGATGTGTGAAGTCAGCCTCTCCGCCATTTTTTGTCTTTTGTTTTTTGAGACATGGTTTCTCTGTGTAGCCCTGGCTGTCCTGGAACTCACTCTGTAGACCAGGCTGGGCCCGAACTCACAGAAATCAGTCTGCCTCTGCCTCCTGAGTCCTGGGCTTAAAGCGCTGGCCACCAGCAGCCGGGCTATCCTTTCACCTTTAAGTGGACTCCGGGTTGAACTCAGTCTATAGAGCTGTCTCTCCATAATGAACCTCTCACAATGAGATTGTATTCCATTGTCTTTTATTTATTTGTGAATGTATGTGTTGTTGCCACCATATCACACGTGTGACAATTTGTGGGGTCTGTTCTGTCTTCCATTATGTAGATCCAGGAGATGGAACTTGAGTGATAGGCGTGGCAAAAATGCCTTTAACCACTAAGCTGGCCCAATTGAATTGGGTACGCGTGCGCAGACACACACAGACACACACAGACACACACACACAGACACACACACACACACACACACGATCCACTTGGATGTGGAGTTAAGCTCCCTGCACAGCTCACACCGGCGATGACAGGCACAGCTCTCCGCACTGTGGTCCTCGCCCCCGTGGGATGCCACAGGAAAGCCTGTGTAACTTTGCTGCATCCCAGGGGCCTTGTTCCCTGGGAGCTGGCCTCTCTGCCCTCCTCCCCAGGAGGCCTTGGCTTGTGCTCCCAGTGCCCGTGCCCAGTGGGGCTGGCGTGTGCCTCCAACAGCCGGGCACGCAGAGCCAAGGGAGCCGGAGAAAATCCGCGGTAAAGGGAGGCGCGCCAGCAGCAGCCGGGCTGGGCAGCAGGCCAGGCGGGCCAGGCGCCTCCGCCTCCACTCCTGATGCGCAGACATCCTGCCGGGCTGCCCACTTGCTGTGGGGCTCCCAGGGGAGCTCAGACCCCTTAGAAGCCCTGTGTACGGTCTTGAAACCGAGGAATATGGTCCTGATCCGGAAGGCTGATGAGTCGGCCGTGAAGGTGAAGCCGCTCTGCCAGCCCTCCCTCACCCGACTGAAGGCAAAGGTCACGCCGTGGGCTCTCAGAGCCACCAGTGTGTCTCTACATCAGTGTCTTTGGGATCTTGGTGCCTGTTTCACAGCCCAGGTAGATGACTAGACTAATTCGGCTTCCGACCACAATGTTTTTATTTTTTTTCCTTCCTCATTTAGCTGTGCTAAGACAAACCATACTCAAGAGTGGATGAAATATTTAACAGTGGCCATGCATAATTCATGTCTGGCTGACGCTGCTTTCCGGCCCTCAGCCTAGCCCTCATTAGGGTTTCTCAGACACCCGGCCAAGCCTCTTGCGTCCTTGACATCTGCCCGGCTTGACTTTTCTTCCCAGTGCTAATTGTACATTTTTCTGGGTGAAAGGGAGATAGGATCATGTCCCCTTGGTTTCTTTCTCCATGGTGGCCCTTAATGGAGGGCTTTCACACGTTAGGAAAGGAACCCACCTTCCGCTGCAGAGTCTTGGATCACTGACCAGTGCCCAACAGTATTTCATCCATATTGTAGTATGTGTCCAGGTCATAGCCAAAGCAAAAACTACAGACCCCGTGTGGCTCTTGGGTGTATGTGGGCTTCAAAAAAAGAACCGGAAGAAAGAAAGGAATTGGGGGTTAGTGGTGTGGTCCTGTGGGTAAAGGCGCTTGCTGCCAAGCCTGATGACCCGACTTAAATCCCTCAGAGCGGTAGAAAGAGAATAGACTCCCCCAAGTTGACCTCTGACCTCCACAGGGCACCATGGCGCGTGTGCACCCCACACACATACTCATAAAATAAGCGTTAAATAATTAAACACTTGTGTTTAGTTTCATGTAGTTTGAGACAGGGTCTTACGTGTCCCAGGCTGGCCTAAAACTCACCATCTCCAATCTGTGTTGTGCTGGGGATGGGACCCAGGGTTTGATGTGAGGGGAGGCGGGGTGAGGCAAACGCTCTTCCTACTGCACCGTGGCCCCTAGCCTCCTCCTGAGCTGTATGCGAGCATTCGATCAGGAAAAGGTGATCAACCAAGGGTGGCACACACCTGTGATTCCAGCTCTCGTGAGGTGGAGACAGGAGGATTGGAAGTTCATCCTCAGGTCCATAGCAAGTATGAAGGCTGGCTGGTGTGCAGGGGTGCTGTCAGGAAGGGAGGAGGGAGGGGAGGAGGGAGGGAGGGAAGGAGGGAGAAGAGGAGGGAGAGAGAGAAAGAAAGAGAGAAAGAAAGAAAGAAGAAAGGAAGGAAGGAAAAAAGAAAGGAAAGAGAAGGAGGGATGCAGGTACGTGCTGGGGGTCTGGAGCATGTACCTCTGTTTGGGTTCTATGGTTCATTTGGTTTGTTTTGGAGAAAGGGTCTCACTATGTAGCACAGGTTAGCCTTCAACTTATAATTATCCTTCTGCCTCAGCCTCCCTGGGGATAGAATTACAAAGTGAACCAAAGGCTGGGGTCGCATGGACATCTGTGTATTATGTATTATGACTTTTTTTTTTTTTGAGACAGGGTTTCTCTGTGTAGCCCTGGCTGTCCTGGAACTCACTCTGTAGACCAGGCTGGCCCTGAACTCAGAAATCCACCTGCCTCTGCCTCCCAAGTGCTGGGATTAAAGGCGTGTGCCACCACTGCCCAGCTGCCTGGGTGCCATTCTTATTCAAACCAATAGGAGGAAGCAGGGCTAAAGGACAACCTCTGGAGTGTGTTCTCTCCAACCACGTGGGTCCTGGGGATCAAATGCAGGCCATCAGGTTTTGGTGGCAAGCATTGTGTATGCTGAGCCTTCTCTCCAGCCTGAATTGTGGATTTAGGGATGACCTTGTTTGAGATCATGTCTAGCTTTGTAGCTGGCCTCAAAATGTTCAATCCTCCGGCCCCAGCTTCCCAAGAGTGGGGATCAACCATGTGCCACCAAACCTTTTGTTATTCCTTCCCCCAACCCCACCCCCACCGAATTTATTCCGAAATCAGGTATCACTTCTGAGAACAGCCCCCACAGGCTTAGATGTTGAAATACTTGGTCCCCAGTTGGGAAGGATTAAGAGGTGTGGCCTTGTTGAAGGAAGTGTGTCACTGTGTCACTGGGGCCAGGCTTTGAGACTTCAAAAGTCTGAGTCAGGCCCAGTGTTCATCTCTCTTTGCCTGCTGCCTGTGGGGATGTAGAACTCTTAGCGCCTTCTCCAGCACCATGTCTTCCTGGACACTGCCATGCTCCTCACTACAGTGATAACGGATGATGTCCCTGAAACTGTAACTCAGCCACAAGTAAATGTTTTCTTTTATAAGAGTTGCCTTGGAGCCGGGCAGTGGTGTCACACACCTTTAATCCCAGCACTTGGGAGGCAGAGGCAGATGGATTTCTGAGTTTGAGGCCAGCCTGGTCTACAAAGTGAGTTCCAGGACAGCTAGGGCTACACAGAGAAATCCTGTCTTGAAAAACAAAACAAAACAAAAACAACAACAACAAAAAAAAAAAAAGAAAAAAAAAAGAAAAAAGGAGTTGCCTTGGGCAGGGTGTCTCTTCACAGCAATAGAAAGGCAGCTAAGATACTTTGTTTTCTCTTTTTTTAGATAGAGTTTCACTGTGTAACCCTGGCTGGCCTTGATCTGTCTGCCTCTGCCTCCCAAATGCAGGGATTAAAGGTGTGGGCTGTGTGGGCCACCATACCTAGCTTCTCTTTCTCTTTCTTTCTTTCTTTCTTTCTTTCTTTCTTTCTTTCTTTCTTTCTTCCTTCCTTCCTTCCTTCCTTCCTTTCTTTCTTTCTTTCTTCCTTTTCTTTTCTTTTCTTTTCTTTTCTTTTCTTTTCTTTTCTTTTCTTTTTTCTTTTTTTTGACAGTTTCATGTAGTCCAGGTTAGATCTCCTACAGGCTCTACCCAACTGAGGCTGGTGTTATAGCCCTGACTCTCCTGCCTCCACCCTCGAGTGCTGGGATTACAAGAGTGAATCAGTTTGTGTGCTGGGAATGGAACCAGGTTCTGTGACCTAGTGACGGCACCCCTACCCCTGAACTACACACTTCAAACAAAAGAGGTCTCTAGGGACAGAGTCATTCCTCGGTGACGCAGTGAAGAAGGGAGGGCCATCAAACTTCAGTCACTTGAGATGCACTGCTGTCTATGTCAATATTGGACACACCCTTGATCAAGACAGACACAGTGCTGTCTGCAAGAGCAGCAGCTTTCTGGTAGACTAGGCTCCGCCATCCCGTCCAGGTAAATAAAGGGGATGGGGCGGCATTCAGTGTGTCAGGTGCTCGCTGCAAGGGTGAGATTGGAAGTCCAAGTCCCTTGTGCCCTGTATGTGCCAGCTGGATCCAGCAGCTGCCTGTCATCCCAGCATTCGGGAGGCAGAAAGAGGATGCCTGGTGCAAGCTAGCTGGCTAGCTAGACAAACAGCAAGATTGGGGTTCTAGTAAGAGACCTTGTCTCAGAGAATAAGGCAGAGAGCCATCCAGAAAGACTTCCAACATCAGCCTCTGGCCTACACACACACACACACACACACACACACACACACACACACACACACACACTAACACACACACCAGGTTCACCTGTGCATATACACAGACACCAACATGTGTAAACATACATGCACGCAAACACCATACATGTACAAAAAGAACAGTCTTCCTGAAGCTATCAGAAGTTATACCATCTACGTAACGTCTTGTGAAGAACCCACAGGCAGTTTACCACACCTGCTCTGGCTTCTGGTTGGCCAGATCCCCCAAGTAGACATGGTAAAATGGCTCAAGGCACTTGCTGCCAAGCCTAGCCACCCTTATGGTGGAAGAAGAGAGTCACCTCTGGCTAACTGTCCTCTGATCTCCACATTCATACTGTGACACACATATGCCTGTCCCCCCACCCCGTCCCCTGTACATGTGTACACATAATAATATCTGACTTCCCAGGAGGTTTGTCACTGACTTGCAACACTAGGGATTCTGGGTCACTTTTATGTCTGAGATAGACCCCCCGTGTACACTACTCTATGTCAACTTTACTCCAAGCACAGGATCTGACTGTATGTGTCAGGCACATGTGAAAGGTTGCCACCTCTCTGCTAGAACTGTCATGGACTCAGAGAAAAAGGAGTCTGGGGTCAGGGTGGGTCAAATGTCCTGAGTACAGACTGTGACCTGGCAAGGCTCGGGCCTCCTCCGGGTGCATTTGGAATGTGGGATACTTGAGTGGCTACGGACAGACATTAGCTGCAGACAGATGTTGGCTGCAGCCCAGGCTCCTTGAACACCTGCTGCCCTTGGCCACTGGTCCAGGCAGGTCACAGGGAGGCCACCAACCTCCTTCCGGGCCAGCTGGAGTGAACTCCTTGCTGTCTTCCAACTAAGCCTTTCTTCACCTCTGAGTTCTCAGCTCTCTTAAAAACAGCCTGCTCGATGACGTCAGTGTGCCCTAGACCAGCAGCTTTGATGAACTTCCAAGCAACTAATTGAACCACCACCCAGGCTCTGAGAGGATGTCATACCAAATATGGCCACCAGGGGGCAGGGATGCCCGGAACCGAGTTAGAATTTGCCATCGTTAATCCCTGGAGCACAGCGCCAGGGGTCTATTCTGCAGCCTGGCAGGGACTTTCCAGCTTGCACAGTCTGGTGGGGCACTGAGCTTCAGGTTCATTTGTGTCCTTTCCTGAGAGCCCACACTGAATTTCTCCCCATCATCTTCTCCCAGGGAATCTGTTTCTGCAGCCTCAGCAGCAGCTCCTGGCACGGCTATGATCCCAATGCATGCTCGCCAACCAAGAGGACCCTGCCTGGCAGGTTCACCCGTTACACTGTGGTCTGGCCAACTCTGCCCTGTCTTGAAAACACCAGCTTGTTCATTCCACTCCCAGCAGGTGAGGCTCTCTGTCTGCCAGACACTCTTGGGTGCCATTTCTGGGATAAACACACAGCACCCTTTGGAAAACTGATAAGCTGCACTGCAGCACTAACTAATGAAAGAAATGAGGCACAGAGAGGTTAATCAACTCTACCAAGGTCACACAAGGTAGTGTGCACCAGTATTTGAACCTACATGGGTTGAGTCTACCCGCTGGATGGTGGCCATCAGAATTGGTTCCCTCCAAAGCTACCTGCCACAATGAAGAGGAACTAGCTAGGCAAGGTAGGACATACCTTTAGTCCCAGTACCTGGACAGCCAGGGCTACTTAGAGAAACCAGTTGTAAACCCCAAAACAACAGCAAGTATAAAGAGAGAGAAAGAGAGAGAGAGAGAGAGAGAGAGAGAGAGAGAGAGAGAGACCAGAGCAGAGCCTGGGGACATTTGATTTCTTTTCAGCCCTTTTTTAAAAGAAAAGAAGAAGCTGGGCCATGATGGTGCAGGCCTTTAATCCCAGCACTTGGGAGGCAGAGGCAGGGGGATCTCTGTGAGGTTGCCTTGTCCAGGACAGCCAGGAATACACAAAAAAAAAGAAGGAGAAGGAGAAGAGGAAGAGGGGAAAGAGAAGGGGAAGAGAGGGGGAGATGGGGAGGAAGAGGAAGAAGAGGTGGAGGAAGAGGGAGAGGAGAATGGGGAAGAGGAGGAAGAGTATGTGTTTTGGGGTGTGCACATGTCACAGCACAAGAGTAGAGGTCAGAGGTCAACTTGAAGGGACCAGTTCTCTCCTTCCACCATGTGGGTATGCAGCTCAAGCCCTCAGAGTTGGCACCAAGTCCCCTTACCTGATGAACGGTCACACCAGCCTTGATCTCCATTCTTCCTGGGGCCTCACTGAGCTCAACAGAGGAGGATATTCATACATTTTGTTCAGAAAAACTGTCCATAGGGTATGGGCAGATACCAGCTTACCCTGTGGCTGGCACTTGGTGGGCATGCGTGTTAGCCATCGAGGGCTGTGCAAACTTGCCTGAAGAGAAATGAATATAAATTCCTGTCCACTCCAGACAGGGCACTATGGGCCAGCCAGAGCCATCGTCCTGCCTAAGTCCAGCTTGCTGAGCCAATGAGTTTACTTTGGCTTCAAATGGGTGCCTAGGTGACCCCAAACAAGCTGCCAGGTCACTAAAATGCCTCAGCCCGGCATCTGTTGCTGTGATAAAACACCATGACCAAAAGCCACTTAAGGAAGAGGGAAGGGTTGGCCTTTCTTCCTGAGGATGAATCGTTCCGAAGTGGCCACAGGAAGCCGGAGCAGGAAGCTTAGCTGTACACAGGAAACAGCAAGAGAAAACTGGAAGTGGGGTGAGACTGTAACCCTCAAAATCCACTCCAACTGACAGACTTCCTCCAGCAGGGCTGTGTCTCCTAAAGGTTGCATAGAGCTCTCACCACGGAACAGCGGCACCAACTGGAGAATAAACGTTAAATACATGAGCCTATGGGGGACATTTCTCGTTCAACCACCACACCCCATGTGAGTGACATCTTCCCTATTCCCTATGGCCACATGGATGGAGTCCCTTCAGTTAACAGCCCATCATCTATATGGTCTTTCCTTTTCCTTTCCATTCCTTTCCTTTCTTTTCTCTGTGTAGTCCTGGCTATCCCTGGACATGCTTTGTAGACCAGGCTGGCCCCAAACTCATAGAGATCCACCTGTTCTGCCTCCTGAGCACTGGGATTAAATGTGTGTACCGCCATTCCCGGCTTCATTCTTTTTGGTTTTGTTTTTGTTTTTTTTTTTTTGGTTTTTTGAGACAGGATTTCTCTGTGTAGTCCTGGCTGTCCTGGAACTCACTCTGTAGACCAGGCTGGCCTCGAACTCAGAAATCCACCTGCCTCTGCCTCCCAGGTGCTGGGATTAAAGGTGTGCGCCACCTCCGCCCGGCGCTTCTACACATTCTTAAAACCACATGTGACAGGGACAGAATTTATATCCAACTGGAGTTGGCTGGAATCTCAGGTGAGAGCTATTGACTCTCCCTAGACCCTTCTGAGACAGACCAGCAACAGACCTTGTTTGAGGCCCCCTTGTGGTGAGTCGCAGCTGCTCTGATGAAGATGGCAGGGGCTGCTAGGCATGATGGGACTTCATTCCTCGGGTCAGACTCTTCCAGGTTGAGTCCTGGTCTCTCACTGATTAGCTATGATGACCGCAATGCTCAACCTCTCCAGGCCTCAGTTTTCACCTCTGTTCAATGGGGACATGGCAGGGCTGATGTTCACACTGGTGTGATGGGAATCCAGCGATCTGGGAATAGTGCCTGGCACAGGGTGACACTTGGGCCACCAGTGCGATGGATGACACTTGCAGAGCTTAGAAGTGCCACAGTGGAGCGAGCCCAGAACCTGACACAAGGGACTAACCCCCGGATCTTCCAAAACTCAAAGCTAAGGCCACGTCCCACACCAACTAACTCAGTGTCAGGATTCGACCTGGACGAGGTCTGTAGCCAACAATCCCTGGGACTGACAGGATGAAGGCAAGAACTGACTCCCCCAAAATGTCCTGACTTTCACACTTGTGCACACACACACACACCTACCCCCAACGATAAACAAGTTAACACAATGAAAGTTTAAGTACACACATAAAAAAGGGGTTTCCATTGTGTGCACAATTTGTGTATTTTTTTGTTTCTCCTCTCTTTGAAATAGGAAACTCATCAAGGCCTCGAACTTGATATGTAGCCTAGAAGGCCCTTGAATTCCTGTTTCTCCTGCCTCCACCTACACTGGGGGCTTTACAGTCCTGCACCAAGACAGGGCTTGGATCTGGATGCTGAAGTCTGGGCTGAGAGAACCTTGAAAGGCAGATTTACTGTTGCGTCCCCAGAAGTGAAGCCAGAAGATGCGGGAGTAGAAGGGCGTGACCTGGGGCCCAGCTCATGGCTCCGGGGATGTCTCAACGATGGGCAGGCACCCCCCACTCCACCCCACTTATAGCCACCCCACCCCCACTCCCATCCCCAGGCCTTGCTGGGGCCCCGCCCCCACCCACAGGGACGTCTAAAACCGGCTGCAGTTCTAAGACAGCTTGGGCGCCAGAGGGAGCTCCAAGGGACTGGCCTGGCGTCTTCCCGCAGCTGGCTCAAACTGGTTTGGGCAGGGTGCGGCCTCTGCAGGCTGCATTCCAGGCCTCGGGCTAGCAGTGCGTTCCAGGCCTTTCCAGGACCACTTGGGGTAGAGCCCTCTGAGAGGCTAGACCCTGTGCAAATTCAGCTCTTTGTTTAAAATCTTTGCTGCGGCCTTGGGCTGGGTCCTTGGCATGGGGCCTTCAACAGATGAAGCCCTGAATCGGGGTGTGTCAAAACCAATTAGTGGCTGACTTGGTGGAAAGAGCAGGCCAGCTCCCCATTTCTCCCGGGTCCCCAGTTCAAAAAGTGAGGTGGGGCACCCGATTCTAAAAACACAGTGATTTCTGGCTTCCCCAACTCTGCCCAGGGTGTGACAATTTCCTCAGAAATTGACAATTTCCCTAAGCCACTCACATTTTAAACTTAAATTCCAGGCCGGTGTTTTGAGAAAGGGGATCACCTAGCCCAGGCTAGCTTCAAATGTACAAGTAGCAGGGAATCACCTCAAACCTTGATCCTCCTGCCTCTCCCTCCCAAAGGTACTCTAAAGGTTGGTTATAACCAACTTCAAAGAAACCCGGCCTTCCAGATATTCGAAACTTCAGCCATCTGTCACTCCCCAACGTCCTCTCTCACCCCAAAATTACCACCATGCTGAATGAAGCTTCAATTCCAGTTCCCGCCATTCCTAGGTCTTGTGGCCAGGCCACAGCTGAACCAAAGCAATATAGCCAGTGCCTGGTGACAGTGGAATGCCCTGCCTAGCCTCAGCCCCTCGCTCACCTCCTCTAGCCTTTCTTCTGGTTATCCATCCAGTGGCTTGTGCTGCTTAGTGCTGTTGGCCAACCCAAGGCCAGCTTGGGCTCTTACAGCCATCCCCAGCCCTGGCAGGCTTGCTAGAGGGTGGGCGTGTGACACTGAAAGAACTCAGAACTAGACATGTCATAGCCATGATGAATGGATGGCCATGTGTGGCCTCAGTAGACTCCCTTTCTAAGTGCCCGGGGACCCAAGGTTCTGCCAAGAATTTTCCAGAAGATGCTGGGCAGAGAGGTGGAGGGTCTGAGTGGATGTGTAAGATCAGTCACACATCCGGAAGTGGGGAGTCAGCAGCCCCAGAGCACACAAAAGCCAGGTGGAGCGAGTTTAGATCCCTCCCGAGGGTCGTCAGATAAATGAACTCACACAGACTTCGGAGGAAGGTCAAGGGTGGTGGATAGTTATTCCCAACCCTAAGACCAGCCTATTTAAAAATAAATGCAATATTTTAAAAGACATCAGCTGGAAATTCAAAACTAGACTATGGTCTGATCCTTTCCCCTTTTGAGCTTTCCAATTTCGATTAGAAGGAGGGCCTTCTCTTTAGCCCAGGCACTGCAGAATTTGGGTGAGCCTCCCAACCTGGGTGACTCAAATTCTCGCTCTCTTTCTCTTTCCTCTCTTTCTCTCTTTCCCTCCTTCTCTCTCTTTATTTCTTTTTGGGACCCACTAAGTCTGGTCCACTCACTTTACCAGAATCCCAGAATCCCACCCGCCCCCCCAACTTTTCCAAACACATTATATTTTTATGTGTGTTACATTTACTAATTAGCGTATGTGTTCATGCGTGTGTCACATGCGCCCGCACGGGTGTGTAGAGGTCAGAGGGCAATCTCAAGGAGCCAACTACACAAGAGTCGTGGGGGTCTAACGCGGGTCCTCAGGCTTGGCTTCAGCACCTTTCATCTCTGAGCCATTTTATTTTGTAAGCTAGGGTTGGAGCTTATTTTAGCTGGGAGGACGCACCCCCCAATACCTACCCCTTTCCTAATTTCAAGAACTCTCAAATAGGGCTTGGTAAGGGGTGAGGGGTATGTGGGGAGGCTTTTGAGACAAGGTCTCATGTAGCCCAGGCTGCTCTCGAACCTAACCCACTTTAACCAAGGATGCTGACTTTAACTCTCGCTCCCCCTGCGTCTATCGGGAAGCGCTGTGAGACACAGCACCTGCTCTGATTGAAAACCTCCCTGTGGGTTTTTAACAAGCAACGGGAGCTGGTTTACAACAGTTGTCCTTGGCTGTTGAAAAAGCAACGGGAAAGCAGAGCGCAGCACCCGAGCTCCGCGCGTTGCGGCCGCTGCAGAGCGCGCTGCTGCCACTGGGCGGCGCTGCGCGCTCGGCCGGCGTCCGGTCCTGCGACCGCACCTGCTCCGCCTCCGCCAGGCGGCCCTCCGGGCTACAGCGGCGAGCCAGGCCAGGACATCCTCCTGGACGCCGGTCAGTGAGCAGTGGGGCAAGCGAGTTCGCGCTCTCCCTGACTCCAAAGTCTGAGGCAGAGGTAAGGGCGGTGAGTGCGGAGGAGCAGAGCGGTCTCTAGCTTGGAGATCGTGGCCCTGAACCGGGAGCGACCTCGATTTCACCGCGCCATCAACGGGGGGCGGGGACCTGAGGTCACCTTTCCGGAGCCCTGCTCTCCTGGGGCTATCCAGAGATGCTCCTGCCCCAGTGGCAGCGGACCAAAGCCCATCCCCTCCTGGGTCCACCACCACCTCCACCCAAGTTCCGTCCCCACCCGGGGCTCATATCTCCTCCCCCCCGTCCCCTCCCCCCCCTTCCCATTCCCACCCATCTCTCTTGCATCCTCACCCTGGTCCCATCCCCACCTGGGACCCGTATCCTCTTCCCCACTCTTATTCTCCACCCAGATCCCATCCCCACCTCGGTCCCATCCTCATCTGGGACCTCTGACCACCCTGGTCCCATCGCTACTTGGAACCCAGCCTTATCTGAGACCCAGCCCACAAGAGTCTCATCTCCATGCAGGGACCCCAGCGTCCCCAGGTACCCGTGCACAGGGCTGAGAACGCCCAGAGCTACCATCCTGTGCCACGCAGAGCCATGGAGGGGCCCTGGAGGAGCCGAGTGGGCTCATAGCTCCTGCAGGGTCTCAGCCCCCTCAGCTCCTCTCCGGCTGAGCCAGATGCCTGGAGCTGTGTGGGCCGCGTGGGTTCCAGGAAGCCCCGAGGCTGCGGGCAGCTATGGTTGCTAAGAAGAAAAATACCGCGTGCGTCCTGGTCGTATTTTCTATTTTAAACCCATAAACACAAAGTAGATCTAAAACTAGACTCTCCAGCTGTGGCAGGCGGTCTGTCTAGGTGTAGGGAAAAAAAAAAAAAAACGTTACCTACCCAAGTTCTCCACCCGGTCTCTGGTACGTAGTGTTTGAAATAAACAGTAGGGCTTTTAATACAGGGTACTTGGTAGATGCTCGGAGGGGTTCGGCCTGGGCTGTGTGCGGGAAGACCCTTCTCAGAAAATCAGGGGCTGAGCTTGTACTTGGTGTAGACGTCTTGTCTGCACAAGGCCCTGGGTACCACTCCCAGCAAAACACACACACACACACACACAGACACCAGGAGAAATAGCTGTTAATTTGAAGGTCTGACTCAGCTCACTGGCAGAACACTTAATTGCTTAGCAAACTGCAGGCCCCTCCAGCAATGTAAGTCGGGGAGAGAAGGCTCTGCGAGGCTAAGAACACCTGCTGCTCTTGCGGAGGACCGAAGACCGGGTTCTATTCCCAGCACCCACGCTGGGTGACCTGTAACGTCAGCTACGTACCTTCTGGCCTCCATGATACACAGACAAATGAGCACACACACAAAAAATTTAGAAAAAAAATAATAAAACAAACCTTTCAAGCCGGGCTATGGTGGCGCACGCCTTTAATCCCAGCACTTGGGAGGCAGAGGCAGGCGGATTCCTGAGTTTGAGAGTTCGAGGGTAGCCTAGTCTACAGAGTGAGTTCCAGGACAGCCAGGGCTACACAGAGAAACCATGTCTCGAAAAACAAAAACAAAAAACAAACAAACAAACAAACAAAAAACTGTCTAGTCTGGAGATCTGTCCTTGCAGAGGTCCTGCGCTAGGGCAGCTCCATCATTCTTGGGGATGGAGAGGACAGTCGCTGGTAGAAGACGCACCACAGAGGTGGGAGCTGAGGCGGTCGGTGGAGGTGTGTGCAGGCAGAGCTGGGTAGGCACCTGGCAACGTCTTCCCCAAGGATGGAGGAACCTAGTTGGCAGGCAGCTAACTAGTTCCACATTCTCTCCTTCTCTTACTTCCTCTTTGGGGGACAGGCAGTTGAGGGAGGTCTCTGGAAGCTCACGTGCCAGCCAGGGTGCCAGGTGTTTGAAGAGGGAAGTGGCTCAGGGTTCCCCAGCTCCTGCCCACTGGACCAGATGCGGCCAGACTGCCTTGTTTTTGCTAGGACTAGGATTCGTCTGTCATGTTGTAGGTTGAGGTTCCCCAGAGCACAACAGCCAATATCTTCATCCTGTCCGCTAAGCTTACTCTGAGTCCATCACTGTCGGGCTTCTTGACTGTTGGCTTTCCACAGAAGGAGGATCAGTCAGCCCTCATCTGAGATGCAGTAGGCTTCTCGCAGTCATTTGTATGCAATTCTTTGTCCTTATTTTTTGAGACAGAGTATCACTATGTATCCTTGGCTGCCCTGGGACTCCCTCTGTAGACTGGGCTTTCCTTAAACTCAGAGGTCCGCCTGCCTCTGCCTCCTGAGTTCTGGGATCAAAGGTTTGCCCCACCACACCTGGCTGGACTGCTCTAATTGAGGGTCTGGGGAGGTTAATTAAAAAGGGACCCAACTACACAGCTAGTAACTCTTCATTCATCGTGGGGTGAGACCTCTCAAGTAGTTGCTTTGGGGTCACCCGCCCTCCAGCCAGTAACCCCTTATCCTTGCTCTGTAAGTCAGCAGATTGGCTCCCTGGGTGAGCTTTGGTTTGTTGTTAGGACCTTGGGAGAGGTATAGACATGGTTTCCATCTCACAAGAAAACAGAGTGGCCAGGAAGGGAAGAAATGAAGGACTGGGGACATTGTCACACCTACGGTCTTCGCTTGAGGAAGCAAAGAGGGCTGAAAACTCTGGGACCTCTGAGAAACTCGCTTGTGACTAGTATTCTGGAGACAGAATTCGGTACTGTGCTAGATCCGTTCCTGTATACAGGAGTCTCATTTAGTTAGGCTTGTTTTTTTGTTTGTTTTGAAACAAGGTCTCTTCGAGGCTAGCCTGGTCTACAGAGTGAGTTCCAGGACAGTCAGGGCTATACAGAGAAACCCTGTTTCAAAGAAAACAAAAACAAAAACAAAACAAACAAACAAAAATAAACAAGCTCTCATGATGTAGTCCTTGGTTAGCCTAGAACTCACCATGTAGGGTAGGCTGGCTTCAAACTCACTATGTAGCTAAGGATGGCCCTTGAACTCCTGATCATCCTGCCTCCACTTCCCCAGTGCTGGGATTGCAGGTGTGTGCCCGCACACCTGGTTCTCGGTCCGCTTTAAGTCTCAGTTGGTTGATCTCGGTGGCCCGCTCCTGGAACTCCAACACTTAGGAGATGTGACTGCAAGTTAGAGACTAGCCTAGTCTACAGGTCTACATAGTTCCAGACAAGGCAGGGCTACGCAGCAAAAGTCTCAGCTCTCAGCCACCATCCTCCGTGGCCTCTACCACTTCCCTTATGTAGAGGCTGCTTCAGGTTGTTGTTTGTTCTCTGCTTCTGCTTTATTTATTTATTTATTTATTTATTTATTTATTTATTTATTTTGGTTTTTCGAGACAGGGTTTCTCTGTGTAGCCCTGGCTGTCCTAGAACTCACTCTGTAGACCAGGCTGGCCTCGAACTCAGAAATCCGCCTGCCTCTGCCTCCCAAATGCTGGGATTAAAGGCGTGTGCCACCACCACCCGGCTGCTTCTGCTTTTTAATTACTAAAATTATAAGAAGATATGGAAATATTTGTTTAAACCATACAAGATTGTTTGAATGGAAACGTTCCCATAGGCTCATAGGCAGCCGCAGTATCAGGAGGTGTGGTTTTGTTGGAGTGGGCGTGGCCTTACTGGAGGCCGTGCCTCTCTGGGGGCGGGCTTTGGGATTTCAAATGCTCAGGCCAGGCCCAGTGGGTCTCTTCCTGCTGCCTGTGGATCTGGATGCAGGACTCTCAACTACCTCTCCAGCACCACGGCTGCTGCAAACCTCCATGCTCCCCGCCATGATGGTAACGAACTAAAAAGCCCTGAACCTGTAAGCCAGTCCCAATTAAATGTTTTCCTTTATAAGAGTTTCTGTGGTCATGGTGTCTGTTCACAGCAACAAAACCCTAAGACACCATGGAAACTTAAATTAGCCAAAGATGGCTTTGTACACCAAGAGAAATGTAAGCGAGGCTGTGTCTCTGTGGAACCAATATTCTCCTGCTCCAACTTGCAAACCTGTGGAAGGACTAGGCTGTGTCTTGCTCTGTGACCCACTGGCCTTGGGGCATTTCAGTTTTAGGTGTTGGGTTAGAAAGCTTCCAGTGAGACAAGTGGGGAGAGAGAGACTGTAAACGCCAGAGGTCAAAAAGGATCAGAGTCAATGTCCTCTGGACATGACCAGACCCTGGAAGCAGGATTGCCTGCACAGAACCTGCACAAGATCAAGCCATGAAGGGGCTCATAAGCCCCCACCCCTAGTTGAGAAATTACTGGTATTTGATTTCTGCTGCGGCAGGGGAGAGTCAGTTTTCTTTAAAGGTGTTGGCATCTGGTAGGTCTCCCAGGAGCCAGTGGATATCCCGACACATACAGATGAGGATATACTACAATGTAACACAACACCACACAAGGCAATGTAACACAGTACATACAATACAATTCAAATTGGACTCAGTGGGTTATTTTGGAAGGAGAAAGGGGGCCATGGAGTTGTGAAGGGGTGAGTGGGAGGTGATCCCGAGACGTCAGAAGGGGAGGGAGAGCTAAATGTGATTAAAATACATTGCATGATATTCTCAGAGAATTAAGAATATAGTTTTAAAGGGGCTGGAGAGACGGCCCAGCAGTTAATAGTGCTTACTGCTCTTGCAGAGGACTGGGGTTCAGTTCCTAGCACCCCTGTAGCTTAGACATTGTTCTATTGCTATAAAAGAAAGCCTTCAGTTGAGGAGCTGCTCATAGCATCAGAAGTTAGTCCATTCCCATCATGGCGGGAAGCAGGATGGCAAACATGGCAGCATATGCAGATACAGTGATGGAGAAGTATCTGAATTCTATCCCCTGATCCATAGGCAGAGAGGGTAAGACTTGGTCTTTGATGGGCTTTGGAAACCTTAAAACCCAATTGACATACTTGCTCCAAGAAGGCCACACTTCCTGATCCTTCTCAAGTAGTGCCGCTCCTTGGTGACCAAGCATTCAAGTATATGAGCCTCCTGGGGCCATGTTTATTCAAATTGCCACACCCTGTAACTCTAGTTCCTTCTTTTAGTCTCTGCAAGCAGAGCGGTCACATGGTGTCCTGTGTACACGGAGGTAAACCACTCACACACATAAAAATAAATCTTACAGGTTTTTCCTTTTAACTCCTTACTGTCAGAAGTGTGAGAGCCGATGCCTGTATGCCATGGTGTGGAGGTCAGAGAGGGCCTCTCTGGAGACTGTCCCCCTTTCCATCACAGAACTCCGGTTGTCCCACTAGCTCTACAAATGACTTTACCCACTGAACCATCTCAAGCATCCTTGTCTGTCTGTCTGTCTGTCTGTCTTCCTTTCCTTTCCCTTATTTATCTATCTAGTCCTGGTTTTACATTCTTTCTTCCTTTCCTGTGATTGATTGACTGATTTATATACCCCCAGAGTAACCTTGAACGTGTGACTTTGTTGCCCCATCCTGGTGAGCAGGTACTGCCTGTCTAGCAGATTTCTACATTTTTTGTAAGTTTACATTTTAAGTTATATTTTTATCTGTCTAGGTGTTTCACCTGCATGTATGTCTGTGTGCTACATGCATGCCTTGTGCCCACAGAGGTCAGAAGAAAGCAGTAAGCAGAGAGGTGTCCAGAGACTTCCTTCTGATGGAAGAACTGAGGTCCAGCTGGCTGGCTGGCTGGTTAGAGATGGAAGAGAAAGAAGGGGCTGGAAACTCTGAAGTCGCTGACGTGAGCAACGGCTCACCCGGCTTTGCTCCAAGGGTGAAGTGGCTTTTTGTCCCTTGCCCATAGGTGGTGCCAGCCCCTCTCAGGCTCTCGGCCCACCCAGCGGGGAAGTTTGGAATGGCATTTTAGCAGAAGGGGGACAGGAAAGAAAACGTGTTCACTGGTTGTCCCCTGCCTGTCCCTTAATTGAGGTTGTACCTCCTTCCCCTCCAAGCAGAACAATTTACATCCAGGGAGTTACAAAGAACAGAGAGGGTGCGTGGGCTGTGGCCTGCAGGAATCCTTTCTAAGGCCACTTAGGAGATTATCTTGAGAAAATTGTCCTGTGAGTGATTTGTGGGCCTGGTGGGGTGGCTGCCCTTGAGTGCTTCCTGTGACTTGGAAATATTTGGTGACAACTCCTTCATTAGTGGGCCAGCCGATAAGCCTGTCTTTGTGCCTGCCTACCTCTGGGCACCACCCTAGGTCCCAGGATGTGGACAAAGGAAAGAGACCAGAGCTGACAAGCACCAGCCAAAAGAAAGCAGTCCCTAAAGCCTTCCATGGGTACAGAGGTCAGCTCTGAGGTCAGAAAACTTATGGTCAAATTCTGGCTTTGGTATTTATGAGCTGTGTGACTCCCAGCAAGGCACACAACTTCTCTGTTCTCAGCCCACACAAAGAGGCAATAAGGGCCCCTGCCTGAGGGTTCTCCCTACAAGGGACTACCTCATCTTATCTCTCTGTTGGGTGCCAGAGATCTGCTGCAGGACTGAGTCAGAGTGACAACCCTGATCCAGGAGAATGGTGGCTCCTGTTACAAGCATGGTCACAGAAATGCAGCCACTAAGCAGTTTAGTCCCTTGAGGCTGCCCTGCTGGCAAAAGAAAAGGTGGATTCGAACCCAGGACATCTCCCTTCATCACTCCCACATTTCCTATTCCCTTCCTGCTGGACCTCAGCCTCAGGCTCGCTGGGCAAGCTCTGACTGGACTCCCTGAGTCCACCTGGCATGTCTAGCAGAGAGCAGGCTCCCGTCTCCCTGTTCACAGAGCCCAGACCGGGTGAGTGAGCACACTGAGGCTAAATGGCTTCCAGATTTTCTTCCTGACTCCAATGGTGACTGAGACTCATTCTGTTTAAGAGAGCGCCACTTTGTAATCTGCTGTGATTGGAGAATCAGCTCGAAGGGGAAAGGGGAGTTTCAGGAAATGGAGTCCTTGAAGCTAACTACCTTTGTTTAAAAACAAGACAAGCAAAACTGTTTCTGGAAGAACAGGCCTCTCTGGATCAGCTGCGCCTTGGTAGCCTGGGGGGGGCGGGGCCAGAGTTGACAGCCCACCACTCCCAGGGGTCACCAGCACCCCTCCACCTGACCTCTTGCTTTCCTTGGGACAGAGGGACTATAACTTCTTGTCTCTGTCTTCAGTGGCCTCCAGGCTCTTCCCCCACAATGCCACTATCTCCTGTGACCCCTTAGCATGATATCTTGGGGACTGGAGCTTTCTAACACACCCCTGCCTCTCCTTACTGAGGAGGACCCTTTCCTGCGGACTCTACAACCCAGAAATAGTCCCCACCATCCTATGCTCTCAGGGTTTAGAACCACAACTGGGCCCTATTTATAGCACACCACACACCTGAGAGGAGACGTTAGCGCACTGGTCTGCGTTGTGGGGGTGGCTCCTGCTGGAGGCAGCTGTACTTGACATACAGACCTCCTCCAGGGGACAAGAGTATGTCTGGGAGCCCTCAGGTGTGGGGTCAGTGGACAGAGACAGGGTCAGCTGGACAAAGAGGCTCATGCATCCAGCGAGCTTGGTCCTCTTTGCCTGGTAATTAGGCTCCTGGTGCTGATTCTGACCATGAGTAAAGGAGCCATGCCTGATGGGAAAGAGGCCAGACTCGTGTTTGCATAAGTGGGTGGGGTCGTGACACCAGTCCCTACTGGTTACCTGCAGATCCCCTTAGTAGAGTCCTGCTTGGTTTGGCCCAGGACTAGTTACAAAATGTGTGTTGGCTGGGTGTGGTGTTATGTGCCTTGAATCCCAGAACCCAGCCAGCCGAAGCAGGTAGATCTCTATGATTTTGAAGCTAGCCTGGTCTACATAGGGAGCTCCACCCAACAGAGACCCTGTCTCAAAAAGACAGAGTCAGTATTTGGAAAACATCGAGAAGTGTTTCCCACATGATTAGAATTTCTGGCTTCCCTTCTTTATTTTTGTTTTGGTTTATTTGTGGAACTGTGGATAGTATCCAGGGCCACTTGTCTGTTTAGCCAGGCCAGGATGTTGTACCGCAGAGCCACGCCCCTCCCCCTCAGGGGCTCCTTCACTCATTTCTGTCACTGCCCAGCTGTGGAGGCTTCCGGTGGCGGCAGCTCCAGACAGAGCCAGCACCAGGCCCCTAGTGGGGAGCAGCCCTCCACATGGCAGAGCTCCTGGAGGCAGGGGCTGACGACAAATTAGGCTTGGCTTCCAACCCACGCCAAGCAATGTTAGAATGAGCATGGCTCCTGACTGCAGTTCCTCAGGGTCGGGCCAGAAGAGTCTCTCTCTATCCACTGTGTTTATCACTGTGCTTGGTTCCAAAGAGGGTTTTTTTTTCTATTTTTTATTTTTTTAATAAGTGGGTCAGGCGGCGATGGCACATACCTTTAATCCTAGCACTCAGGAGACAGAGGCAGGCAGATCTCTGTGAATTCGAGGCCAGCCTGGTCTACAAAGCAAGTTCCAAGACAGCCAGGATTGATAAACAGATAATTTCAACCTGTCTTGAAATTGTCAATATCAATATCAATAACAATAACAGATTTTGATATCTGTTAATAACAATATAAATATCAATAACAGATATTGATAATTTCAACCCTGTCTTGAAAATACAGAGCAAAGAAAAGAAAGAAGAAAGAGTATACTTACCGGCCAGGTGTGGTAATCACAGGTGGATGTCTGTGATTTCAGGGCAACCCTAGTCTGCAGCAAGTTCCAGGGCTACAGAGTGAGACCTTATCTTTAAAAAAAAAATTACATTTGTTTGGGGGAGGAGGGTCTGGGAATTGAACTCAAGACATCAGGCTTGGCTGCAAATGTCTTGTGTTCTCTGAGCCGTTTTGCTGTCCCCTTTAAAGAAATTAGTTAGTTAGGGACTGGAGAAATGGCTCAGTGGTTAAGATCACTTGCTGCTCTTGTAGGGGACTCAAGCTCACGTGGTGACTCACAACCATCTGTTAATCCCAGTTCCAGGGGATCCCACTGTCTTCTGCTCTCCTGCTGTTACCACAGACATATAACGCTGTATAACACTGAGTGCCCTGAAAATCTGTAGACCAGGCTAGCCTCAAACTTACAGAGATCCACCTGCTTCCTGGGTACTGGGATTAAAGGCATGTGCCACTACACACAGCAAATAAATCTTTTGAGAATTTATTCAATTTCTGCGTGATATGTATTTAGGTATACCCAGCCATGCGGGCATATGTGGAGGTTAGAGGTTGGCATTGATCTTTTCTCCAGTCATCCTCCTTTTGATGTTTTTGAGGCAAGTTTTCTCATTGAACATGGAGATCACCGGTTTCGACTAGACAAACTAGTCAGCGAGCCCCAGGAGATCCTCCTGTCCAGATCCCAGCACCGGGGTTAACTTGTGTACAGCATAGTGCCAGCTTCTTCCGTAGGTTCTGGTGATCTGAACCGAGGTCCTGGCTTGTGAGGCAGGTACTTCCCCATGGAGCCTCCTCCTCGAGCCCCAAGAACTTCTACAACCCGCTTCCTCTCCAGTTGCTTGGGACGTGTCTCCCAGTTTTGTTTACAAGCACAGACTTGAAGGCCGCGACTCCGGCCTACCCTGGACTCTTACCCTCTGCTTTAACTGTGTGACCTTGGACAAGATGCATCGTCTCTCTGAACTGCCGGCTCAGCAGCAGCACGCTGCACAGGGCTAGGGCATCATTACCATTCCTTCAAAGTATTTACGTATTCTGTCTCTTCTGAAAGGTGTGTGGGGAGGACTCCGGAGGTGGCGTCACCAGGCCGCGGTAGGTGGGGGTCAAGCTTGTTGCCAGCTACTGCTATTTTAAGCGAGGTTAAGGAGCTTTGGGAAAGGGGGGGGGTCTGCAAAGATCTGGGCATCTCGTTCCTAATTCTTTGCCTCCAGAAAAAAATAAAAAGAAGAAGAAGAAGAAGGGGTTTATCTCCCTGGAAACCATTGCCGATGGCAGGACGCGCTGTCTTTGCGGGCGAGGGAGGTGGAGGCGGCTCCTGGCTTTGGAAGAGTTTTGCAGACTGACTGACACAGTGCAGAGGTCTGAGTTCACAGCCCCTCTTCAGGCCTTTGCTGGAGTTTTCTGGGGAAGCCATGTTGGAGGTGACTTAGCAACCCGTAGGAATGGGCCGGTGGCCAGAAGGGAGAGCCACAGGCCTGCCCTCCCTCCTCCTCCTCCTCCCTCCTCCTCCTCCCTCCTCCTCCCCCGCCCCTCCTCTGCTTCCTGGGCAGCCATCTTGATCTACTCCTTCCCCCGAGATGGTGTCTATCCCACCAAGGAGCCTGGATCCAGCCACAAGGTGGCACTCTCGGGCGCGGATGCTGGTAGTGGAGCAGCGGGGAGCCTGAGACTATATTTAACTCTCCTCAAGCTTGCCCTGCAAACATGGAGGCCGCCAGGAAATGGTTTCAGGCCTGTGAGGCCCCAGAGAGGCCTCTTGCCCAGGCAGAAGCATTCGGCCTGTTTCCATCAAGTTCCCGTCCCATTCCCCTGGGCTTTCTCCGCCTGAGGAAGAACCTGTAAGGTTCCCCATGACCGTAGCCAGCCAGGTATAGGCTCCCTAAGAGTAATCAGAATTTTCTAGGAGGTCCTAAGTTTATGAAAGGGAAACCAGGAAATCCTGTTGTGAAGCTTCCAATCTGTGGCTGTCCCCAGTAGATAAGACCCAGGAAGGGGAAAATAGTGATGGGTTGGCCTTTGTGGACCGTGACTGGAGGGAGGGGTCTCAGAGATCCAAACTAGTAATAGCCATGTGGGCATATGTTAACTGAGCACCTGCCCTGTGACAAACAGCACGATTTCCTTGAACAGTGTCGTCCCTGGGCACAGAAGTGATTTAGGAGAGTAAGGGGACCTGTGAGGATGTTACTATTAGAGCCACTGTTTCCCTTTAGAAGTGGGTCCAGGGGAGAGCCAGTTCCCATAGAAGGTTCTGACAGCTTGGCTAAGCCATGGGCTGAGCAGGCCAGAGGCATTGGGGGATAAAAAGATTCTACCCATCCTTGTTTCCATGGAATCAAGGACCAAGTGAGGCCCAGCGCCGTCTGTGAGCAGATTCATGACAGACCCAGGGCCTTGGATGGATCTGCCTGAGGGAAGACCAGACAGGTGTGACGCTGGTCTACAAGGAAGGCTAATGTGGGTGAAGCACCATCTTGGAGCTGAAGTTTGAGGTGAGGAGAGCAGGGCCAGGCAGGTGATGGTAAAACTGGTATTTGAAGGAGGTGAATTCAGATCAACCTTGAGTGAGAGAACAGGAAGCCAGAGCTGGGGTCCCCTACGGTGGCTGCAAGGGGCCAGACCGCAGTGAAGGCAGAATTGGAAGATGGTATGGACTCAGGACCAGGAAAGTCCCAGTGTGGCTGTGGGTACCTTCCGTGACAGAAGGCTATTGCCTAGGGGTGGAGTGTGGCTCAGTTGATAGAGTGCTTGTCCAGCAGGCAGAAAGGCCTGGGTCCAATCCCACTGAGGCAACACCATCCTGTCATCCCAGAACCTCGAAGGGGAGCAGGCAGGGTCAGAAGTTCAAGCTCATCCCCTCCCATAGATTCCAGCCCAGACTGGGCTACATGAAACCTTGTCTTAAAAAGAGACAGTAGCCACAGGCAGACACACTGCCGTGCAGTGAAATGCCTGAGGTCGCAAGGCCTCCAGCTCTCTGGGACTCGGCCAACTGTGCTGGGCACTCAGTGCTCCAGTAGCCTCAGGCCCACCTTGTGCCCAAAGTAGCCTCCTCCTTCAAGACATAAATGGAGAAAATGTCCTTGTTGGCCTCCAGCCAGGGGCTACATTTGGCTCTCCTTACTGGGGGCCCAGTCATGCTGGACAGCCAGCTCTCTCTGATGACCTCAGCACCCTCCACCCAGACTTCTGGGCTCCAGGGAGGTAGGAGAAGAGGCTGTGGAGGGGGTCTGCTGGTTCAGGAGATGTCTAAATTCCTTTTGGACACTCAGGTGCTTGTCACAGGCAAGGAGAGGGGACAGGGTGCGAGCAAAGAGCAGGTCCCTTTCTTTTCTTTTTTTTTTTTTTTTTTTTTTGGTTTTTCAAGATAGAGTTTCTCTGTATAGCCCTGGCTGTCCTGGAACTCACTCTGTAGACCAGGCTGGCCTCGAACTCAGAAATCCACCTGCCTCTGCCTCCCAAGTGCTGGGATTAAAGGTGTGCGCCACCACTGCCCAGGTCCCTTTCTTTTTTTAAGACTCCTCTACAAAGAGAGTGTTCTGGACTCAGTGTTGGGGAGGCAACAGGGAGCAGTAGGAAGTGTGGTTAACCAGAGGGCAGATGTCCCAGCTCTAGCTGTGTGCTATGAGGCAGTTCTTTCAGGTTTTCACCAGAAACTAAAAACCCAAGCTCAAAGGGAGGCATCTGAATTTGAGATGTTGACCCCATGGTGCTTCTGATCTGTGAAGTCCACACACAGCTCAGACCTGATGGCTCCTCTGTCAGCAGGGTCAGAGTCGCCCCACCTGGAATTTTCCATCCCCCACTAACTCTGCGACTTTGAACCAGCTCATCTGCCTTTGTTTTGTTTAACCGCCAACAAGATGGAAGACTCAGTGGTTAGGAGTATAATCCTGGCATTCAAGGTTTGAGGTCAGAACGATTGTCTAGTTAAAGGCCAGCCAGGGATTATCTAGCAAGACTCTCTGTCACAAAAGCCAGGGTGGAGGTCAGTAATTTCATCACTTAGGAGGTTCAAAAGTATCAGGAGGGCTGGAGAGATGGCTCAGGGGTTAAGAGCACTGTCTGCTCTTCCAGAGGTCCTGAGTTCAATTCCCAGCAACCACATGGTGGCTTATGACCATCTGTAACAGGGACCCAATACCCTGTTCTCGTGTTTCTGAAGACAGCTATAGTGTACACGTATATCTAAAATAGATAAATATTTCTTAGTAAAAGGGTCAGGAGTTCAAGGCCAGTCAGCCTTGGCTACATGGAGTTTAAGGATAACCTGGGATATATGAGATGCTGTTTCCAAAAACCCATAAGAACATGGATCAACCTTTTCCTTCCATCCATCCATCCTTCCTTCCTTCCCCCCTCTTTCCCCCTCTCTTTCTTTCTTTCTTTCTTTCTTTCTTTCTTTCTTTCTTTCTTTCTTTCTTTCTTTCTGTCTGTCTGTCTGTCTGTCTCCGTCTCTCTCTTTTTAAAGTTTAAACATTTTCATTCACTAGTTTGTTTGGGGGTGAGGGGGACAGAAGACACAAGCCAGTGCGACAACCCGAGGACAGCTCTCGGTGTTCAGTTCTGTCTTCCCACCTAGAAAGATTCTAGCTTACATTATTCTGGTTGGCTTAGAAGTTACTGTTAGGCCAGGCTGACCTAGGTCATACTCAGTCCTACCTTTTGGCTTAAGTAATGAGATTGCAGGTGCGTCCCACCATACCAGGCTGTTCCAAATATTTGTGGCTCACAAATGGTTCACCACTTTTCCCTTAAACCCTTTTATTTTATTATATTTGTGAGCACAAATGTGTGCACGCATACATGCTCTCCCACACGCATGTGCCATAACTCCGGCTTAGAGGTCAGAGGATGTTATGAGGGAGGCTGTTTTCTCCTACCAAGGATTGAACTTATGTCCTCAGGCTTGGCGGCAAGCCTCACCCCTGCTATACCATCCCCCCAGCCCAGAAGGGCTTCACCTTGGTGGTGTGCAGTGGGTGTAAAAGGTACTCTTTGGTCCTACAGCCATGGCCGCCGCCATTGCTGCAGCCGGGGCTGGGGAGCCTCTGTCCCCCGAAGAGTTGCTCCTGAAAGCAGAGGCAGAGAAAGCAGAGGAGGAGCTGGAAGACGACGACGATGACGAGCTAGATGAGACCCTATCGGAGAGACTCTGGGGTCTGCCGGAGATGTTTCCCGAGAGGGTCCGGTCAGCCGCCAGAGCCACCTTTGATCTCTCGCTCTTCGTGGCTCAGAAGATGTACAGATTTTCCAGGGCAGCTTTGTGGATTGGGACCACTTCCTTCATGATCCTGGTTCTTCCTGTTGTCTTTGAGACAGAAAAGTTGCAAATGGAGCAACAACAGCAACTGCAGCAACGGCAGATACTTTTAGGGCCTAACACAGGGCTGTCAGGAGGAATGCCAGGGGCTCTACCTCCACTTCCCGGAAAGATCTAGATTCTTACGTCCATATTTGTCCTTGTGTGAGAACTCTGAAATTCATTTGTGTTTGAACTGCTAAAAAAAAAAAAAAAAAAAAGAGGTACTCTTTATAGTCTATACCATTTGCTGAAACATTTTCTCATTCGGGTTGTCCCATGTTTAGCCATCTTTTGGGGGCACAGAACCCAAAGTCTCACCCGTGCACACCAGCCCAGCCCTCCTTGACAGGCCCTTCTCATGGTCTGCTGCTACAAGACACCCCAGGTCCCCCTGAGAGTCCCTGTTCCAATCCTTTTTTTTTTTCTTGTTTTTTTTTTTGTTGTTGTTGTTTTTCAAGACAGGGTTTCTCTGTGTAGCCCTGGCTGTCCTGGAACTCACTCTGTAGACCAGGCTGGCCTCGAACTCAGAAATCTGCCTGCCTCTGCCTCCCAAATGCTGGGATTAAAGGCGTGTGCCACCACCGCCCAGCACCCTGTCCCAATCCTAAACCTAACCTTTTCTTGGTGGACTCACTTTTTTCTCTAAACAGGATTTTTTTTTTTCTGTGTAGCCCTGGCTGTCCTGGAATTCTCTTTGTAGACCAGGCTGGCCTAGAACTCAGAGATCTGCCTGCTTCTGCCTCCTGCATGCTGGGACTAAAGGCGTGCGCCACCACTCCTAAGTAGAGTCACACTTGAACTTCAAAGCTGGAAGTAAGTAAAAACCATAGAAGCCCCACGTAGCTTGGTAAGGTACACCCCTAACTTTCAGGCCCACAGACTCCTGGTTCATCCTCTCCAGTCTGACTGAACAAATCACTGATGTCTGTCCCCATTTCACAGATGAGGATATTAAGTCCTTAGTACTCTGGGACTAGCCTAGGGTCCTGGTGAAATGGGAGCAGATCCAGAAGCCAGGTGGACAGACACCCTCCAATTTAATACGATGCCTTGTGGGACCAAGATACAAGAGGCCTTGGGGGGAGGGGCTTGGAGCCAGGTGTAGGAGATGGTGGTGCCCTGACAGGGATTGGTGGGGCGGCAAACATGGGGAGCCACTCGGAGGTGGGTCAGACATAAATCAACGGGGTGAGTGTCACAGAGCGCTGGAGAGAGAAAGATGCAGGCTTTGCTGGCGGATGTTGTCCTGTGGTGGTGAGAACTGATTGCCTATGAATGAGCCTCATATATTTAGGTGGAAGGAGAAAGACTTGTCATCTCAGCTTCTGAGGAGCCTGAGGCAGGAGGACCACAAATTCAAGGCAGCCTGAGCAACCTGCCAAGATCCTGTCTAAAAACAAGGTCGGGACAGGAAGATGGCTCAGCAGGTAAAATGCTCGCTGTGCTCACATGAGAGCCTGAGTTTAGGTCGCCAGCATCCACATAAAACCTGAGCCCGGCACCCTATGCCCAGACTTCTAGAACAGAGGGGCCTGGGAGTTTGCTGACGAGGTGGCCTGGCTGAACCACTGAGTTCCAGGTTCAGTGAGAGGCCCTGTCTCAAGATATAAGGTAGAGGACCAGCCAGGCATTCTGGCAGTGAGCACAGGTGTACCTTCAATCCCGGAACTCAGACTCGGGAGGCAGAGGCAAGATCTCTGTGGGTTCTGGGCCAGCTAGGTCTGCACGTGACACAAAAAATAAGGTGGACGAACATATACACACACATATACACACACACACATACACGCACACACATACACACACAAACACACATACACACACAAACACACATACACACACACACATACACACACACACATACACACACATACACACACACATACACACACACGCACACGCACACCCCGCGGCAGCCATTTGCTCCTTACGTGCTCTTTGCTGTTCTTGTTTTCTATTATTGAACTTCATTCCTGCATCTGGCTCTTGCCGTGCTTGCTTCACCTTGCTTGTATGCTCAGGATTTAGGAATTTCTCTATCTTCCCCAGTTTACTGTAACAAATCCTTCACTGTTCTTTATCCCTCCTCTTCCTACTTCTTAATTATAACCTCACCTAAATTTGGTTTTTTGTTTGTTTTTGTTTGTTTGAGACAAGGTTTGTCTGTGTAGCCCTGGCTGTCCTGGAACTCACAGAGATCTGCCTCTGCCTCTTAAGTGCTGGGATTAAAGGCGTGCACCACTACCTCCTGGCTTTATTTTTTTTTTTTAAGTCTTTGCTTCTGTTTATGTGTACAGATGTGCATCTGTGTGTGTGTGTGCGCCGTGTGCACCGTGTGTACTGTGTGTACTGTGTGTACACTGTGTACCGTGTGCAGTGCCCATGGAGGCCAGAAGAAGGAATCAGATCCTCTTGAACTGGAGTTACAGTTGTAAGCCACTGTGTGGGTGCTGGGAATTGAACTTGAGACCTCTGGAAGAACAGTCAGTGCTCTTAGCTACCTCTCCAGCCCTATCTTGCTTGTTTATCTACAGCGGTTATTGATGTCAGAGGGGCCTGTGGCCTTAATTGGCTCCTATAATGGCTATGCAGCACTGTCCAGAGGCCGTGGTGGTTGTCACTGTTAATATTCTACTCCGGGGTGAGACAGGGTTTACACCAGGCACCCTGAGCACAAAAGTACATACTGCCACTTCACATTCCACACGAACGCTGCAAATTCCTTAACGGAAGGAATATTATTGATTAAAAAATAAACCAGGCAGCTGGACAGTGGTGGTGCACACCTTTGAGGCCAGCACTCAGGAGGCAGAAGCAGGCAGATCTCTGTGAGTTGAGGATAGCCTGGTCTACAGAGCAAGTTCCAGGACAGCCAGGGCTACAAAGAAACCCTGTCTTGAAAAAGAAAAGAGGAAAAGAAACTCCAAAAACCAAGAGAACATAATTCTTGCAAAAGGTACTAACCCTTCAGTAACGGCATCAAGTGAGAGTAAGTTAGACGAGTCCTAGACAAAGAAAGTAACGATTCTAATTACGTTCAGTGACACAAACGGCTGAAGGGACTAGGAAACCGGCAGAGAACACGAGGGAATGAGGAGATGGGAATGTCAAGAAGACCCTGTGATGTGCTGGAAATAAAAACTGCAACAAGTCCAGTAGAAACAAAGCAAACAAAACAGCCCCGGGAAGTCTCGGGCACAGGGAGGCTCCCTGAGATCTACCTTCCGTGAACAAGAGAGGGTGTCTGAGCTTAAAGACGAGGTGGAGAATCTCTTGAGTTACATGTTTGTAAGGAGATTCTCATCCTTAAAGCATTTAGACATTTGTAAGAGACATTTGCTAAAGAATCATAACAGGTAGCCGGGCGGTGGTGGCACACGCCTTTAATCCCAGCACTTGGGAGGCAGAGACAGGTGGATTTCTGAGTTCGAGGCCAGCCTGGTCTACAGAGTGAGTTCCAGGACAGCCAGGACTACACAAAGAAACCCTGTCTCCAAAAAACCAAAAAACCAAAAAAAAAAAAAAAAAAGAATCATAACAGGAAATTCCCCAAAGTTAGGAAAACCCAGGTACAGGAGGCATTTAGGACACCAGGCAAGAAGTAAAAAGCTCCTCCTCCTAGGATGATTGGAACAACACCCAATTCCAAAGGAGTGAAACTAAGGGGCTGGAGAGGTGGCTCAGTAACCTGGTTAAGCATACTGGCTGCTCTTTTAGAGGACCTGGGTTCAATTCCCAGCAACCACATGGTGGCTCACAACCATCTGTAATTCCTGTTCCAGGGGATCCTGAAGTGGAAGTTTCTGGTTATGTCCTGTGATGCAGAGGACATCACATGCTGTCTTGCTGAGGCAAACTCACGTGGTGTTTTGCTGAGGTAAGACCTGTAGGAAGACACGTGATGTTTGGAGAGAGTATACACAGGACCCAGTGGACAGTGACTGGGTACTCGCACAGCTAGCCTTGCAATGTTTCATTGGCCTTGCGTCTTCTCTGATCTGCACGTCATTGAGAGAGGCACAGCAGAGAACTTCTCCTGGAGTCCTGACTAGTTCTGGTGGCTTCTGCTGACTCACGCCAATTCCCTGGAGGCCTGGCTGTTTCTGCTGGATTGTGCCCCCACTGCTGATTCGTGTTTGGTGTCCTGACACTACTGAACTGGACTGCTATAACAGTTTGTATCCTGACAAACGGAGATTGCAATCGCCCCAAAGAACTACTCCTAAACAGGTCCCCACATCCCCTTGTCCTATTTACCATCTTTTCTCTCCTACCTTTGGACGGCGGGCTGGAAGAGGGAGGCAGGTCAAAGAGTTTGAGAACCCTTAATAAAGTAGGTTTTAAAAACCCTAATCCTACAGGATCCAATGCTCCTTTCTCATCTCCACAGGCAATCAACACAGAAGTGCTACACAGACATGCCAGCAAAACATCCCGTGCATGTAAAATACAGGAAATAAAATAAGAAAATAAGAATGCAACAGACTTACAGAGGAAGCAAGCTAAGCAATGCTCCAGGCTACAGAGGATAACAACAGTCAAGACTGACAGTGGGGGATGGGAGGTAGGGTGAAGGCAGGGGGCTGGGGAGATGTCTCAGTGGTTAATAACACTGGCTGCTCTTCCAGAGGACCCAGGTTCAATTCTCGACGCCCACCCACCCACCCACATAGCAGCTTACAACTATTTGCAGAGGATCCAACACCCTCAAACATGCAGGCAAAATACCAATGCACATAAAAATTTAAAAATTAAGTTAAAAAAAAATCATTGGTAGTGGGTCTCCTGAGTAAGCGTTCCCAAAGGTCCCAGATATGGCCTGAAACGTCTTTTTGTGTGGTGGTGGTGAGGGGGGTCCAAAGGAAGCACCAAGTGTAGTGACACACCCCTTTTCCCCTCTACCCACTTCTGTTCTTGGGAAGCAGAGACAGGTAAATCTGTTAGTTGAAGGCCAGCCTAGTCTACCTAGTGAGTTCCAGGACAGCCAAAGGTATAGAGTGAGACTCTGACCCATAAAAATAAAGAAAAGAGAGGAGGGAGAAGGGGCAGGTTAGTAAAGGTGTAGTTTGAGTGGCTTTCTATTTTAATTGATGGATAACCACTTCCTCTACTGGGCATGTCCTGATGTCCACAATGCATCTGATTTTAGTCACATGCACACCTAATTATAATAGGCATACAACAGTGAGTAGGGCCCTACTTAGAAGATGAATAGAAGACACAGTGCTCCTTTAGTGCACAAGTCCAGGCTGGATAGGCCCTTCTGTTCCTAGTAGCTAGTTACCTGAGAATACACTTGGACAGAAACCATCCAAATTTGATTATTACCAGAGGTGGGGAGACTTAGTCTGTCATTCAAAGATGAGAGTCTGGTAACTTAATAGAGACAGGGAAAGGAGGGTCCTGAGGTTTCTGGGTACACTGTTTAGAGAGGGGTGTGTGTGCACAGTACATGTAGAAGAAGTTGGGCTGCCAATGCATTCTCATGGGAAAGCATGCACCCCAAATCAGACGGGTGTCGGGCCATGACTGTATTTTGCTTGCTTCCTCCAAAAGTGACAAGAGAGAAATACCAAGCCACACATAAAGGCAGGGCCATCAGAACAACACAAGGTCATTTAAATTAAACCTGAAGAACATATTTCAATTTCTGTGCACCGATGCATGTCTGATGTGTGAGTGAGCCTCCATGTGGGCGCTGGAAATCAAACCTGGGTCCTTTGCAAGAACAACAAGGGCTCTTATCCACTGAGTCAACTCTCTAGCCTGTATTTCAATTCCAGAAAGAGAACTGTCAACCCAGAGTACTATACCCAGCAAAGATATCTACAATAATTGAAAGAAGAAGAAAACAAAACAAAAGGAAAAAACCCAATGTCAGCAACCCTTTGGGAAAATATCAGAAGGAAGACACCATCACCAGTTGCCACGAAGACTACATACTCCGGGAACTTGTGGCCACTGAGTCCACGCTACAGAGGGTGGATACTGGCAGGAACCCTGCAGACTGAAGAGAAAACATGCTGACTCTCAAGGCCACAGGAAAGACTGAACCACACAGAACAACGACAGTTCAGCAAGAAAGCTTGAAGAAAAAAAATCACACACAACATGATCAGCAAAATGGCAGCAATCCAAAGGCAGCCCTCAGTGGTGGCTGAATCCATGGTCTGGATTCTCCAATCAAAAGACACAGATTCACCGGCCAGACCAAAATCAGGAGCCACCTGTTGTCTCTGAGAAGCACACATCACCGCAAACAGTCCTTAGGGAGATACAGAGCATTTTCCAAGGAGACAGACTTGGGAACAAGCCTTCTGCCGTCTGACAAAATGGACTTCTAAGCTAGACGGAAAAGGTAAAGTCTAGACGACATTTTGCTTCTGAACTCTTGCATCTGAACAGAGCAGCCTTAGCACAAATACAAGAGCTCTGGTGATCTCCGTTAGACAGGATGGACCAGGAGCAGGAGGCAGAAGAAGAGCATCCTGAGGACAGGCTGATGGAGCAGGAGCAGCCTGGGCAAGGCTCAGGTAGCAGGAAACATGGGGGTCACAGCTGGGGAATAAACAGTTGAACATAGACAAACAGTTTAGGGGTAATCGCTCAGTAACTGTGCCAAAGCGGGTTAAATAAATCAATAGAACTATGTTTTGGCCGGGCAGTGGTGGCACAGGCCTTTAATCCCAGCACTTGGGAGGCAGAGGCAGGTGGATTTCTGAGTTGGAGACCAGCCTGGTCTACAGAGTGAATTCCAGGACAGCCAGGGCTACACAGAGAAACCCGTCTTGAAAAACCAAAAAACCAAACAAACAAACAAACAAAAAAAAACTATGTTTCGACTACTGTGGGGCTGGCCGGGTCATATTAAGAAGTAATAGAGGCATTAACTATCTTACAACACTGGAGGACGGGGAGGTGCTGTGAGACACTGTTAGATATGACTCGGCTCCCACTCAACAGCAGCAGTGGTGACCAGTGAGAACTTACTACAAAGCCAAAGATGCCCTCAAAACATAGCAATGGTCCAAACAACCCTGCTTGCTTGGGGCGGGCAGATAGGTGTGTTCTAGGCCAAGTTGATAGACTGGCCCTGTGGCTCAGTGTCATCCCAAGGCCAAGCTGAGGTGGGGTCTGCTTCCATGTGCAAGGCACGTCACCCCTTGGTTCTCTAGTTGTCATCTGGCCTGCATTGACCCTTTACTTCATTGACACTGGCAACATGGAAGCCAAGTCAGGGCACCAGGGAGAGGTGAGGTGACAGCCCTCTCCACTTGTAGCAAGTCACTGGATCCTGCTGGCCTCCAAGGAACGCACTTATACAAGGACATGGGCAGTGGGAGCAAGGGTTGTCGAGAGACAACAAATACATCATAACAAGTCACACCCGACCCCGTGTCCACACTGGGCTGACCATGCCCTCCTTAAAACATTCGAAGGAAGGAGGACCAGCGTGATGCCACCACTGTTCTCGGAAACAAAAGAAGTCTGGAGTTCAGGGCGCTCCGTGGTTACCTTGGAGGCCTAGCTGAAAGCACAGACTCCAGGCTGGGAAGATGACTCACTTCCTAAAGTTCTGGGCATAAGGGTCAAGTTCAGGCCCCAGATCATGTAGTACACAACTGTATATGGTGGTGCAGTTATTACCTTAGTGCTGGGAAGGCAGAGACAAGAATCCCTGGGCCCAGAGGCCAGCCCACCTAGCCTCAAGAACAACTGTGAAGGATGGGCGTGGTGGTGCACATCTTTGCTGGCAGGCGTATCTCAGTGAGTTCAAGCCGGCCTGGTCTACAAAGCAAATTCCAGGACGACCAGGGCAATATAGAGAGACCTTGTCCCCATACAAAACCAAGGTGATCCCAGTATGGTGGGACTTGCCTTAAATCCAAGCACTCAGGAAACAGGCAGGAGGATTTCTGTAAGTTCTAAGACAGCCAGGGCTACACAGAGAAACCCTGTCTCAAAAAACCAAAAAAAAAAAAAGTCAAAACAGAACACAAACAAGAGAGATGGCACCTAAGGACGCTCCAGGTTGTCCTCCTGACACCATGAGGTTGACTCCTCATACATGGTCACATGTACCTGCACATGCATACAGAAAACGCATGTTGCCAGATGTGATGGTTTGTATATTCTTGGCCCAGGGAGTGGCACTATTAGGAGGCGTGGCCTTGTTGGAGTAGGTGTGTCACTGTGGGCCTGGGCTTTAAGACCCTCATCCTAGCTGCCTGGAAACCAGCCTTCTCCCAGCAGCCTTCAGATGAACATGTAGAGCCTTCTCAGCTCCTCCTGCACCATGCCTGCCTGGATGCTGCCATGTCCCCGCCCTGATGATAATGGACTGAACCTCTGAACCTGTAAGTCATCCCCAATTAAATGTTGTCTTTTGTTTGTTTGTTTTTTGAGACAGGGTTTCTCTGTGTAGCCTTGGCTGTCCTGGAACTCACTCTTTAGACCAGGCTGGCCTCAAACTCAGAAATCTTCCTGCCTCTGCCTTTCAAGTGCTAGGATTAAAGCTGTGCACCACCACTGGCCGGCAAATGTTGTCTTTATAAGAGTTGCCTTGGTCATGGTGTCTGTTCACAGCAGTAAAACCCTAGGACATCAGACAAATGAATCTGTGCTGAGCGGAGGATCCTGCCCTATTTGGGTTACAGAGGGCCCCTGCACCCAGGTGTTTAGTTTGTGTGTGTGTGTGTGTGTGTGTGTGTAAGATCTCACTGTGTAGCCCAGGCTATTGGCAAATGTGTGATCCTCCTGCCTCTGTCTCCTGGTTACAGAGAGCACAGATGTATGCCATACCTGACAGGAATTAGTTTCGTTGTTTTTTGGTTTTGAGACTGTCCTGGCTGGCTTAGAACTCACTATGTAGAACAGACTGGCCTTGAACTCACAGAGGTCAGCTTGTCTCTGCCTCCCTAGTGCTGAGGTTGAGGGTGTGTGCCACCACACCAGCCTTGTTCCTCACTTTTAAAACCAGACTTGGCTAGACGTGGTGGATCTCTGTGAGCTTGAGACTATCCTGTCTCAACAAATGTATATATAATAAATATATATATTTATATAATACATTTAACTGCCCCCCCTCTGTGTCTGACTTCAAGGCCATCCTAGTCTACAGGTCTACAGAGGTCCAGGACACCCAAAGCTATAAAAAAGAAACCTTGTCCCCCCCCAAAAAAAAACCATTAAAAATAATAAAAAAATAAAATGTAAAGAAAACTCCATGTTAGAATGTAAATTTGAAGCTTCTTTTGAGAATCAAGAAACACTGTTAACCCTGGCTATATTTCTTCAACACCTCAAGCACTTTGTGTGGGAAGCCCTCAGATACATGTGATTTCGTTGGCATTATTAATGAATATTGGCTATAATTATCAGCTTATTAATATTAATTCCATGCAGTAGAGTGGCTTACAGAAGAGATCTGGGGGTTTCTGGATCCACTTCTGTACTGGCTTAGAAAGAGGATGGAGAGGTCTGCTTCCTGTTACCAGGGGTTTGTGGCAAGGAGTAATTCTTGGTTCAGTAAATGATCATTGGGTGGGTTTGAGCGCTGGAGGGGAGGAGGCTAGACCCTGCTTGGGAATCTGTCTTGTTCTGGGCCTGTTCCTGATGGAGGAGAACACCTCAATGCTTAAGACTATAGTGACAGAGATGTCTGATTTCTGGCTCCAGGGGGACCAGCCTGAGGTTCATGCAGAAGACCTGGGTTTTAGTGGGCCCCCTGTCATCTGCCTGTGTCCTTGTTCAAGAAGCTGAAGTGGTCTTAAGAGGTTAAAGCCCAGAGGACACAGGTGTGTGCCCAAGCATGTGTGTGTTGTGTGTGTGTAAGTGTGTGGGCATACATGTGTGTACAAGTATGTGCATGTTTGTATATGTGTGTATGTGTCTGTGCATATACACGCATATGTGTCCATGTGTGCATGTATATGTGTATGTGTGTATGCACATATATGTGTGCATGTGTGTGAGTGCATGTAGGTCAGAGGACAACTTTGTGAAATCATTTCTCTCATTCTACCATTTGTGGGTTCAGACTGGTGGCCATGTGCTTTTACCTAATGGTTTTATTTGCCTGTTTGTTTGTTTGTTTGTTTGTAGACAGGGTCTCACATAGCCCGTGCTGACCTTGAACTCTTGATTCTCCTTCCCTCTACCTTTTGGGTGCCGGGCTTACAGTGACAAGTGTGTACCCCTGCATGGCCTGGCTTCTTTTTGAGTCAGGGTATCTCTCACTGTATAGCCCAAGTTGGTCAAGAATTTGTTTCAGACATTGTATCAAGTCAAGCTTCTATGTTGGTATGGCGATGTATTCCTGCAATACCAGGAAGATTGTTGGGAGTTCAAGTCCAGCCTTGGTTGGTGTTGGTGGTGGTGGTGGAAAAAAACATGACATTCAGGCTATAGGTGTCCTAGGGAGAAGTATGAATTTGGGGCTCTGGAGAGATGGCTCAGTGCTTGAGAACACTTGCTGTGCATGCACGAGGACCTGAGTTCAAATCCCCAGCACTGATGTAAAGCACCACTGTTCATGGCCTCTTAGGCTAACAGTCCCAGTGAATGGGGGTGGGGTAGAAACGGGAGGGCAGCCAGGCTCATTGGCTGCTGCCCCTGCTCCAGGTTCAGCGGGAGGCTGTCTCAAAGGATAAGGCAGAAAATAACTGACCGCCTTCTCTGATCTCCATACCTGGGCATACACAACACACATTCACACACATTCGCGCACATACACACATACTCCACGCATACATACAATACACACGTGCACACTCCCATAGACATACCCTGTATGCTGGCTAGTGTGTGTCACCTGGGCGTAAACTAGAGTCACCTTGGAAGAAAGAACCCCAACTGAGGAACTGCTTCATCAGCTTGGCCTATGGACAAGTCTATGGGACATATTCTTCATTAACGTTTGACATGGGAAGGCTCGGGCCACTGTGGCCGGTGCCACTCCTGGGCAGGTGGTCCAGGTTATATAGGAAAGCAGGCTAAGCAAGGCAGTAAGTAACATTCCTCCGTGGTCTCTACTTCAGTGCCTGCCTCCAAGTTCCTGCCTCCGGGATGTCGCCTCCACTCCCTCCCCATGTATGGTGAAGGCTTGTGCGGTGGTCACATAGGGCAGGTAACCCCTTCCTCCCCACATTACTGTCGGCCAGTGTTTTATCGTAGTCACGGAGAAGCAAACTAGGACAGTGTCACAGAGACACATGTTTACACAGAAGCATAGCCATCTTGAACAATCCTCTCTCTCTCTCTCCCTCTCTCTCTCTCACACGTGTGTGCGTGTGTGTGTGTGTGTGTATGCACAGCTATGTGCACATGCAAAGCTCAGAGACGATGGAGTGCCTCCCTCAATATTCTTGACCTTGTTTCTCTGAGGCAGTGTCTTGCTTTGAACCCGGAACTCTCCTTATCATCTAGACCTGGCTGTCTTGCAAGCCCCTGGGACTGGCCTGTCTCTGTCCTCTAGTGTTGGGAATTATAAGATCACATGCCTGGTCTGACATGGGGTCTGTGGTCTTGAACCCAGATTCTTTTGTTTTCTTGGTGGGGCACTTACCCACTGAGCCATCCGCCCCAGTCTGAATGTTGTTTATCACCAATAACTCTACATTGGATACTATTTAGATTTGTACAACTGAATGCATAGCCTAGTGTGTTTCCCTGTGTCATGCTCAAGTGAGGACTATTCTCCTGGGCTGTGGCTGCATCCTGCAGCATTCACAGAACAGAGAGAGTAGTGATGGCCACTCCCAGCTTTCCTGTGTCCCTCTGTCCCTTCTGTTCCCTCTGTCCCCGGTTGTTCGACCACTGATGTGTCTTACCCTCACACCTGAGCCTGGACACAGCACACGTGTGTTACTTCCCCTCATTATATGGCCTAGACCCTGTCCCAGAGAAGCAGAAGAGGCCTTACGGAGCCAGACCCTTCCTTTCTGGGGTACACTAGGAAACGGCACCCCAACTCATACCCAGCGTGCATCATTGGCTACAGGGACTTGGGCTCTGTGCACAGAGGGAGTGAGCTTATGTTTAATACCGACTTAGAGGAGAATTAGCATTCTTGTCAGCAGAAAGCGAGCTAGAAGATAATTAAAACTTTGCCCCTGGAATAGCTGATTCATTTGAATTTTATGGCTCATGTAAGAACAAGGAAAAGCCAGAGAGAAACTGCTCCGCCATGCTGGGGTCGGCCCAGTTGTCGAGCCCCATGCTTTTCCTAGTATGCAGTCCATGAACGTGGTCTGTGGTACTACTGTGTGCCACTGAGGGCCTGTCATAGTGAGAAAGACCCTGTGCAGTGATCCTGTCCAGATAGCTGCTCAGCAGAGATTGGCCATGTTGATTTTTTTTTGTTGCTATGGTAACAGGCAGCCAATCCCTGACTGGCCCCAAGCATCATGTAGCCCATGGGCTGGGGACATATCTTGGTAAAGAGAATGCTGGCTCAGCATGCAGGAAGCCCTGGGTTCAATCCCCAACACTATATAGCCCCAGCCCTGTCTCACAAGATAAAAAGACTAGGGAGAGGCCTCAGACCTAACAAGCAGGACTGAGTCTGGGTCCCCAGAACTCACATAATAAGTGAAAGCATGCATTTATACACCTGTAATCCCAGGGAGGAGACATGAGCAGCCCTAGACCTTCCCTGGAAGCTCATAGGACGTATAGCCTATGTGGCAAAGTTTTAGGGCAATGAAAGTCCCCTCCCCCTTTTGCTATGTAGCCCAGGTCAGCTTTGAACTCATGATCTTCCTGACTTAGCCTCCTGAATTCTGGGATCACAGGCTTGCACTCCCAGTCTTAGATAACTGAATTCTTTTTTTTTGGGGGGGGGTGAGGGAGTTTATTCAGGGCAGAGGGCAAAGGTGGGGGAAGAGAAACAGAAGAATATGGCGGAGAAAGAGGAGAAGTAGAGGCCGGCCATGACCACGTGGAGAGAGGGGGAAGGGAAGGGGGGAGAGGGAAGGGGACAGAGAGAAGCTAGAGACAAGAGAGCAAGAGCGATAACTGAATTCTTATCGTACTATTTAAAGCCAATCCCAGAATCCTTCTAGGACATTTTCTGTGCCTGTGAGCCATCTTCCTACCCCCTGGTCATTGTATCTGTTTCCTGAGTTTGCCTGGTTGATGTACTGGGAATTGAACTCAGGGCTTTCTGCATGCTAAGCAAGCACCCTACCAACTGAGCCAGACAGCCAGCTCAAGGACAAATGTACATATTTCCAGCTGAGAAGGCTGGACCAATCTGGGCTAATGTCACCAATTGTGACCTGCTGGCCAGAGCCCAAGTGACTACACTGTAACTGGCTGTCACAGAGTTCTGGCTCACCCTGCCCTCAGTGTGACTTACCAGTTGGAGATGAGAAACCGTGAGTGAGCCTCAGGCCGGCATGTGGACCTTTATGTCTGTCATTCATTCATAAAGGCTAACACTGTTGGGGCAGCAACCCAAGAGGATGGATGACTGTGTCCTGGCCACAGCAGCTGGGACACACAGTAGTTCACTCAAGGCGGCCTCTCTCTGCCGGATGTGGAGGCCCTTTCTGGGCAAGGTCATGCTGTGAGCCTGGGGTCATTGCAGTGTTCCCAAGTCCCTGCCTTCTCCCCAGCCAGCTCAGGAAGTGGCTGAAACACATTGAGAGAGAGAAAGAGAGAGAGAGAGAGAGAGAGAGAGAGAGAGAGAGAGAGAGAGAGTCTCACATGTGAGTACTACAGCACTTTGACCCTCCCCTCTCTCCTCTCCTCCCCCTCCCCTCCCCCAACATATATGCAGAGGTATATAAACACAACCTGGTGCGCTCATTCACACTGTTCATCTGTGTGTCTCAGCGATGATATTAATTGCCTGTTGCTCTCCATCCAGGGCTGGGACTCGGATGAGATTTCCCCCATCCACGCTAGCTTGTCAGGGTGTCGCTGTGCAGGTCTTGTCTTGTGGCAGTGACCATGTCATTGGGGCTTCCTGGGAGCAGCTTCCCTGTCCTATTTAGATACCACCATCTCCCAACAGATGTCCTGGTTCTCTGGCTTTTACTGCCTAATGCCTCTTCATCTGTGACGTTCCTGAGCCTTAGGTGTGAGGGGTGTGTCGTAGATGTATCCTTGGATTTGGGCAGCATGGTCAGTTCCCTCGTCCTGACCAGTTGGGATTTCTGTAACGGTCTCCATCTGCTGCAAAAAGAAGCAAAACATCACATTTCCACCAAAGAGAGGAGTGGGGGAATTACTGCCCTTCCCCCACCCCAGCCACCAAGGAGCCTGTGGCTAACCCCTTCCATCAGGCCTGTGCTGTGGGCAGAGGGAGTTTTGCTGGCTCCCAGAACCCACCCCAAGGCTCAGATGGCCCAGCACAGGCGTCTGGCCCTGGCTGGCAGGCCTGGGTCCCACCCCTCCTGTCAACACTTTCCTCATGGCCTCCGCTCGCTTCCGATCCCTCCCGCCGATCCCTCCCGCCGAACGGCGTTAGGAGTGCAAAACTAGAATGGGCTGCAGCTGGGAGCTGAGACTCTGGTTTAAGCATCCCCCACCCCCACCCAGCCAGATGTGTGGGCCAAGAAGCCCCAGCTCCAAGGTAGCAGCCTGCAAGAAGGTGCTTTCTGGAGGTGGACCTCGACCTACCTGCTTGCTATCTGTACGTGTGCACAGAGAAGAGCTCACACACATCCATGTGTACCCCCACCTGCAAACACACTTAAACATGCAAACACACACATATACTGCCTTGTCACAAACACACACTCATGCACACATTCTCAATCACACAGCACACACTCAGATATACACTTACACAATCGGCTGGCTGACCCAGCCTTTGAGTCCTGTAGATCAAGGCAGGTTCCACCATATTGAATTCATCTGGGTCTCTGGGCCAAGGCTGCTATCTGAGCACTCATGTGCTCACCCCGCGAAGGCCCGCCCCTACCAGGCCCAGGCTCTGATTGGCCTGTGCCTCACTGATGGGCTCTGTCACGTACAGATCCCACTAACTAAGAACACTCAGGCAGGAGTGTCAAGACCATGGGGACTTGGGAAGCATGCCTACCCAGGGGCTCAGGGTCAGGGAGGGCCTCCAAGGGGGACCATGACTCCTCTGAGGGATGCCTGAGGACAAACAAGGCCACTCCAGGCATGCAGAGAGGACAGCTGGGCAGGGAAGCTGGGGTACAGGGCTTGTGGAGGGAGAAAGAAGCTGTGTACTTCTGAGAAGTCAGGAAGTCAGGGATTGAACATGAGAAGCAAGCTGAAGACAGTGGCCTTGTGGATACAGGAGGGCCTGCTCCATGTAGTGAGGGGGGCCCCCTAAGGAGCGCTGGCACCAAACCTGCCTGAAGCTACGGGAGGCTGGGGCTGAGGAAATGCTACTGTACCATGTGGTCTTAGCTGTGTATTTATGCATGCACATTATGTCTGTCTGCCTGTCTCTCTCTCTCTCTCACACACACACACTCACATACACTCACACACACTCACACACAGAGTGTAGAGGAAGCCATGAAGTAACGGTAGAAGCCATTTGAGGTTGTTGAATGCTCCTGGGCCCACATAGTTTTTCATTTTTGAGTTATTTTTATTTTATTTCACATGTACGAGTGTTTTGCCTGCATGTATGTCTGTGCACCACGTGTATGCTTAGTGCTCAGGGAAGCCAGAAGAGGGCGTTAGATTCCCCAGGACTGGAGGTACAGATGCTTGTAATGTGTGTCGGGAATTGAACCTATGACAGCCAATACCAATGATCTTAACCACTGTCATCTCTCCAGCCCCCTGCACAGGTTTTTTTTTTTTCCCTCTTGTTTTGTTTGTTTTGGGGGCTAGGTTTGTGGCTATTGAGGACAAGAACTGAAGACTTCAGCAAGTATTGTGTTGTAGCCCCAGCTGTGGAGAGGTGGAGACAGGATTCTCAGGCCTTGCTGGCCAGCCACTCTAGCTGAATCAGTGGACCAAGGTTCAGTGAGAGACCCTGTCCCAGAAAATCAGGCGGCGAGCGGGGCTGCCGACTTCTGCCTCCTGTCTCCACGTGCACATCAGGTGCCCTTCTTAAAGCGGAGGCTGGAAACGAGTTCACCGCAGGAGCCCTTGGGCCCACAGTGTGAGCTGGACCAGGCAAGGAGCCTCTGAGGACCCCAGGGTCTGGGAGTCTGGGTCTGGGTGGAGGGAGCCCGCTGGGAGTACTCAGAGCTGCTAGACTTGAGGCAAAGCCAGTCCATGGTGCTTTCCCACAGGCCCTTTGGAGATGGTTGGGCTCTGTGGGCAACAGGAATAGTGAGTATAGCCCAGCGGTGAACGGCCCCCGGCCACGCCTCCAGACGCAGCAGAGAAGCCTCTGGAAATAAGGAAAAAGCAGAGGTCAAAGGGCACTTTGGGGTCCCCCCCTCGCAGGCAGGACTGGCTGGGAGCTGTGCCTGTTCCTCTTTGCATGGGTCTCCTCAGCTTGCTTCGTGAGCCGGCAGCACCCATCGCCACATCGTCAACTGTTCACTTATTTATTTAGGTGTGAGACACACGTGTCACATTCACGTGTGGAGATCAGAGGACAGCGTGTGGGACTTGTTCTCTTCTCCATAAGGATCAGACTCAGGTTGTCCGGCTGTAAGCACCTTTACCCACTGAGCCATCCTGCTGGCCCTCCGTTTACTGAGGGCCTATTGTTTGCCAGATACTGTTGCCATGGCAGACAGAAAAGGCATCGCCTGCCCTCTTGACCTGTCTATACTGCCTAAGGACAAGGGTCACACATCCAGGAATCAGTGGGTAGAGTTCAGCTTTCTGCAACGGACAGCAGCCAGGAAAGGCAGAAGGTAGAAGTCACCTGACCCTGTCTCTCATCTCCCCGTGGCCCCACAGGAAAACACCATCCTGTCCTCTCACTGATGAAAAGCCGAAATCAGGCACTGTGGTGGACACCTTCATGGCGCAGGACACCATGCTTCCCCTGCACTGTGCTCTGCTCCGGTTCCTGGGGAACCTGTCCCTGTGCCTGCAGAGGCTTCGCTCACAATAGCTTAGGGTGTTACTGGCATCAAGTGGAAGATCATGGATTCCCACAAATACACATAGTACACAGGTCACCAAGACAGAGCCACATCTCCAGAGTATGTCAGCGGTGCTAAAGATGCCTCTGGTCCTCACGCCGTGGTCCAGTTCCTGACAGGTCCATCTCACCTGCCTTGGATACTACTGAATTTGGCGCCCACCTACTGTGGTGTCTCCAGGAAGGTGTTTTTCTTTACCCCACCTTATTTTATACAGGAGGAGACCATGGCTGCCAAGGGTACGCAAGTGACAGGAGTGGCTTCACCTGTGTCTGTCTCACTGACCAATTTGGTCTCATGTTCCTTGAATTCCACTGGGTCTGTCGACCCGTCTGCCCGCCCCACAGCCACGCTGGGTTTTGTGTTATTTAACTGGCTCATTTACCACCTCCAGTGTCCAGCTTCTGAGGTATGGTCCTCGTACCTTATTGATGGTCTGCCTTTGCAGCCACGGTGGCCACCAGGTGTTGACCTCCACATGAAAACTTTAAATCAGCTGGGCGGTGGTGGCGCACTCCTTTAATCCCAGCACTTGGGAGGCAGAGACAAGCGGATTTCTGAGTTCGAGGCCAGCCTGGTCTACAGAGTTAGTTCCAGGACAGCCAGGTCTACACAGAGAAACTCTGTCTCAAAAAACCAAACAAACAAACAAACAAACAAACAAAAAAAAACCAACAACAACAACAAAAACCTTTAAATCAGCCAGGAAGTGGTGGCGCACGACGCTGTAAATGTTACCTGCTTGGTTGCGTCTCCACCACCACCCCTTTTTGAGTCGGGGTTTCAAAACCCACTTGAACTTCTAATCCTCCTGCCTTTGCCTCCTGAGTGGAGCAGAACCTGGCCTCCATAAATGCATTTGTTTGGTTGGTGGTGCACCTAAACTTTTAGGGAGACCCAGGTTTGCATTTGCTCCCCACCCCCAACTGTGCTAACTCACTGGATTCTGGAAGCTAGTAATAGCTACACTGTCGCCTCCACTAGCTCAAGGACTTGCTCTGGAAATCCTCTCAGATGGCCCTTTTCTGCACATTAGAAAGAGAAGGGACAGCTGTGGTGGTGACACAGACCTTTAATCCTAGTACAGGAGCCAGAGGAAGGCAGATCTCTGAGTTTGAGGCCAGCCTGGTCTACAGAGTGAGTTCCAGGACAGCCAGGGCTACACAGGGAAACCCTGTGAGAAGGGACAAAGAACTTGGAGGAGTTGCTCCTAAGCTGCAAATGTCTTGACAGTGGTGACTTGGGTCCTTGACTTCTGCCTCCAGGGTTCTCCTGTCATCTGTGTCCCCATGCCATCATGCCCACAGCTGCACAGGGTTCACAGGCACAGAGGAATCAGGGTGGAGATGGAGGTCAGAGCCTGCCAGGGAGAGCACCCCACAGTCCCCTTCTCCCTCTGTCACTGGCTCACAGGATCCTGATGTTGGGACCTGCAGGCCTCTCTCCTCATCCCCTACTCCTGCCTGTAATGACCTGTCTGTCTCAGGAAGCATCCTACCGGGGAGGTGAGTCACAGGAGCTGTTGATCTTGGTCCTCGAGGGTTTGACTAGGGAAGACTGTGCAGGTGAGTGGGTGTAGAGACCTGGTGGCCCGGGTGTCACTGTTGGGGGTGTGGCCTCCAACCCTCACTCCACCCTTCCTTACACCTCCCATCCTTGCTTCTCTTTTACAAATGAAGTGTGGTTTACCAGCCAATCAGCGACAGAACTGGGTTTTGAATCTTGGTCACCTGGATGTGGCTACTACTTGGCTTGCTGCCTGATATTCTGAGCCCCAGCCCTGCCTTAGAGACCTCAACCGGCTCTGTCTTCCCCAGATTCCCCCAGAGCCAAGCTGTACTTGGGTTTAAGTCCCTGCCTGCTTTTAGTGTCAAGTCGGTGCCCTCAAGGTTTAGAATTAAGCCTTTGGGCCAGGACCCACTCCAGCCTCCTCCTGCTGCTCCAGGAGGAAGGCAGAAGTTCAGAGAACTGCTATGTAAAAAGAAGCTCCCCCCTACCCCCCAAACACACACCTTTAATCCCAGCCCTTGGGAGGCAGAGGCTGGCGGATTTCTGAGTTCGAGGCCAGCCTGGTCTACAGAGTGAGTTCCAGGACAGCCCAGACTATAAAGAGAAATCCTGTCTCAAAAATAAATAAATAAGTAAATAAATAAATAAATAAATAAATAAAGCTTTTTGTTAAAAAATGTGTGTGGCTGGGGAGATGGCTTCCTGTTATAGAAACAACACAACACCACAAAACCCATGGACCCTAACCGGTGGCTCTCACTGAGGAACCGAGTGTGTAAAAGTCTCTGTTGCTGTGATAACCATGACCATACGACCAAAGCAACTTGGGGAAGGAAGAGTTTAGTTCATCTTCCAGGTTACTCTCTATCACTAAAGGAAGCCAGGGCAGGAACCCAAGGCAGGAACTGACACGGAGCCACGGAGGACTGCTCCTCACGGCTTGCTCCTCACGGCTTGCTGTTTGCTTCCCTGTACACCCCAGGACCACCTGCCCAGGGATGACATCACCCAAAGTGAGCTGGGCCCTCCCACATCAATCACCAATCCAGAAAATGTCCCACAGATACGCCTACAGGCCGATCTGATGCAGGCAGTTTCTCAGTTGACCCTACCCCATGTCAAGTCGAAACCATTAACCAGGACACTGGGTTTGACTTCCAGCACCCACATGGTGGTTCACAACTACCCCTAACTCAAGTTTCAGGAGAGCTGATGCCCTCCTCTGACCTCCGTGGGCACTAGGCATGCACGTGGTACACATATATGCACACAGGGAACACATGCAATAAGATAAAATAAATAAATGTAAATTTTGTATGACATTTATGTGTGTGTGTGTGTATGAGTGTGTGTATGTGTGTGTGGGGTACACGTGTCCCACAATACATGTGGCATTCAGAGGACAATGTATGGGAATCAATCCTCTCCTTCCACCCTGTATGTTCTTGAGGTTGAATTGGGCCTCCAAACATGGAGTTAGGGACATCAAAGTTCTGAAAGGCCAGCTCTGGGCAGGAGACAGTGTGACCCAAGACAGATTCAGCCCTCAGCACTTACTTGTGGGTGATGGGCCATGACAGTGGCAGGGGACAAGGCCAGGCTCATTCTGATTCTCAGCTTGTCAGTCCTTTTCTCAAGATATGTGCAGTATGTATCCCACTTGAAATGGAGGTACAGAGAGGTTAAGTAACTGGCTCAAGGTCACACAGCTGGGTACTGGGAACCCTGTTCTTAGTCTATGGTACCCTGAAAACTTATGTCCACTAGGAGGATACTAAGAATAACCAGATTCTAAGACGATTCAGTGATAGTTCCGTCTACAGGGATCCAATCTGGTCTTAGGGGATCAGGGGTGACTTGTAGGAAAGACTGGGGACACAGAATGGAATGGTCAGAGGAAGGGATTACTCTTGTCCTGTATGTGCGAAGGCACGCAGGTACAACTGAGCATGGAGCTCGAGAAGCGGCAGGAGGCTAATGTTGGTAGGAGAGCCTAGTGGGCAGAGCCAGAGACACATGGAGTTCAGTATTGATCTAAGGACAGTGGGGTGGCATAGAGGGTTTTATAACATGGTTACCAGGCTTGGGGCCACAGCCTGCCAGGTTTGGGACCCCAGACCTCAATAAGCCAATTAAAGTAGCTCATGTATAGTGAAAAGCAGAGACGGAAATGTACTTAGTGTGGTCGCACCAGGAGGATACTGAGAGAACCGGGGACTTCCCAAGTCCTTGGGGACCCTGACCTGAGGGTGGGGTTTAAGTAGCAAGAGATTTGTATTAACTGAGCAGTCAAGGCATGACCCTGCCTGCCACCTTCTCCATCGAGTCCCTCTGTAAGGTCATCGGATTGCCAATCTTCTTCCCGGTGACCAGTCTCCCCTCTCTCAGGTTCCCCCAAGGCTCCAGCCATTTATTCTCTCAACAGGAGCATACTGGGGACCTTTTCATTTCTTGGGGTCCATTTTTCCCACTAGACTGAAAGCTAAAGAGCGGGTCATAAGGGTCTCTTTAGAATTCGTCCCCTCCTGCCAGACGGGCTGGTATGGCAGGAGTAGAGGCTTCTTCAGTGCTGGTGGGAACATCTAGAGACTTACTTGGGAGCGGGGGAAGGTACCTGGGCGCACCCCGCATCCCCCAAAGTAGACTTTTGCTCCTAGGAATGTCCTCACTTGGAAATATTTCATGCTGAACACTGGGCTCCCTAAAACCCCCAATCAAAGGAGAGATGAATAGATCAAGGCTCCGGGAAACGGCCCGAGGAGAAGGCCAGGTTTCAGCCACACACAAGAGTGTCCCACCTGGAGGCTGTTCTGGTCTGTGTGAAGGGAGCTTTGAGGCAGGCCTGTAGCTGAGTGTGCACCCCCAGGTCTGCAGGAGATCACAGCACATGTCTGCAGCCAGCCTGGCCCTGCCATCAGCCCCTGTGCCCAGAGGCTCAGAAGCTCACTAATTTCTTGTAAACCACTGTTTGTCTTCTGCCAAGCCAAAACATCTTGTTCATGAGGTATCACCTTGATTAATTTTATCCATGAGAGGTACTTTCCAGGGAAGGAAGAAGGATCCAGGACGCCAGGCAGGGCCAGCTGGGCCAGTGCCTACTGCCCATACAGCAGGCAATCTGGCCACAGTGGCCCACACTGGATTTTCACTCTGAGCTAGCAGGGCCATAAGAGATCAGGAGGCCAGATGATTCCAGTCTGCCCCAAGGAAAAAATGGTCAGGGGCCCTGATGGCAGAAGGGACACTTTGGCCACAGCAGAGCCGGCCGCACGAGACAGTGGAAACAACAGGAGATGCGAGCAGAGTCTCCCGTTTGGGAAAAACCTGGATGTCGGTTTTTGGATTTTTGAAACAAAGTCTCACTTTGCAGCCCTGCCTGGCCCAGAGCTTGCCATGTAAACCAGACTGGCTTTAAACTGAGGAGTTTTATATTTTATGAAGATCAGTGTTCGTCTAGCATATTGGACCCCCCAGCAAGGCTTAGATTGGGTATACTGGTACACTCCTGTAATCCGAGCACTTGGGATGCGGAGGCAGGAGGATCAGAAGTTTCAGGTCATCTTTAGATTAGCTAGAGATGACCTTGAACTCCTGACCCTCCTGCCTCTGGCTCTACCCCTTCAGAGGCCTCTGGGACCAGAAGCCTAGACTGAGGGACATCTGTCCATGAGGTTGTACTAGTTCCAGCCCAGATTTCCCACCTTTGGCCCCTGATTCTGACGTCTATAACAACTGCAGAGACAAATGAATCCATTTTACAAGAAAGGGGCTCTAAGCTCAAAGACCCCCCCCCCCCCGGCGTCCCCCTCCCCGCCTCTGTCCTGTGTCCCTGCCTCTGTCCTGCCCGTGGTGACACGTGGGCGGATGGATCTGCTCCCAGCCATGAAGTCCCAGAGGCACCCTGGGTAGGATCCCTCCGGTATCATGCACCCAGTTACACTTCCAATACCTGCCAAGGGCATGTGCTCTTCCCCAAGGTTGTGCACCCAGTAGGTGCTCAATAAATTCCAGAGATCTCTGACCGTATTTGAGGCCGTTGCCAGCCTCCCAGCTCTGTCTGGCTACGTCTGGCAGCAGAGAGCTGGCAGAGAAGAAATGGCGGCTGTAGGGAATGCGGGCCTGCCCTGGCTGGCCTGCAGGGGTCGTCCTTGGGTGCTAGGCCTGGAGTCCCTCCCTTCCCCACCCCCAGGCAGCAGGAGAGAGGCTTAGCGGGGGCCTCCTCCCCCAGCGGGGGGCCCCTGGAGGGCCATGGGGGAGGAGCCTGCCTGGCTGGAGCTGGGAGGGCTCTTGCTCAAACACAAAGCAGCCAGGGGAGGTTGCAGGCGCCTGCTGGTAGCTCTGAACCGACTTCTTTCTCTTCCTGCCTTCCGCAGTCCTTGTGGTAAAAACGCCGCATGACAGATGGCTAACACTGAAACAGGGATGGAGGCCGAGTCCCACACCTCCCCAGCACCCAGCCTCCTACACACCCGTGCTCGTGTGTGTGTGTGCGTGTGTGTGTGCGTGTGTGTGTGTAGTGGTCAGAGTACAAGAGGGCAAATTGTTTCTGTTTTTTTTTTTTTTTTTGGACAGGATCTTGTGTAACACCGACTGGGTTGGAACTCTTGCTTTGTAGACCAGGCTGGCCTTGAACTCACCTGCCTCTTCTTGCCAAATTCTGGTATTAAAGGTAAGCGCCACCATGTCTGGCTCAGAGAACAATGTGTGGGCGTTGGATCTTTCCACCATGTGGGTCGCTAGGATGGTGGAACTCCGTTTGTCAGGCTTAGCAGCAAGCACCCTTACCCACTGAGCCATCTCACTGGCCCTGAAACGTGGTTTTACATGGTTGCGTTCTTGTTAAAGCTTTGGGCAGAGTGGTTGGATGCACGTTATGACTAGGAGAAGTTATTATTTGGGGAGCTATTTGTGTAAGCATACTGAGAAGCACCCCAACTTACTATTTGGTGGGACACACTCAAAACTTCCTTCTCCCAAAGCTGTGTCGTCCTTTGATGTCTGGGGCTTGTATGGTGGCTTGATTAATGTAACCTGCCTCTACTCCTGGGGTCCCAAGAGCATTCATCCCAGAGGTGACAACCAGAAAGGTGTCCAGACAGAGCCAGATGCCCCTTGGAGGCCAGAAGTCCATCCTGGGTTATCAGACAGATGATGGCTGTGGATAGTGGCCCAAGGCCAAGGGACCCACCCTGTCTCCTCAGCTATCTGTGGTAATTTCCAGAAGGAACCCTTAACCAGCTCAGTAGGTAAAGCCCTTGCCTCAGACACACGAGTACCTGAGTTTGATCCCCAGACCCTGAATTTCAAAAGCAGGTCGTACAACCAAGAATGACAGTGTATGTGACAAGTGGAACAGGGCTTCGGGACTTTAAAGTTATCCTCAGCGACATAGCAAGCTCAAGACCAGCCTGGGACACATGACAGTCTTTTCTAAAAATTAAACCAGTCAGTAGTGATGGCACTCTTGTAGTCGCAGGGCTGGGGAGATGAGACAGGCAGACCTGGGGCTCACTGGCTGGCCAGTTTAGCCTGCTGGGGAAGCTCCAGGGCAGGGACAGACTCTTCTTAAAACACAGGCTCAGCTGTGAGAGCTTAGGCCCCCACACCCTGACACTCCAACACCGGAAGGAAAATGAAGGCAGGAGAGAATCAGTAAATCATGGCCTGTTTCAACTACACAGAGAGAGTTCTGGGTCTACCTGGGCTGTATGAGACCCTGTATCAACAAAACAGAAAATCTGGCTGCCAAGATGGCTCAGCCAGTAAAAGGCTCTTGCCACCAAGCCTGCCACCAAGCCTAGTGTGCTATTTGATTCCCAAAAGCACATTGAATGAAGAGAAGAAATAAAAAAGGAAAGGAACAAGACTGGTGCCAGGTTTCTGCACCAGATGAGTGAAATGGAAGCAGTAAAGGATCCAAAGTAGCCACTCGTGGGTAAAGGGAAATGTTTATTCCAAACCATGGGCTCTCTCTCTCTCTCTCTCTCTCTCTCTCTCTCTCTCTCTCTGGGGAAAGCAGAGAAGCAACTGCCAATGGCGACGGCAGCGGCAGCAATGGGTGTTTCCAAGGTTTTAAGGGGAACAGATACCTGGGAGGAGGGGAACCTGTAAACTGGGGTGGAGGATTTTGAAGTGTATAGCAGGGACTTGTTGAGTGGAAATGTAAGGAGCCCCAAGCCTGCTGGCACAGACTTTGATATGCTAATATGCACCACAGGCTTATGATAATGGAAGGACCAGGTGTCCCTTTTGCTGGAGACAAGGAGAATGCTTCCTTTTAGCAGGTAGAAGCTTTTCTCTGCAATTATGTTTACTTTTAAAAAGTTCTTTTATTGTTTTGTTTTTTCTTTTTTTTAAATTTATTTATTTATTTTATATATGTGAGCACACTGTAGCTGTCTTCAGACACACCAGAAGAGGGCATCACATTCTATTACAGATGGTTGTGAGCCACCATGTGGTTGCTGGGAGTTGAACTGAAGACCTCTGGAAGAGCAGTCAGTGCTCTTAACCGCTGAGCCATCTCTCCAGCCCCCTGTTTTGTTTTTTCAAGACATGGTTTCTCTGTGTAGCTCTGGCTGTGCTGGAACTCACTCTGTAGACCAGGCTGGCCTCGAACTTAGAGATCCGCCTGCCTCTGCCTCCTGAGTGCAGGAACTAAAGCTGTGAGCTACCACCGCCAAGCTTTAAAGTTACTTTTTGAAGTGATCCAGGCATGGTGGACACTCCTTTCATCCCAACACTTAGGATGCAGAGGCAGATGGATCTCTGTGAGTTTGAGGCTAGCCTGATCTACATAGAGAGATGTAGTGGATAGTACCTGGGGAATGATTTTTGTGGGAAGTATCACATATGAATCTTTTCTATTAGTTTCTATAATGTTTGTGTTTAAGACAAGGAATTAAAATATTTTGTCTCCCCTACCTTTTACGTTATTGCTTTAACACTCCCCCGCCCTCCCCCAACCCCCCACCCCCCCACCCCCCACCCTCACCACAGCCGTCAAAATCCTCGTTTGCTCAAAGGCCTACTGCTCTAGTCCAGGAATTTGATGTCCTGGAGCAGTGACCCCTTTCCCCTTCCTTTTTAATTCCAGTGAGCTAATTCTTCTCAGCCTAGCCAACTGATTAAGACTGTGAGGTTGGACCCCAGCCAATGAAGAAGATACACAGTTTCACCTCAGAATAAAAGCCAAATACGCCGGGTGGTGGCAGCAGCGCATGCCTTTAATCCCAGCACTTGGGAGGCAGAGGCAGGCGGATTTCTGAGTTTGAGGCCAGCCTAGTCTACAGAGTGAGTGCCAGGACAGCCAGAGCTACACAGAGAAACCCTGTCTATAAAAACAGCAAACACCTAAGACAGAAAAGCCAAATGCACTTTCTGTCTTAGGTGTTTGCTCTTCTGATTAACAATAAAGTTTGCCTTGTCCTGACACTTCAGTGGAGTGGTGTTCCTTTCTTTGTGACCAGGAACATATTCCCAACAACACCCATGGTTGGCTTCTGGCATTCACATGTGCACACACAGACACATAAGCACATAGTACGTATAGTTGTTTTTTTCCTCTCTGCCCCGTGGCCTCCTGGGAATCTGTTCCTCACACGCTGACAGAGGAAGAATACAAGGCTGAAGTACTCCCAAACTCCCTATCTGCCATTGGGCCACCAGGCTGCCAGGTCAATGTCAGAAAGGTGGATGGCACATAGACACCCACAGCCCCTCCTTGAACTCTAACCTCCTGTTAGGAAGTATGTGAACTGCTAGGGAGTCCCACAGGGATGTGCCGGTTGTGTGAAGATCCCATGGCACATGGAAGCTGTAAGGTCAGCCCCTGAGGACACTTCCTGAGGTACACACAACATAGCTGTTATCCCTGATCACCTTGCTGTGTGGAGGCACACAGGACTTCCTGATCCTATGAAACTGGAACTCTTCTCCTGGGCCCTGACCTCAACCTCACCACCCTCTGAACTTTCCAGATGTGTTTGACCCATTTGCAGCATCTGTAGCGCACACTGAAGATTCTGTCAACTTGGTAAGATTAGAGCCGAGGCTCAGAGTGCTTGTCTAGAGTGCATGAAACCCTGGACCACACCCCCAGCAACACATCACCCAGAGGTGATGTACACACCCAAGGATGCACACATGGGATCCCAGCACTCAGGAGGGGAAGGCAGGAGGATCAGAAAGAAGTTCAAGGCTATCCTCAGCCACCTACTGAATTCAAAGCTAGCCTGGGATACTCAAGACTCTCTCAAAACAAGCCTCATGCTCTCTCTCTCTCTCTCTCTCTCTCTCTCTCTCTCTCTCTCTCTCTCCCTCCCTCCCTCCCTCCCTCCCTCCCTCCCTTCCTCTCTCCCTTCCTCCCTCTAGCTCTCGCTATGTCTACAAAATACCTGGGAGGAATCAATTCAAAGGGAGAGACTTAATTTTTCTCGTGGTTTCAGAGATTTCAGCCTGTGGTCTTGATGCCTGCTTGCTTTAGGTCTATGGGAAGCTAGGAGCATGTATAGATTTAAAAAAAAAAAATGCTCTCTCTGTGGTTGCCAGGAAGAAGAGAGAGAGGGAGAGAGAGAGGGAGAAGGAGGAGGAGGAGGGAGGGAGGAAGGGAGAGACAGGGAGGGAGGGAGGGAGGGAGGGAGAGATAGAGGGAGGGAGGGAGACCGAGACAGAGGAGAGGGCAGTATCGGAAGGAAGAGGTAGGAGACGGGAAAGGACACGCCCACTTCCAGGTGTGGCTTAGCTTGAGTGTCACAGCTCAGAGGGGCTGCTGGGGCGCTGGTGTCCACCAATGACGCCCAGGCAGGCATTCCATCGAGGTATGCTGCAGGGGTCAGTGTGGGGACCTGGAAACCGTCTGCTTGCTCTTTTGGGTTCCCTGAAGGAATCTGGGCTCCCTTTGTTCATTCTTAACTCTACTGGGAAAATAAACCACATCCAGTTTTGCAGCGGGTCCCCCAAGCCTCTCTTCTGCCGGGTCTCTTGTCCCTTTGCCAGGCCCAGAGCCCGGGCCAAAGTTCCTGGGATTTGGCGATTCCCAATAATTAACCCGGGACCCCGGGAGCTGCGTGGTATGGGCAGCTCGTCAAGGGGCTGCTGTTTCCAGACTCCAAGGTGTTCGCTGCGACACCTCCCGACCCCAGTCTCCACCCTGCCCCTTCCATGTCCAGCTCTGGCTATTCCTTGTCGGTGTGCTCCCCACTCCAGAAGCCCTGAGCAGGGTTCTCTGGGTGTATCCTGGGGACATTCAGGAGGAGCCCTGGTGACACAGAGGACGCGGGGTGAAGGACTCTGCTGTTGCTTTCCCTGTCTGGCCAGCACTCCTTCACTGAGCCAGGCCTGAGTGATACAGAGCTAAGCCACTTAGCCGCTGAGAACCGTCCCCAGAGCAGCTCCTTCTGAGGTGCCTTGTAAATTAAAGCTCGAAGCCTGAACCAAACCCCGCAAGTGCGATTTAGTCTAAGTGTCATCATAAAACGGCACACCTGGCCTGTTCACAAGCTAATGACGGCGTTTACCACAGAGATGAACTCGGGGGCTGTAACATTAATGAAACTAGCAGCATTCACGGAAGGCGGCCCCCTCAGCGCCTTGCAGTTGGGTGGCTGATACACTCAGTGAGGCAGGTGCCACAGTCAGCCCTACTGACTTCCAGCTTGCAGACTAGACACAGAGGTTGGTAATTTGGCCAAAGTCACACAGCAATAAAGGGGGCCACTGAGCCTGTAAGACGGGTAGGCTGGTAAAGGTGCTTGCCACCAAACCTGAGGGTCTGAGTTTGATCCCCATCGGTCCATATGGTGGAAGGAGAGAACTGACTAAAGTTGTTCCCTGAAAACACACACACACACACACATAAATAAAACATTTTTTTTTCAAAGAAAGGAGGCAGCTGCAATGTAGAGGTCTTGGTAGTGGGGTACAGTTCATTGAGGAGGGCCAAGGGACCTTTCCCTGACCCCCACTTCTGATGCTGGTTCATGGCTGGGTGCCAAAGTCTGATCTGAAGTTCTCTGTGACCAAGGTCTCCATTCCTGCTGTCATTCTGTGAGGCACACGGAATGTTTTGGGCGGATGGAGAGTCCCTGAAGCAGCTCCCAGCGATGTTTGCTCCATACCAGGTCCTCAACTCAGCTTTAATGAGAGCACCCATAGTGGGGGGTGAACCCGAAGATACCCCCAAGCAGGGCTACCCTCCCAGCCATTCTGTAATCCCTTCTAGATAGAACAGGTTCTTTAGTCTTGCCTTCCCTAGCCCCCAGGCCAGGTTTAACTTTTTCATTCCCAGATATTCATTCATTCATTCATTCACCAGAGTTTTGAAGCCCCTGTGATATAGGGGGTTGGGGATGGGGACTTCCTAGGACAGGTGACAGCCCAGTGTCATGCGCTCTGTAGTGAACAGAGAGAGCATCGGCTGGAAGGTAATGTTAAGGCAGAATGGTAGCTGAGAGCAGTAACTGGGAAGACTGGATCTTAGGAGGACTCAGGGAAGGAACAGAGCTCTGGGCAGCAGAAAGAGCAGGTTTTGATAACTAGGATCCCTGTCCCTGGGTTCCTGAGTCACTCCCTGCCCTGCGTGCTGACAACGACAGCTGTGGTCTCACTGTCATAGAGGGCAGACCCTGGGTATTCAAGAGGAGAGGAGAAGGCTTGAGCCAGGTGGCCTGGGGACACAGCTGTGGAAATGTTCAGATTTGCGAGTGATTTGAAGGACACCTGGGAACCTGGCTGCGGTGGCTGGTGGCTGAATCCCAGCTCTCAGAGGCTGATGCAGGAAAGTCAGCACGAGCTTATCAAGATCATTAAAGCTAGCCTGAGCTAACTCCAAGTCAACCTGATCTAACTAGCCAGGCCTGGTCTCTGCAGAACGATGGCATCAGGCTGTGCAGACAGCCTTGCGTTGTATGCTTCGAAGTTGACTGTCTCTGTCTCTTGTTTTCTTGGTGAGTGCCTCTGGCTCTGACCTCTGCCCCACATCGTCCATTCCTCACCGGGTGGTTCAACCTTCCAGGTAGTCTGTTTTACATCTGTAGTTGTACCTGGTTTTTATTTTCCTACGGAGCCTCACGTGGCCCAGGCTGGCCTCAGGGAGAATGACCTCGGAGGCTTATCCTCCTGCCTCTACTTCCCCGGATGCTTGGATCTCCCTAGTGCTCACTGGTTTGCCTCCATCCAATTTGGCTTGCCTCTCAACAGAAGGAGCGCGGAGCCGCGGAGCCGGCCTTCTAGCCCCGCCCCCTTCCTCTTCCCCTTGCAACACCTACCAGCCCTCCGTTTCTAGAATGTCACCTTTTCACACTGTTCTATAAATGGAGCCCGCAGCCTGGCGTCTGCTGGGACTAGCTTTTGGTCTCGGTGGATCTCCCTGGAGATTCTCCCAAGCTGCTGTGCGAGTCCAGACTGGCTGGACTTTTGCAGGTAGTCAGGGAGCCTGACTAGGAGCATGCGTAGTCAGGTAGGGGGAAATCTGAGGGTGGAATGTGGGGCAAGGAGCAGCCCAACCCTCCAAGCCCCCAAGTCACGTGGTCCTGGAGCGGGTGAACGACATCACTCTAAAGTGCTGGGATGGAGGAAGACCAGAAACGAACTCGTAAGACCTTATAGATGGCCTTCTCATTCCGGACAAAGCATCGAGGTGGTGAAGACAATCCAGGGCTTGCTGTGGGAGGGGCTAGATGCCTGGGGAGCCACTGGGGCGGCAGTGGGGGTGGGAGTGAGGGAGTGGTGGCGGGGCTGGGGTAGTTACTGGACCTTTTCCCCACCCCACCCCCACTCTTCCTCTCTTTGCAGTCACTGGACACCAGAGAGCCAGCGCTATGCTGGGTGCAGAGTTTAGCCCCAGGGGGAAGGAGGGAAGAGAACCCAGGGCCTTGTGCCTGCTAGGCTCGCCTTCTGTACCAGCTACGGCAGAAAGGAAAGGATCTAAAGACACGCTTATGTCTCAATCTGTCAAGCTAAGGAAACGACGGACAACAGAGACATGAGACGCCCCTCAAGAACGGCACGCGGAGAGAAGGAAAAGGCACCAGCCCAAAGGAGGACTTATCTCTATCTCGTTAGAAAGAGATTTCACACAGTTTTCAGGGATGAGACTGAAGCACAGACACAGCTCAGTGGTAGGCGGGACCACACCTTGAACGGGCTGCATAGCTATGCAAGTCCCTGACTTCTATTTAAACTTTGATCTCTCCTTAGGACAGGTGGATTTTGGTAGCATTTGCTGGATCTCTGTACCTCTCTTCCCAATGAGGCAACATTAAATACACCTCCCTTTCTGCCTTCCAATTTTAATTTGATTCTTTAAATCGTCTTAGTGAGGACAGGAAGGTGGATCTGACTTGGGGCACCAGTTGTGACATACCACTAAGCCACAGAAGTCTTGATGTCTGGCTATCTCTGCACCCAGGGTGTACTGGGCAGTGTTCTGCAGAGCTTCGGGGCACTAGGAACCTTCCAGAACTGCCTGATGAGAAGGCACCTATGCATGCAGGCTTCTGGGGTCAATGCTGGGGAACCCCGTCCGCCTTCCACAAGAAAGGCTCCTGTAGCCGGGCAGTGGTGGTGCACGCCTTTAATCCCAGCACTTGGGAGGCAGAGGCAGGCGGATTTCTGAGTTCGAGGCCAGCCTGGTCTACAGAGTGAGTTCCAGGACAGCCCGGGCTATAAGAGAAACCCTGTCTCAAAAAACAAAAAAACAAAAACAAAAAAAAAAAAGAAAGAAAGAAAGAAAGAGAGAGAGAGAGAGAAAGGCTCCTGTAGCTGCAGGGCCAGAAGCATCTTCATTACGCAGGGTCTGAGGTTCACACAGAATGGGAAGGGACCTGCCTAGACCTGTCAGGGTGTTCAGAAAGCTTGGTGCTCCAGGCCAGTCAGCCAGGTGTGGCCCCTGAAGGAAGGAAGGACTGGCCCAGAAGAGCCTAGGATGTTTGTTTTGTTTTCTTTGTCTATTTCTTTTATCTTTTTTTTTTTTTTTTTTTTTTTTTTGACAAGGACTCTTTCTTAACCCCAGCTGTCCTGGAACTAGCCATGTAAAGCAGGGTCCTGAAACAGAAATCCACCTGCCTCTGCCTCTTGACTGCTGGGATTAAAGACATATGCTACCATGCCAGGCACAGTTTGAATCCCAGCCAGTTACATAGTGGTGTGGTCCCAGCCTTTCCAAGCTGTCCTCATCCATGAAACACATGCCTGTCTTGTAGTTCTAGCTCCTGGCTTTAGCAGACACCATGTGACATGACTGTGGTTGCTTCCCACATCTCTAAGCCCCAGGGCAGGTGTTAGGAGGTCAGGCCTCCAGACAGCAAAGTCCACAGTCTGAAGGGAAGAGCTGCCACCACCTCCAGGCAGGCCCTCAGGCTCCACAGAGCCTATGGGCAGTCTGGTAGGTAGACTGAGATAGATAGCCAGGCATGCTGGACAGATGTTGCTGGTCTGCACACTGCACCCTGCTGGGTCTCTGTTGTTTGTCTTTCTGTATAGCCCAGGCTAGTTTTAAACTGACTATGTGGCCAGCTCATAGTGGTTGGAAACTTTTGATTGTCCAGCCTCTAAGTGCTGGGATGGCCACTCTCTATCGGCTTGAGCTTTTGAAGAGAGAATGACACCAGCTCATTAGAACATCTCAGTCATTCAGGGTTAGGCATCATCCCTAGGGTTTTACTATTTTGTTTATTTATTTCAACCATTTCATGTAGCCCAGGTTAGCCTCAAACTCATTATGTAGCTAGGGATGGCTTTGAACTCCTGATCCTTCTGCTTCTCGAGTGTTGAGACTACAGGCGTGTGCACATGCTAACAAACTTTGCTCAGTGCAGACTCAAGGCTGTTACTGCACAGTCTCTGAGTGGCTGGAAGGGCTCTGTAGTGCTGAGAGATCTCTGGGTCTCCATCTCAACCCCACTGGGCTCCAGATTGGTGCAGAGCTATGTAGACTGCAGCTAGGTAGGCCTGGATTCAGGTCCCAGCTCCATCATTTGAGGGACCGGGTGATAATGGTCCAGGGATTCTCTGTGCCTCATTTCCCTCTGTTGCACAGAGATGAAGGCTGTCTGTCTCTCCCAGAGAGGACGTTTCTCCACCCCGATAATACCCACTACCTTTGAGTCTGGCTCTCCTGGGATATCTGATTTGTAGAAGTTTTGCATTTTTATAAAATATTGGCAGGGTAGTGGTGGTGCACGTTTTTAATCCCAGCACACGGGAAGCAGAGGCAGGTCGATCTCAGTGAGTTGGAGGCCAGCCTGGTCTTCAGGGTGAGTTCCAGGATATTGAGGGCTACATAAGAGAGAAACCCTGTCTTGAAAAATCAAAACAACAACAACTCTTGGAGCTGCACAGCTGTCCATGGGTCTGGCATGTGAGCGGCTTGAGTAATGCATTGCGGCTGATGCCTGGCTGTGTCTGCTTTGTGGGCTCTTCTTAATTTTTTACCCCTGAGGGACCAGTCACACACCGGTGTAGCATGGTTTATTCAGGGCATGGGGTGGGGAACCAGGAGGGTGGCAGAGGCAAAGAGAGAGAGAGAGAGAGAGAGAGAGAGAGAGAGAGAGAGAGAGAGAAAAGAGAGCAGGAGAGAGAAGAAGAGGAGAGAAGAGAGAGAGAGAGAGCAAGAGAGCGAGCAGGAGAGAAGTAGAGGCTGGTCATGACCACGTGGAGAGAAGGGGAAGGGAATGGGGAAGGGGGAGGGGACAGAGAGAAGCTAGAGGCAAGAGATCAAGAGATCAAGAGATCAAGAGAGAGAGAGGAGGATCCGGGCCAGGCCTACATGGCTGTTGCCAGGTAACTGTGGAGGTGGAGTTTAGACAGACTACTAACAATAGTTATACTGCCACCATAGCTAAGCTATAGGATGCCAGGGATGGAACCAGGGCGTTGTGTATTAGGCAAGCTTTCTACCGACAGAGCTATGGCTGCATCCTGTTCTTCTGTTAAAATTATTATATTGTTATTAATTCTGTGTGTGTGCGTGTATGTGTGTGTACGCGAACGTTACGCTGGTGTCAGGGAGGTCAGAGGACAACTTGTGGGACCCAGGAACCGAACTCCAGAATTGAACCCACTTTGTCAGGGTTAGGGGCGAGCACCTTGACCCACTGAGGCGTCTCATCCAAATACCCTGTTTTAAACATTTATTTATTTATTTATTTATTTATTTATTTATTTATTTATTTATTGTGTTGTGCCAGCATCTCGGGCTGGCTGTGCACAGCCTTTAGTTTTGTTTGTTTACTTATTTACAGACAGGGTTTCACTCTAAGCAACCCAGGCAGGCCTTGAACTCACAGCACTCTTCCTGCCTCACCCTTCCAAGCAGGTGGGACCACAGGACTGCAGAACCAGACTGTCGGATATTTATTTATTTATTTATTTATTTATTTATTTATAGACAGGGTGTCTGTCCTGTAGCCTAGGTTGGCCTGGAACTGGTGGTGTAGCCTTGAACTCCTGATCCTCTCCTAGCTCCTAAGTAATTGTGATTACAGGAGAGTGCGATACCCCATGCAGTGTCTTAGTCAGGGCTGCTATTGCCAGGATGAAGCACCATGACCAAAAGCAACCTGGGGAGGAAAGGGTTTATTTGGCTTACGCTTCCACACTGTAGACTATCATTGAAGGACGCCAGGACAGGAACTCAAACGTGGAGGGGACCTGGAGGCAGGAGCTGCTGCAGAGGCCACAGAGGGGTGCTGCTTACTGGCTTGCTCCCCATGGCTTGCTCAGCCTACTTTCTTTCACCAGCCCAGGGATGGCCCCACCCATAATGGGCGGGGCCCTCCCCCATCAATCACTAATTTTAAAAATGCCCTATAAGCTTGCGTATTCTACAGCTGGATCTTATGATGGCAGTTTCTCAAAGTATTCTCCTGTCAAGATGACTCTCGCTTGTGTCAAGTTGACATAAAACTAGACAGTACATCTTTTTAAAAAAGATTTAATTTACTTTATCTGTATGAATGTGATGTATGTACGTGTACTAGGTGCGTGCCTGGTACCTGAGAAGATGGTGTGAAATCTACTACAACTGGAGTTACAGATGGTCGCGTGGGTACCGGGAGTCAAACTGGGTCCTCTGTAAGAACAAAAAATACTGTAACCCACAGAGGCATCTATCTAGCCTCCGTTTCGTTTGCTTTGTTTTTCAAATACATTTTTAGAATTAGAGGTACTTTTTTTGGCTGTGGCCATGCAGTGTCCCATAAGCTGTCTCTGACTGTCTTATTCACTGTAGTATTGTCAGGTGAGGTGACCCGCGGATCCCTTAGGACATTGGTTCTCAACCTTCCTGAGACCCTTAATGTTCATGTTGCGGGGAACGCCTAGCAAAAACGTATTGTGTTGCTATTTTATAAGTGTAATTTTGCTACTGTTATGAATCGTAACGTAAATAGTTTTGGACATAGAGGGTCGTCGCGGGGATCGCGACCCACAGGTTGAGAACTCCGTCTCAGCGGGAAGCCGCCCTCTACAATGGAGGTGGATGAATATTGTTGCCTTCGCTGCGGCCCGCTTCTCTTCTAGGACATCACATCACTATCTGTCATTAGTGAGACTTAATTGTATTACAAGCGAAACAGGTCTTGGGCTCCTCCGGCCTCTGATGGTGTCTCTGAACTTCACGGGACATCTCCACCGTGCGGGGGAGGATAGTTTGCACGTTTTGCAGTCTGCTCCTTCAGGACCTCTCCGGCCTTTCCTCCTGGCTAGATTCAGGAAGACTCTAGAGAAAGGTGCCCCTGCCCCCATCACAGCAAGGGCTCAGACCGGGCGGGACTTGGTCACGTGGGTGGTGTGTGTCTGAGGAGATGTTTGCCGGGTTATCCTCCCCACCCCCACCCTCCACTGGCTCCCTGGAAGCCAGTCCCAGTGCGCTTGGGGGAGCAGGCCAGTCGGGCTTCTGGTCCTGCTGGTCTCTTGAGTGTTTGTTTTGTTTGGGGGGGAGGGTGAAAGCCAGGTCCCTAGGGCATATGCAGAGCTCTCTACCACTGAGCCCCAGCCCCAGCCCTTTGGGGGACAGGATCTCTGTGTAGCTCAGGCTGCCTTTAAACTCCTGCCTCCACTTCCTGAGAGCTGCGATTTGTTATTGCGTCTTTGGGGGTTTGATATTTATTTATTATTATCATCCACGTACATGCTGTGTGTGTGTGTGTGTGTGTGTGTGTGTGTGTGTGTGCGCGCCCGCGCATGCGCACAGGTGCCCATGTGTCACACAGTACTTGGGTGGAGGTCAGAGGACAACTGGATGGAGTCGGTTCTTGCCTTTCTACCTTTTATACGGATTCTAGGGATCAGGCTCAGGTCATCAGGCCTACTTGGCCAAGGCTTTATCTGTTGAGCCGTTTTGCAGGCCCAAAGGATTCTCTGTGCGGGAGACCCTCCATGAGCAAGTACTGTGCCTGGGCCTTTCCGGTCTCTGTGGCCGTGGTGACTGACTCATCATGCCCAGGGTATGAATACTAGCAGCATTATAGTCAGGCTCTGCACGGGCAGGGAAGGCAGCAACCCCACTAGGTGGTCCAACCAGCCATGTTTTGTTTTTCCTTCTGCAACACAAAGCCCGGAAGTGGTGATTTGAGTCGTTTGGGCTTCTTACTGAAATAGACAGAGACATACATTTCTGGCCACTGTTCTGATATCTTTATCATGTGGTGTTTGTCCTCCTGGGCTCAAGGTGGCTGCAGTACCTTCACCATCACTACAGTATTCCAAGTGGGCTTGGGGAGGTTGATGGTATTACTCACTGAGGCATGGGGGCTATGAGCTCCCCTGAAGAGTGGCTCTGTGGATGAGGCATAGCCTATTCATCATGGAGTCAATTTAGTTATTCCCTGATAGTGGGATGGGCATCTCCCAAGGTCCCTGGTTCAGGGTGCCTGGTGACCTGGAGTGGGGGTCAGTAAGCATGGGGTACCCTGGTATTTGACACTTCAGCTCCTGTGGGTGGTCAAGCTGGGGATTCAACTCCGGGGCTGTGAGCAAATTGCCAGTGGTTGGGACTGACCCTGGAGACCTCAGCCAGGCTTATTTATGACCAGGCCACAGGCTGGAGGATGCTGGGGTCGGCAAGGCATTGACCTGGGCTCTTGCCTGGGCTCGTTGAGTCAGAATATGGGATTGCAGTGGTTACCCAGGGGCCTCTGGACAGAGTACATTCAGGCCTAAGCCTAGTTGGCAAGACAGCCTTGCCTCCTAACCCCCCTCTGGCAGCCAAGGCTGGGACCCACAATGCAATGCTCTCTAGTCTGGAAGCAGGGGGAGGGTGTGGCCATCTCTTTAGGAGGACAACACTCTCGGGCCAAGTCTGGCCCACCACTGTTCTTGTAAATAAAGTTTTATAGGGATACAGCCGTGCCTTTTTGAAGACAGGGCCTCACTATGTAGCCCAGGTTGGCCTCAAATTCATAATTCTCAGGCTCTTCGGTGTTAAGATTACAAGCCTGTGCTGTCATGCCCGGTTCCAGCTCTTTCTGTGTTTATGGGTTAACTAAGGCAGCTTTAGGATCACAAGGGCAGAGTTCGACAGTTGGGACAGCAGCCACATGGCCCACAAGGCTTAGCATACCAACCGTCTGGCCCTTTGCAGACAGAGCTGCTGGCCTGGGCCTGTACAGAAAGCAGCTGGCATCAGGATCGGTGGGCGGGGCTTTCCAAGAGTGAGCCGCCGCAAGGATGGGCCAGCAGGCCTGGGGAAGGTTTGGGAGATAGTAAAGACCCTGAGGTCCGGGTTTGGTTTAGTACAGATTCAAAAACCCCTCTCTCCCAGCAGTGCCTGAGGATGGCTTGTCATAGGCTAGGACGGTCGTTTGGGGGCCTTTGTGAGAAAAGAAGCCACATCGTGGTACACAGGGGGCAGACACTGGGGGCTTCTCTCTCTGCTAGAGGCAGCATTCAGAGCAACCGGCTCAGAATGGGTTTGTGGTCCTAGAAGACCAGGCCGTATGATTTTCCAAGAGAAGCCAACTTGCAGTTGGGTTTCCTGGGAAATCTGGTTTTTATCCAGTGGTAGTTAATTGCATTTTTATGAAGTCACAGGAATGCCTGGCCGGCAGGCTTCAAGGTAGGGATCTTGGGGGTGGGGTAGCTGGAGAATGGCTGGAGGGTGGGCCTGGCTGAGCCCCTTCTGCAGCAACAGCAGCCTGGCGGTGGCCCCCAGGCTGGGCAGGATGGTGTCGGGTTTCTAGTCTTGACATAACCCACCCCTGAGCTGTGGAGCCTTCCTGCCTAGGGGTCTGAAGTTGGGGGTGGGGAGCCAGAGCTTATAGCCTTGGATACTCCACCTGTAGTCCCTGCTGAGGAACCAGGGGTGCCAACTGCGGGTGAGACTTACATAGAGTAAAACAACAGAGTAATAAACAGAGTACTATGTTTATTACTTTAATAAACAGAGTATGTTTATTACTCTGTCATCCAGGAGCCTGAGAGGCAAGTGGCAGGCAGGGCTGAACATCGCACTCATAGGCCTTCCTTGGCTAAGGTCGAGCTCGCCAGTCCTTTAAAGGGTGTCTGCACCCCTGCAGTGGCTGGGCCACTTTACAGCGTTCTGGACCTGCCTGCTCCTGTCTTCCCGGCTTTTTGAGGCTTTGTGAAATTGTTCCTCATTTAGGTGGATTTCCTATGGCCTCGGGCGTGAGTCTGAGCTGAAAGTGACAGCTGACTTGGGGCAATTTGGCTTAAGCAAAGAAATTCTGTGACTCCCGAACAGGAAACTTCCAGTATAGGGCCCGAATCGGATCCTGAGATCCAAAGAGCGGTACCCGGACTCTTTTTTGCTCATTGCCCCACTCTGTGTCCCTTGGATACTGCGTTCGTGGGCGGGACCTGGGTGGTGGCACTCCTGCAACCCCAGGGAGAGTAACCCAGTCACAGCCTGAGGAAGCCAAGGTGGCTTCTCATTGGGCCTGATTGGATCATGTGCTCAGCTGGCCCCGTCGCTGTGGGCAAGGGCAGGCCCTGCTGCTGGAGAGTTGAGCAAGACCAGCCTGGCCGAGAGAAACCAGGATACCATCCCGGAAGCGGAAGTGCACAGACCAGGACAGCCCTTGACCCGCATCTTCTGCAGGAGCATGTTCAGGAGGGTGTTAGGGGATGAAGGTGATACGGCTGGTCCCCACCGGCTTCTCCAATCACTTAGCATGGAGATCACTCCATGATAACACCCCCTCCCCCCAGATCGTGCCAGGGGCCCTGCTCCTGGTGGAATGGAACTATACCAGCTCTACAGACTTTCTTGGGGTCCAGGGTGCAGACACTTTTGGGAAAGAAAAGCCAGTCTTGTTGGAGGGGATTGTTTCTAGAGGAGCCCTTGGAGTTCACAGTTAGATCCCCCTTTCTAAGCTCACACGCTCCAGTGAGTCATAGTCCTTGATGGTGAAGCTTCGCCCACACCCCCAATCCCTCTTTTCCTGGCTTCCTGAAGCCAGCAGTGGAATTTCTTCCCATCACCAAGAGAAAGGCCTGGTGCCAGCCTGCTGCTGAGTTAGCTCAGTAGACTCGGGGTTGGATCCTGGCAGAAGCTGCCAGGGCCTCCCATTGCATCTGGATTCCAGCAGAGTTGGGTTCAACTCTCTCTTCTTTTGGAAATCTGTCTTCGTGTTGGTAGAACCATTTCACGAGGGAACAAGAGGATCTGGGTGGGGGTGTGGCTGTACTGTTTGGCTAGCATTCAGATGGTGGAGGCTCAGGAGTTCAAAGCCAGCCTCTGCTAGGGAGTTCAAGACCAACCCTGGAGATATGAAACCTTCTAGCCCAGCCCTTCCCTAAAAGTATCAAGAGGTTCTCTGTGGAGCTCATCTGGAACTGGGACACTGACTTTGGCATGGCCTTGGCACCCACACTCTGTTGGAGGGCACCAACCAGGTAGGTAGAGGTGCCTGATGGGAAATCTCCCCTCCCAAAGTTACCCTCAGCAACAAGCCAGAAACTGGGTGTGTGGGGCTTCCTAACGGTTTTAGTTTTGAAAAGGAGTATGTGAGTGGGTAGGCCACAGCCTTGAGCATGTGGCAGGGGAGTGGGGAGGTGGTGGTTCCAGGGAAGAGATGCCACAGACAGAACAATGCCTGTGTCTCAGCACAGCAAAGGTGTCTATCATGTACATGTATGCTAGTGTACCGACATGCACACACATGCACACATGGATACACACACACACACACACACACACACACACACGACTGCAAGCAGGAGCATGAGGCTTGTGCTCTCTCTCCAGGTCCTTCTCCATCAGACCTTACACTTGTGGTTCTGGTTCTAGCCAACACCCTCAGAATCTTCTGCTGTGGTATGGTCCGGTCCCCACCTAGGTAGTCTCAGCTCTGGACACGTCGGTGATCCGCTCTTTCTGCCTGGTCATGTAGGGACTCTCCACTGGTGGTGGGTAACTCCTGGCACCAGAGCCAGTGGATCCCTGTTGTGACATGACATCTTAGCTTTTCTCAATCCAGGAGCCAGCAGTGGCAGCAGCCCAGACAGATGAGCAGCCCACGCTGTACAGGACCAAGGGCTATCTTCCTATGGATGCTCGGAGGGGCCAAGCCGGAAAGTCCCTTGACTGTTACCATGCCAGGGCGTGGAGGGATTGCACAGGAGCTGTGGTTCTCTTGTTCTCTGTACTTGCTTTGTTACTTTTTTTTTTCCTTGAGAAGTGTGAAGCAGCCATGGGACCTGACGAAGAATCAGCACTAGAATCAGCCTGCAAAGGCAGCTTCTGCCAGTTCCTAAGGGCTGCAGGAAGAGGTGTTGCAGGCATATCCAAGCCTGACCCTGTCATGTGAATCACCCCAGTAAAGGTGTCAAGAGCTCTCTAGTGGTCCAGATGGGACCTGTGCAGACTAAGCTTTCCTTTTCTCCTGTGCTAGTGTTTCTTGCAGGTCGCTCTTCCTGCCTAAGGCAGGCTGGACCTTCACAGGTCCCTGTCTCTAGGTGCTGGGCCATCTCTTCTGCAGATGGCCTTCTTGTTCTCTCTGCCCCCCAGGTCCCCTTACAAAGCTTCCACCTGGGCCAGGCATCTGGAACCCCTTTTAGAGATAAGAATGCTCATGCGTGTACAGTATTACTTTGAGACAGGGTCTTACTGGGTAGCTCTGGTTGTCATGGAGCTCACTATGTAGTCCAGGCTGGCCTCAAACTCACAGAGCTCTGCCTGTCTTTACCTCCTTTTTTTTTTTTCTTGAGACAGGGTTTTTTCTCTGTATAGCTCTGGCTGTCCTGGAACTCACCCTGCACCCTGTAGACCAGGCAGGTCTCCAATTCAGAAATCTGCCTGCCTCTGCCTCCCAAGTGCTGGGATTAAAGGTATGTGCCACCACTGCCCGGCCTGCACATAGTTCTGTATATCATGCTTGTGTGTTGAGTTCATGGAAGACAAAAGGTGTTGCCAGATGCCCTGGGATTAGGGTTACAGACAGTCAGGAGCCTCCATGTGGATATGGGGAACTGATCCCGGCTTCTCTGGAGTAGTAGCCAGGGCTCTTAACTGCTCAGCTACTCCCCCAGCCTATATGTGCGTTCTTTGTTTCTCTTCTGCAAATGGGGCTTTCGCTTGCCTGTACATCTATGCACTATGTGTTTGTCTGGTGTCAGAGGAGGTCAGAAGAGGGCATCAGATCCTCTGGAGCAGGAGTTTTAGACGGTTGTGAGCCGCTCTGTGGGTGCTGGAAATCAAGACTGAAACTAGTTCCTATGAAGAGCAGCTAATGCTCCCACCTGCTGAGCGACTCTCCAACTCCCTGATAAAGAACCTGTTGAGGTGGCAGTAGAAAGCTGTCTTAGTTAGCCTTATAATCGATACAATGAAACAGGATAACCAAAAGCAAATGGGGAGGAAAGGGGTTGTTTAATGGCTTACACTCCTGTATCACTGTTCATCACTGGAGGAAGTCAGGACAGGAACTCAAGCAGGGCAGGAACCTGGAGGCAGGAGCTGATGCAGAGGCCATGGAGGATGCTGCTGACTGGCTTGCTCCTCATGGCTTGCTCAGCCTGCTTTCTCACAGAACCCAGGACCATCAGCCCAGGGGTAGTACCACCCTTAATGGGCTGGGACCTCCCCCACCAATCACTAATTAAGAAAATCTTCTACAGGCTTGCCTGTATCAAGCTCTGTGTGGACAGAATTGTACAACAAGTGAAAGGATGGAAACCAATGGTGGAAGGGGCTGTCTCCATGCTGAGGCATCCCTTCCATCTGAGGGGCCAGCCACATGACAGTATAGCATCTTAAGTTCAGGGCAGGGAGGGTCCTGTGTGTAGAAGAACTGTTGCATCCAGAGGACACAAGTTAATAGTTCTCTGCCCCAGCTTCCAAGATGTTCTCTGAGCCCTGGGGCTATAATTTGCCTTATGATTGTACTGTCTTGATTCTGTTACTATTGTTTTGGTGATAGGTTCTTACTAGGCAGCCTGGCTAGCTTGGAACTTGCTATGTAAGTCAGGCTGGCTCAGAACTCACCTGCCAGTTCCTCATGAGAGTTAGGATTAAAGACTTGGGCCACCACACCTCGTCTAAATTGGATTCTTTAATGTAGTAAATACTGGTGTGTGTGTGCTCTGTGTGTGTGTGTGTGTGTGTGTGCGTGCGTTAGCTGTTGCTCTTGTGTAAGACCTGGTTTTGATTCCCAGCATCCACATGGTGGCTCTCAACCATCTGTAACTCCAGTTTTAGGAGATCCAACACCCTTTTCTGACATCCATGGGCACCAGGCACACACACACATGCAGGTAAAACACTCATATAGATAAAATAATTTAAAATAGATTCTTAAGTAGTAAATAAACTTGAAATTGTGTTTATTTTGGTTATTAGGAGCCTAGCAAATGGGTTCCCGAGTTTGAAACCAGTTCAGAGTATACGCCGAGTTCTAGGTCACTCAGAGCTACATAGTCCATTTAAACAAAAACAAAAGACAAAAGCCAACCAACCAAACAAAAAAACCCCAAGCAACCAACCAAACAGAAAAACCAACCTGTCCTGAGGGATGGCTCAGCAGTAGGAGTCCCCACTGCTCTTGGAGAGGACGTTAGCTTGATCCCCAACACCTATGTCAGGTGGCTCACAACTGTCTGTAGCTACTGGGTATCCCACACTGTGCTTGCTGTGTTACAGACTTTTCCTGGAGCGACACAAAGCACATGTCTACTCACCCCAGAAAGGGAGCCTTGAGAGACCAAAGTAAAAACTGCACCAATGCCCAACTTGATGAGCCAGTGAGTTTAATTGGAGTTATTTACAAGATTATGGGATAGGGGTTACTTACAGGAGCAGAAATGACACAAAGTCATACCAGCAAGTGTCTACCCCAGCACCGGTGACAGTTCATAAAAGCAGAAACCTGGAGCACAGCAGACAGGCTTCAGGCATGCAGGAGATCAGAGTGTCCTTTCCTGGTGCCTCGATCCTTCTGATGATCTTCTAGGCAGCTCAGTGGGTTTCTAAGAGTCCTGGTAGCTTGGCTGGTCTGGGAGCATCTCTCAGCAGTCTTTATTGTTGTCTTCTGGATGGAGTGTTTTGATCTCGGAGTAAATGGCTACATATTACACAGGACATCGTTTTTAAAAATAAATCTTTATTTCTACATTCACACATCGTGTGTGTGTGTGTGTGTGTGTGTGTGTTGGAAGTCAGAGGAGGGTTGTGGGAACCAGGACCCTCTTGCTACCATATAGGCTCTGGGGACTGAACTTAGATGGTCAGCTTTGGTGACAAACACCTTTCCTTCTGAGTTATCTCCCTGACCCGAACAAAATGTTAAGCAAATTCAAGACAAATATTACAGTAGAAAAATGCATTTACTAATTGTGTTACAAAGGGATTATATTTTATTTTATTTTTGTTTTTTCAAGACAGGGTTTCTCTGTGTAGTCCTGGCTGTCCTGGAACTCACTCTGTAGACCAGGCTGGCCTCGAACTCAGAAATCTGCCTGCCTCTGCCTCCCGAGTGCTGGGATTAAAGGCGTGCGGCACCACCGCCCAGCCACAAAGGGATAATTAAATATGTAAAAAGCATCTACAAATAAAAACATTAGGAAAATGGTCAAAGGTATATAAGCAGGCATTCCACAAGGACACTAAGTAAGGACTTAGCCACAATGACTCGGGGAAGTCTCTTCATCTGGACCCTTTGTTTGTTCCTCTGTGCGAGTGTAGAGGTCAGAGGTCAGGTTCCGGTATCAGTCCTCACCTTGTATCTTGTCTGAGAGAGGGGCTGTCTTTTTTTTTTTTTTTTTTTTTGTGACTCCCGTTTGCCACTGTGTATGCTGGTCATGAACTGGAGTCTCCAGCTCCCATTTCCATCTCACCACAGGAGCCCTGGGGCGACACAGGTCTGGGGAGTCCTCACACCTGAATGACAAGCTCTCTACCCACTGGGCAATCCTACTGGTTCTCCCTCTTTTAGGTTGGGTCTCTTATGTAGCTCTGGCTGGTCAAAGATCTGCCTGACTGGGATTATGGGTGTATATCACTACTTGTGCTGGGTTTTTTAATTTTAATTTTTTTTTAAGACAGTCTCCAGTGTAGCCCCGGCTGGCCAGGAATCTTCATTTCTTCTACCTGGGATTTCAGGTCTGCAGCTGACTAGTATGAGACAATATTGAAATCACCATGATGGGTCTAGACTATGGCTCAATGGTTGAGTGCTTGCCTGTAATTTCTGTAAATATCTCAGATGTTTGGCATTTCAGGCTGAAAAGATAAAGTAACTTAATGAACACCGTTGATGAAATTTTGGAATCACAGGAATCTCGTTCTTGTTCCCTGTTGCTGGATCCCATTCTGTGGACAACTGGCAGTGTCTGCCACACTGAGGACAGTGTGGGGCTTCACCTCTAGAAACCCAGCTCACACATATGACAAAGAAGTGACAAACACCAGCCGTGCATGGTGGCTCAGCACCTCATCCCAGCTACTTGAGGCACTCAGGTAGGAGTGTTCTGAGTTTAAAGCCAGCCTCAACTACAGGGGGGTTTCAAAGCCAGCACACTGTAAATTCCAGGCCAATTTTGGCTACATGGTAAGACCTAAGTAAAACAGGAACAGAGCATAGCTCGGGCTACACAGTACAACCATCTCAGAAAAACCAAAGGCACTTGACTAGCTTGTCTGTTCAATGCCCTGGATTCATTTGTGGAACTTAAATAATATAATAAAAGGTTATCCACTATGGATTGAATAGCAATAGGCAAGAAAGACAGAGCCCAAGTTTTGGTTTTTTTTTTTTTTTTTGAGGCAATCTCATATAGCCCAGGCTGGCCTCGGATTTACTATATAGCAAAGGATAACCTTGACTTCTTGGTTCCCTAACCTCCTCTCGACTGCAAAGATGACAGATTTGAACCAGCATACCCTGTTCACTTGGTGCTGTGGCCAGGCAAGCACTCTGCCAGCCCAGCCACATTCCCAGCCTTTAGTGTTCTTTGCTGTCCTAGCTGCCCACAGGATGCCGCGCTATATATAACATGGAGAAGATGGATCAGAAAAGCAAGATACGAAAAGCAAGCATGGGGAGAAAGAGCATGTGTGTGTGTGTGTGTGTGAGAGAGAGAGAGAGAGAGAGAGAGAGAGAGAGGAGAGAGAGAGAGAGAGAGGCAGAAGCTCTCAGGATAAGACTTTGCACAGCAGTTCTATTCCACAAGGAGTCTTTTTCATGGCTATCTCCTTTCCTTTTTGATATTTTGATGTGTTTTCCTATTCAAAAACTTCATTCAAAACCAGTTGTCAACTCTCCCCCTCAGGATATTCCATATAAAAACAGGTACCTATGGGGATGGAGAGATGGCTCAAAGTGTTTCTTGCTCCTGGGCGGTGGTGGTGGCAATGTTTGATCCTCGCACTTGAGAGGCAGAGGTGTCAGATCCTTGAGTTCGAGGTCAGCCTGGTTTACAGAGAGAGTTTCAAGACAGCCAAGGCTACACAGAGAAACTATGCCTTAAAAACAAAACAAAACAAAACAAAACATAAAAATGCTTGCTGTTCTTATAGAGCAGAACCCTTCTCAGCACCCACACGGAGCCGCTCACAGCAGCCTCAAGTCCAGCTCTAGGAGATCGGAGGCTCGTTTCTGACTTCCTCCTCTCCGTGGGCAGCAGCGTACGTGGTACACACATCTATACTTACAGAAAAGACTATCTACACGTCAGGCATGAGGCAGGTTTTTTTTTCCCTTAAAGCTTTTATTTCCATGTATATATCTGTGTAAGTGTACACATGTGTTATGGAATCCAACTCCAGTCCTCTGAAGAACAACAAGTCCTCTTGGTTTTTGTTTTTTAATTTTTTCCTTCTCCCTCTTGCTCCGGCCCCACTCACTCCAGCCCTGCTTGCTCTGGCCCAAAGGTTTTTATTTATTATTATATGTAAGTACACTGTCTCTGTCTTCACTCTATAAGAGGGCATCAGATCTCATTACGGATGGTTGTGAGCCACCATGTGGTTGCTGGGATTTGAACTCATGACCTCTGGAAGAGCAGTCAGTGCTCTTAACTGCTGAGACATCTCACCAGCCCCTAATTTAAATTTTTTTTAACTTATTCACTTTATATCCTGCTCACTGTCCCCATCCTGGTCACTCCCCTCTCACAATTCTTCCTCCTTTGAGCAGTGGGCCCCCTAGGTATCCCCCCTCTCCCGGCACCTAAAGTCTCTGTGAGGCTAGGTGCTTCCTCTCCCATTGAGGCCAGACAAGGCATCCCAGCTAGTAGAACATATCCCAGGCAACAGCTTTTGGGATAGCTCCCGTTCTAGTTGTTTGGAAGACCAAGCTGCGTATCTGGTAGATACGTGCAGGAAGGTCTAGGTCTAGCCTGTGTCTACTCTTTGGTTGGTGGTTCAGACTCTGAGAGCTCCAGGAGTCCAGGTTAGTTGACTCTGTTGGTCTTCCGGTGGAGTTCCTATTCCCTTCAAGGTCTGCAGCAAGCATTCTTAACCGTCATCTCTATAACCCCAGCAATGTACATTTAGAAGGACAACTGTCCAGATCTCTCTTCAGCTTTCCTCTACCTGCCTGGTCCCTGTGGGTGCCGGATACAGCATCCTCAGTACCTGGGACCTTACTCCAAGGAGACTTGTGAAGGCAGTCTCTGGGGTGGGATCTGTACACATGATCTTTGCAATTCCAGTTGCTGGCAGTCTGGCTGGCATCTGTCTGTCCTGGTCCTAGTTGCATCACAACCAATTCCATAGGCTCTCTGGAAGGGACCCATAGCGGTCATTAGGCTTCCAGCAGGCAAGGGACAAAAAGACTGCGACTATAACATCCCTGTCTTTTATTTTCTTGGGGCTCATGCTTGTTTCTAATTTGTGTCAATACATTCCCCCTTAGCTCGAGAGAAGGAACTCAAGAGATGGCAGGCAGCCAGGATGTTCTGTCCACTGTTCTGCTAGTGGCTCTAGACTAACCCATCCCACCAGCCCAACAACGAGTCAATTCATTGCTCAGTACTGGAGGGGGAGTCCCTTCTTAGGGTAGTGAATGAGAGACACTTCACAAACAGGTGTCTGTCTAGAATAAAGGTGACCCTTAGGTGGGAGGCTAAAGACCCTGAGCTTAGGTGGGAGGCTAAAGCCCCTCTGGCACAGGCAACTGATGTTTCTTTGAGCATGAGCTGGATACCTGCATGGAGGCTCCTGGTTATTTCTTAAGATACCCAGGGGTTAGGAAGATGACTCAGTGGGTAAAGGCACTTTCTGAGTAAGCCTAGTGACCCAAGTTTGCTCTCTGGCACCCAGGAAAATGACACCAGTCATCCTCAAGGACCATGATGTGCAGATTAAGGCATTTGGGTCACCATTGCTAAAGGAAGCGCGTTTACTGGAAAGAGCTTGGAGTTGGAGCCCTAGTTGGGCTTGCAATCGGACTCCAGTGCTACCTACCACAGCGGTGTCATCAGAGTTCAGCTGCTAAGTCTCATTGGACCCCTTTAACCTTCCAGAATCAAGTCTTATATGAACCCTAGCTCCTACTCTTGATTTTCCTTCATATTTTTTTCCTCAGGTGAGACAAAGTCTGTGTATCCCCGGGCTTCAAACCCAGAGACCTGCCTCTGCCTTCTAGGTGCTCAGACTAAGGACCAGCTCCATGTTGGGCTGCTTTCTCCTTTAAGCAGAGCAGGTCTCAGGCTTTCAGCCTTCAGCATACAGTAAAAGCTGGCAACAGTCCAGGCTGAGGAGGTGGCACACCAAGAACTTGTCTAGCACGCAAAAAAATTTGGCTTCCATTCCCAGCACCGTACAAATCATCATGGTAGTTGGTGATCAAGTGTCATCCTAGCACTTGGGAGGTGGAGGAGAGGATCAGAGATTGGTCATTCTTGGCTACAAAGCAAGCTAAAGTCTAGGATGGAGTATAAGACCTTGTCCCCTCCCCACCCTCCAAAAGGCAGCGCGAGATGGGTGGAGACAATTGAGAGCTTGTCTCCCATGCATAGAACTCTATCCAGGTTTTATCTTGCCCCCACACTTGAAAAAAAGGTGTGGGTTTAAGCAGAAAGCAGGAAGTTCAATGAGAGGGTTTAGTCTCTCAAACCTTTCCAGTCAGTCCCAGCCAGGGAAGCCTTTCTCATTAGACAAATCTTCCTGCTGTACAAGGCTGCAGGGTGTGGCTCAGAATAAGAGCCCTGGAAATTGCCTTTTTCCTCAACTGAGGGAACTACCCGTCTCTGAACCTTGCTGTCAGCCTCTGGGATTTTCAATCCCTTTATGGAGTTTTCCCTTTAGTGATGCTGCAGGGAGCAGGGTGCAGCTGCTTTGAGAACTCAATTGAAACTCAAGTGTCCCATAGTCCCAGGAATGGCCTTCAGAGGCGACACTTCCCCAAACTTGCAGTTTTTAGGAATTCTACTTTCTGGCTAGGGTCCTCTCCTTCCCCCACTACTAGAGGCCAGGGTGGAGCTTCTCCAGGAACTGACTAGGGATGCCAGCCTGTCGCTGCATGTGCAACTCAGAGCGGCAGGCTTGTCTTGGAGGCTCCCCTCCTCTGGCTCCAAGACAGGATCTTTCAGACTCCTGTATGGCTGGCCCAAGGACCCAGTTATTCCACTGAGTTCTAGCAGCCAATACACTAGAAAGGCCCTTGTATTTCTAGCCACGTTATTAGGCCCCTAAAAGGTAACTAGTCTATTGGGGCATACATCTGGAGAGGGATCATATGCACATCATATGTGAATGCAAAAATGCCTTGCGGTGGTTGTCTTAAGGATTTCCAGGAGGGAGCACGACTACTGTTTGCCTTCAGTTAGTCTCAACAGATCCCTGTCCACACTGCAACCAAACTAAACTCTTGTCTAAGTTCAAGTTCTAGCAGATGGAAAACAAGCCATACACTTGCAAAGCCTCCAGGAGAGAACTGGGTGCCATCTGAGCCAGGCTCCTCGTAGCTGAGGAGAGATATTGCTGTTATACTGAAGTGTTCTTCTGGAATGGTGTCACAGGTAGTCTTCCATTAGTGCTTAGGATTTTCCAGATCTTTCACACCAATACTGTAATTGAACCAGGATCCAGTTAATACCAGCTCTGAACAGCGGGGTTAGAAAATCAGCAAGCAGACCCATCCACTGCTCAACATAGTCCTATGTAAAGTTCAGTGAACATTAGATTTCTCATGACCTCAGGTTGAGGGCCTATTCTGAAGCCCATTTTAAAAGGCCAGCATCCAACAGTGAGGAAGAGGCACAGGAAAGGCTCCCTTGTGGGTGGGAGGGATAACTTGACAAGTAGCCAGAATAGTCACTTCTTGGAATGCTTCAACTACTGAGTTCCCACCTTTAAATACTTGGACACTCTGCCAATAGGCACTTAGATCCAATGGACACTTAAGCAAGGAAACTTGACACTTCTTACCTGGATTTGAGAAACATTTGTACTACTCTTTTATGCCAGATGACAATGGGAGATGTGCAGAGGAGAGGCAAACAATCATGAAGTGCAAGAAGACTAGGACCTCTGGGATTAAGATTTTCTCTGAAAAGTCTGCAGAACCTTTAAGCTTAGTGTTCCAGGCAGTGTGTATAGCTCTTATGTCTGTTGGACTCAGCCAAAATTAAACAGGAGCAATGGGGTTCTTTCAAAATGGCTTTTATTGAGACACTTTTAGAGTGCCAGCATGATTTCCAGTTGGGAATGCATTTCCACAGTGGCTAAACCCCTTTTGGTGCTGAGGTTTCACTCATTCACTTTGGCAGGTGAGCACCTAGACTCTGAAGTCCTGGGAGGACCATGACCTCGCTTCCATTCTACCTGTACCAGTCTCCTGAATGGTTCTTGCAGATCTAAATTCCCACAAATGGGAGGTGGCTTAAAAATCAGCTGGTATTTCTGATTGGGTCTTTAGCATGTGGACATGGAGATAACTCTCCCCGGGACCAGAGTTGCTGCACACATTTATAATGTATCCCGACAACTGACTAGAATAGCTCCAAGGCAGCCATTGCAGCTCATGCTAGAATCGTACATTCTCCTTTACTGTTACTAAGTCAGGAAACAGGTCTTTTCTTCAAAGAGGCTTAGGAGTCCTGAAAGTAGCCACTTCTGACTTCTCTTGAGGCAAAGTAGCTGAGCCATAGCTGACCTCCCCAAGCATGGAGAAGTCCTTCTCACCCCAAGTGTTCTGCCACTTCTGCCCCCTTATTGCATCCTGCATTTAGCCTGTTCTCTCAGAAATCTCTTGTCCAATCATGTACCAGCTCTGTCAGTGCCAAGTGCCCCAAATGTGTGCTCACAAGTCATTCTCTTCACGGCACAATAGTCAAAGGACTCCAGAGACAGAGCAGCTGCCTGTTTGGTACAAGTGTTGGTTGCCATAAGGAGGGAATGAACAGTACACAGGGAAGAAAGACCACCAGGGTCCAACATAGTTACGTCCTTCACCATAGAGACCCAGGCTCTGCTCCTTACCAAAAGGGGAATTGAAAACCTCAAGGATGTTTACTTTGCAACAAAAAGGAAACATATACACAAATTAACACAATTTGTAGCAGGTGCCTGGAGAGAAAGCATGCTTTAGGCAAATGATAGATTGTGATTTCCCACAGTATTCTTTGTGAGTGTGGCTTCCATCTCTGCTCAGGGTGCTGTGGCATCAAACAGCAAAAGATGTAATAGACACACAGGACTGTCATGTGGAATAAAAGCAAATGTTTACATTAAGCACAATACAGCAATTTATTTAGATGCTTAAAATGAATACAAAGGGAAATGAAGACCACAAAATCATACAGACTACAACAGTGTGTCATATATTAGATGGTATAAATGAATACACCCAGTGGTGCTCAACTAAAGAGGAAACTAAATATCCCAAACGCAGCACTCAACTGTGCTTGCTGCTCTGACACAACACTCTTACAGATCTAAAAGGTGTCAAAATTAGTAGCTGTAAAATCAATTCTTGCATGTTATTTTAGCTTAAAAGGTCTCAGAAAGAGATCTGAAATACCATTTTTGACAAATGTCAAGGATACTCAGAACAAGAAAAAAATTCTATAATACAGGAGAGTCCAGATATATATCTTATGTTGCTGGCCTCTGTTGCAAGATTGTACAAGGTTATGTGCAAAAACTAAGTCTGTCCAAAGGTCCATACTATCGCAGGGTCAAGCTTCTGCTAGGTAAACTAGATATAGCATTTATCACACAGCAAGGGCAACACTAAAAACCAATCTATGACGGGCACACAGTAACAGTGTCATAAGCATCACTTGAGGTCTAAAAGACTGTACAAATATACATTTCAACTATTCAGAATGAATACATGAAAAAAAACCTGTCCATGTTCCCAAGTCTACTAGACACATTTGACTGGTAGTGTGTATGCCCGCCCTGCACTACTATGTGAATCAGGGTAAGGCTTTCCCAGGACATCCAACCAAACTTCTTACTGAGGGGGGAAAGAAATGCTGGGAAGGCAGGTAGGTAATGAACTACTACTTTTCCCTGTGTGCATTCATGAGCCACCAGCTTATTGGTTTTTCACACTTCATCACTGAGTCTACCAGAGAAGAGTCTGAAGCAAGATCAACCAATCATATGTCATAGACTTGGAAATAACCACTGGGACTGTAGTGGTCACAAATCCCCACAGCCTGCTGACTGACCAGTCCTTGCAAGCAGTGCCCGTTAGAAGACAGCTTTGCAGTCAGACTGGAAGGAGAGCAGAAGTCCAGGATGCAACACGGCCCATATGCTATGGCATGCCAGGGCCTCAGGCTTGCTGGCTGCTCAGCTTCACTCCAGTTAAGCTGCCATGCATGGGATCAGCAACTCCGTCAGTCATGCCGTCAAACTGCTCCCCATCCTCACTGTCAATTGTGCTATTCTGCCACTCAATCTGTGGGTTTGCTAAGCGCTCTGCATTCTCAGATGCATTTTCCCACTGTGACTGGTCCTTGGACCAAAACCCTTCAACTTTTCCATAGGAACTATTCTTCCACTTCAACTGCTCTGTGTCATCTTGCACTGTAGCCTTTTTTTTGGCAGCTGGCTTACTGCTCCTTGCGTCTTCACTCTGGGAAGACTCATCAGACCAGGTTCCTGGTTTCATTTCACATGTATTATCCTCAAAGTCTGAGATATGTTGGGAACCAGGTCCACTCTCAGACGGCGAAGCACCATCCTTCCACTCAACTACATCATCTTGGTCTACCTCACTATCAGAGGCATCATGCATTAGTTTGGCTGGTTCCTCAGTCAAACGGATAGTTTCATATTTTGAACCATCCTCCTCCTCTTTTTGGTCTAGCTTCTCAGATTCCAAAGCACCTTCAGAAATTACCTTCGGTACAGGCTCCTCTGGATTATCACTGGGAATTTTAGGCTCAACCTCAAAGACAGGGTCAAAAGGGCTGCCACTTCCATTGGATTCTTCTTCCAAATGTTCAAAACTATCTGAGAAGCTGTCATCTTCCTTCCCAAGGTTAAGTTTTTTGTCAACAGTCTTGCTAGCATTGATTCTCGAGTCTTTCTCGTCATGATTTTCAAATAGCCACTCAGCATCAAAATCCATCTCGTGTTTGACTTTATTTAATTCTTTCATGTTAAAACCTAGCAGCACACCAGGCTTGTATTTTTCACAGTCACGGACACACTTCTTCCTCTTGTTACTGAAATGGGAGGCAATGTCACTCTTCCATAGCCACAGACTGGCAGCTAACTTCTCAATTTCTCTCCTGGTGGGATAGGGCTGTTTGTTGAAGTACTTTGTGAGAAAACTTTTCCTAGCTTCGTAAGAATCATCTTCATGACCCTTGGGGTCTAAAGCTAAAACAACAGGCTCTTCGGGCTTCTCTTCAAAGCAGCTAGGGGAATCACTTTCATCCTCCAGCTTTCGCTTTTTTAGCAGTGGAAACTCCATTTGCTCATACGTGCGCTTCACAGGGGCCAGGCCTGGAGACTGATTGAGCCGAGAAGGTGCGTTTGTCTTGTCCTGGCCATTCTGGGTCTTTCCCACACCCCTGCAGTGGACTAGATGCAGAGTAATGGTTGAGGCGGTCATGTTGCTAGTATACACACCAAGGCAATGGATACATTTGTAAGTTAGCTTTTTCTCAACTGGATGAACTGTCTGAATAACTTGGTGCCTTTCTCGTAAATGATGTGCAAGTGCATCAGATATGGGTCCTTTGAGGATTGAAAAGCACAGAGGGCAAAGGGTCTTCCCAACATCTTTTTTATAGGGCACTGCAGCTTGAGGTGAACTTTTAACTGGGACATCTGCTTTTTCTTGAACTTTTGGTTGTGGCTTTGGAGGAACTGGGGCATTATTTTGGGCATGGTAAGCAACCGATTCAGCCGGGGCATCCCTCAGGTTGTATGTGGTCACCAGGAGATGAATGTTGGTGTGACTGCCCTGTTGCAATGTCAAATCAAAGCTCAAAGTAGAATCCGTTTTAGGCCCCATCTCTTCATCAATATGAACCATTCGCATGTGTGCTGCCATCTTCTCCACATCATTGAAGGTGGAACGGCAATATGGGCAAGACAGACCATGAATTAACATATGGTTGAGTAGGGTATCTGTGGGCAAATAGCGATTACAGTAGAGGCATTTGCTAGTAAAATTGTGTATTTTCATAATGTAGTTAGCTACTGCTGGGACTTTCTCGGCTTTATGTTCCTTTTCAAAGTGAACACTGTAGACATTCTCTGGAAAAAGCTCATTACAGATTGTACATATTTTCCACTTCTGAGTGGCACAATGGTTGCTTGGAGGAGGGCCTGTGGCTGCTGGTGGAGGTTTAGAACTGGACTGACCCAATACTCTAGATGCCTGTGACTGAGACACAGAGGGAGACTTCACCTGGCCTGGGGGTAGAGAGGAGGTGTTGGCAGACTGCAGGGAGTACCTGGCTGCTGCCGGGGGCCTCTGCTCAGCACCTAGCCCGTAGGACCTCCCATTTCCACTTGGAAGCAACTGTTTCACAGACTGAGACTGTTGAGGAATGGAAACTGGAGCATTGCCACCTAGCCCCAGCCTCACTGACTGGCCAACACCATAGCTCTGGCCCACAGATTTGACTCCATAGTTGTTTTGCTGCAGGTGAACATTGGACATCATGTTGACTCCCGTTGAATTTAAGTTGGGCTTTGGTATTGACAATCGGTTTACCATCTGCTGGGATGGCAAAGAGCGGACATTTCCAGAAGCAAGGGAACTGATTCTTGGTGGGAGTCCCATGCCCTTTTTCTCTTGAGGCTTGGGAGCAATCAGCATCAAGGGTTTGGCTCGGGGAACTACAACATTTGTGTGTCCAATCATGGCAGTGACCTGATAGCCTATCCGTTCATGGTCCTCAATGACATGCTGTACCAGAGCTTCATAGGACTTGGGCATGAAAAGGCATCGTTTGCAGTGGATGTTACACTCTTCCCGGGCATTTGTGCCCAGAGAAACTGCACCATTGAGTGACTTTTCTCCCGCCTTTGCTATGTAGGGTGCCGCTACGTGTTGAAAATGTTCCCTGTAGATGTGCTTCCTGACGATCTCATAGAGAGGGTCTCGGTAAGTGCACTTCTTGCAGTAATACACGGCTTGCTCTACATTGTCAGCCTGCTTAGGTTTAAGGCCATCGTTTTTGTTTTTATCTTTGAAAGTGCTGAGGCTGCTACTTGGTGCGCTGGAGTTTGGAGCATGAAATATTTTAATGTGTGTTTCCAAAGTCTTTTTATCTGCATTGAAGGTACAGTAAGGGCAGTTAAGGAGAATCCGATTTTCAAAGTCTTCACTATGGACATTCCGGAAGTGACTTTTGTAGGCAGAGAAGAATTTTGAGGAAAATGGACAAGCACTGCAGCAAAAAGGTTTTGTCCGATAGTCCTAAAAAACAAATGAAACAGAACAGAACAGAAACCAGAGTGAGAAGCCACTCAAGGCAAGTAGTTACCGGTTCTAGGCGCCTCCCCCAGGCATTCCCAGAATCTACGCAAGGCAATGATTTTTGGAGATTTCTCCTGCAGAAAAATTAAAGAACACAGATGCATTTTTTGAATCAAATACTTTTATTTGTATCCCCGTAACTTAAAGCTTAGTGTTACGTTCTTGCTAAATCTTTAAAAATTGCTAGTTGTACTTGCTGTTTTTAGAGAGAAGTCAAAGGCAAACAAACAAACCAAAACCAACAAACCCCTCAATTTTCTTGCTAAAAACAAAAATCAACTCTGGAAAAGCCCCCTTTTGTGGATCTGCTCAGCTTCAGACACAGGAACTCACAGGCAGTGCACGCAGGCCTTTATAAGTAACAGGTACATGGCTCTCTCACCATGCAGTGTATTTATTTGGAGTTTGCTGTGAATTAAAAGGTTCCAAACTGGGAACATCGGCCTCTTTCTATCTCTTCTCTGGCAGAACAGTTTCAAACAGGTCAATGAGGGCTGGAGATGGCTCAGCAGTTGAGCGCTGGTTGTATTCAGAGAGGATCTGGGTTTGATTCCCAGCAACTGCAAGATAGCTTATGACTATCCACAGTGCAGTTTCAGGGGATCTGGTACTTTCCTCTGACCTCAGAGGCCACTAAGCACATACACAGCACACAAATACCCATTCAAGCAAAACACACATTATAAAAAAATTTTTTTTCCCATTCAAACTGCCAATTAAAAGTCAGGCATGATTGTGTACATTTTTTCTCTGTGTAGCCAGGACTACACAGAGAGACTATTAAAAACAAAACAAAACAAAACAAAACAAAACAAACCAAACAAAAAAACCCAACCAACCAATGGCCAATGATGTAGCAGCTGCTTTAATGTATGAAGTTAACTATGACTGCCTTACAGACAGAGGGCAAAGTGTTTAGAAGCCACTGTGTGCTTCGGAGCACAATGACATTAGAGATCAGCTTTCAGAATTGACCCAAAATAGGTAAATACAATACATGATAAACAAATATCTTTTCTCTAGTTTTTCACGAACTGTTTGGAACCAAAAGTAGTCTCTCTGTGTTCCCTTCAAGCTCCTCAGATGATGTAGTGGTGTGTGCCTTTAATCTCAGTGCAGCGGAGGCAGAGACTAGTGGATCTCTGAGTTCCAGCACAACCAAGGTTACAGAGACCCTATCTTTAGAACCAAACCTTCTCTAGGAAAGCCATCTGATGTAAGAATGCTGCTCAGCACCTCTTCCTAGGGCATTCAGGAGAGTCCAAAAGTACAAATACAGACTGACAATCACTTCTCCCTATGCAAAGAGATATCACTCACAGTATCGTCTAACTAGGGATACTCAATGACCATCATTTTGAACATAAGAGGTGCAAGACATGGTTGGTCATTGCCCTTCTAGGGCTCATCTACCACACCCTCCCATCAATACCACACTCTATCAATGAGGTAAGAGAGTGTACATAGAAGGGTGCCTGCAGCCAGGGGCTGGTACACACCTTTAACCCCAGCACTTGGGAGGCAGAGGCAGGCGGATCTCTGAGTTCCAGGCTAGCCTGGTCTACAGAGTGAGTTCCAGGACAGCTATAGAGAAATCCTGTCTCAAACAATGAGGACAACAATGTGGCTTTTCTCTAGAAAACAAGAGTAGTAACAGAGACTAGAGAGCAGGTGGGTGGCCACACGCACAATGCTGGAGAGCAGTCCTTAGAAATGGAGGCAGGAAGGCAGTGGAGGGAGACTTACAGACGACAGCCAACTTTGCTATTTCAGTTTTCTAGAGACAGGAGGATCTCACTTACCCAGGCTGGCCTCAAACTCATTATAGAGGATGCTCCTAACCTTTTGATCCTGCCTCCGCCTCCCAAGCTTTGGAACTGCAGAGGTATGTGGAACCATGTCTGCTCTATGTGGTACTGTAGAACAAATCCAGAGCTTTGGGCAAGATGAGGGGTGCTCCAACTACCGAGCTGCAGTCTTAGTTCCAACTTGAAAATCTTTAAGAAACAAAATTTCTGTTTGTTCTGTTAACTTGGAAGTTTCAGTTTAGGAACAACCTGGGCTTCCTACCATTCAGGAAAATGAGACGTGGAGTTATACACTTTCCATATCAGGTCACTGCCCAGACACAGCTCTCTATGAAAAGCTTGCAGTGTGCTGTGAGACTTACCTGATTTTTCGTAAGAGAAGGGTCCCACAGTCCTACATCCTCCCATGTAGTGTTTTTCAAATAAAAGTCATTAGGTTCAAACTGTTTAAAATCCTAGAAAACAGTGAGAGAAATTTACAAAAACATAGTGGTATCAACCTCAGAAGACCCGGCACACAAATTCTATCTCTTTAACCAGTATGAAAGGGTCCAAGAGAATCAACCCACCAGGGACACTGGTGCTGAGGCTCTCAGCAAATAAAAGGCACATGGCCAGCTTTCCAAAGAAGGTGCTGCGAGTGCAGCCGGGGAGGCTCCAGCTGCACAGCAGCTCCATCGACCACGAAGCTCACCAGCCACCACCGGGTGGAGGAGGGATGTGTGCTAGAAGCCTTGTAGGACTAAGAGTCTAGTTTGGGTGCACAAACAAACAAATGAATAAACAGACAAACAAACGGAAGGAGGGGTGAATTTGGAATAAAACTCAGACTTTTTAAACCCAGAAAGAAAGTAAGCAACATGCCGTCCAGTTTCTAGTCTATGATGTGAAATTGTAATGTTCCCCTTCACAACTGAGAAGAAAGTAGGGTGAATGTTCTACAGCTGGAGGTGGAAAACTGAATGTTCACAAACTTCAGAGTATGTAATGGGTCTAGGGGGCGAAGCAAACCCAGCACAGAATAGGAAAGACACTTGACAATTTGTGTATTGGTAAGGATCATCTCCCTCCCACACCACCAAGTACAGATCCGTATGAATCTGAGGGGCAGAAGAGTTACCTCCACCCTGTGAACAAACCACCAGAAGCCCACTTCTGAGAAACTCTGGTTTCCAGGGAACATCCCTGACTATTCTGAGTGGGATTCAGGAGAAAAGAACTTGCTCCATGAATAAAATATACATCAATTCCACCCCTGCCCTGTGTCCTCAGCATTTGTTTTGTGCCGAGCATTGTGCCAGGTAGGCAATGGAATAAATGGCTAACCAAGGCCAACTGTGGCCTGGTCAGTAGGAACTTCAAAGTGTGCCAGGGAAGCAGCTGTAAGCACTTAAATGGGAGCTTGTGTCTACCTAACCGTAAGATTGGGAACAAGGAGATCTGGAAAAGGAGGAGACGCCTCTATCTAGCCTATGGGACTTGAAGGCTCAGAATAAAAAGGATAGAAAACAGTCTGGAAAGGCCAAACTGTTACACAAGGGCAAGATAAATCTTTGATAGCTCAGAAGGCTGACAAATGCTCAAATCCTATGGAAAGAGATGACACACATTCAGACAACCAGTGCCTCAACAGTCAGGTCAACAGAAACACCCAGGCTTATCAGAAGGAAAACAGGCTCTGCAGTCCCCACTGCCCCTTCCCTAGCTGAGAGCCTGACATCTCTGCTTTCCCAATTCCTCTTTCACAGACTGGAGACAAGAATTCCTAGAGCCCCCTAAAGGTTATTTCAAGGACAAAGCTCATATAGAATTTTAAAGCACCTTGTGCATTGTCTGACTTGTGTATATTCTCCATGCTATAACTGCTTTTGCCTCAGGTTACAAAGATGAACAGGTTTTCGGGAAAATTAAGTAAGCTATTCTAAGTGAGAAGGTTTCGGTTAAGCTGAAGGTCTAGTTAAAATTTACTATACCACACCTAACAGTGAACCATCTTGCCCATGGACACAATAATGGATCAGAAGCTGAGTCACATTAAAATTTAAAAATGGCATGCTACTTACTTCTATATGTTCTTTACAGTATTCCAACCCAATGTCACTAAGTATTTTTTTCACAGTTTTCCGGGCTTTTCTTAAACTGCCAAGATTGTTGACAGGAAGTTGGAACATAGTTTCTATTGGAAAAAAAAATTTAAGTCAAAGTCAAAACATGTACAACTTGTAAGTTACTAATCCACTGATCCCAAACCCTGGCTCCCTCAGTTGAGAATTTCTCGCCTAGTACAGAAAGAACACTTAGAGTAGCAGGCAAAAAGGTGAGTGCTCATTGGCCTTTCTTCCCTATTTCAAAAGAGGACATTTTAGACCACAGGGCTAGGCACAAGTCTCAGGAGGCTGTAAAAATCTGCTCAGACATGAATTTGAAATTGGAAAGCGGGAGCAAGAATATCAATCAGCCACCTCAAAACCAAATTCAGCGTGCACGTTTCCCTCTTGAGGCTGGACCTATGAAGCTGGACCCACGTGGGCCTTCACAGCACCACTCAGCTTCCAGTGTCGAGGGATGATTTTGCCACCTGAAATGTCCAATGACACTCACAGAGTGAGTTTCTGTCTCCTCCTGAAACCAAAGTCCCAAATGGTAGCAGGACTGGCTCCTTGGGTAGCAACACACTAGGGCAAAGGCCTCACATAGGCCACAGAATAAACACGCAGATGGATGGGAAAAGCCATGCTTGCGGCATCTGACCATACATTGATTGCTGTAGTCTTTCTGGGATCCTCTAAAAACTAATGCCTGTGAGCACGTGCTGCGCACTTGTGCCTAAGGGAACCAAAGAGCTGCTTGACTGTCCCAAATGCATTAAAGGGAAAAATGTGATCCACTTTTCAAGTTTCTTAAAAACCAAGGCACTTATGATTATTTAAGAAAACTGAATTAGTAAACTTTGAAATGAGATTTTTAAGGTTTTGAATGAGACTTTATTTTTTTTTACAATAATTTAAATACAACATAATTTTGGAGAATAAAGTAGCTCTAAGACCAAAGACAAAACAAAAAACAACAAAAAACTCACAAAAGCAAACAAACAAAACAACCAATCCCAAAGCACCAGCAACTGGAGTCTGACAAACCTACACTCTAGCCATAACCATCCCCTTTCCTGATGGTAAGCCTCAATCTGGGGATGTTCCCATAAGTCACAGGTCCCAGAATATCTCATTATGAAGTACCAACGGTTAGCTGGGTCTCCCAACATCAAAACCTTCACTGGAAACTCAGCACTTCACAGCCTTATCATTCTCTAGATAAACTCCTACAAGCTTAATACCGGGCTCAGAGCGCTCTCTCCCCAGAAGGAACAACCATTACCATTTTCCTTCATACTCCCTGGGCCTTACACCAAACCAAGCAAGAAGGTTTGAATACACCCACCAGTCCATATTTGACATAAAAAAGGAGTCAAAGGCGTCCACCATGCTTTTCCTCAGGCCACTACCTGTTAAAGCACTCAAGGTCAGTCTGGGCTCTCATTTAGAATCCCAATACTCAGGAGGCCCATGAACTAATGGCACCTATACCCTAAATGACACAAGCCCTGCACAGTGACAACTTGACTTAAACATCTAAGTTCAAGTCAGTAACTAGCTCCACGATTTATCATTGTCACCCATTCAGTTTTTTGCTTAAGTTTTAAAGAACCACCCCCAACCTACCCCCCCAAAGCCTCAAAACCCCTCTGAACTAGACACCTCAACAAACAGACCATATTTTGAAAATAAAATGGAAAAACAAACAAACAAACAAACAAACAAACAAAACCAGCCTGCAGTGCAGGGGGGGCGGGCGGGTAGGCTGGGTGTACTTTCCTCCAGTCCATCCTTTGGCACCAATCTCCTCTGGCCAGCCTCTCTGTTCCTTATGCTGGCCGTTTCTAACAGGTTCTTGCTGGAGAACCTCCTTTCAGCACACGGCACAAAAAGGGCCAATTGTCCAACTTAATGGAACTGTCCTCTTGTTCATCAATCACTTCCAAGACACCTAAACTTTGCAGGTCACGATGCTGGCAACACACAGGAGGTCCTTAGGCACCAGGTTTACACAAAGCTTTGCTGTCCAGCTTCAGTTGGACACCAGTCCTGCCACAAATGGTGTGAGGGCTCAGGTGAGCAGCAGGCTTCATCTCTCCAGATACTGATCAGTACTCAAGACTGTTCATGTGCTCACAACACGGCTGTGAGGTGTGCTGGAAAGCAGAGGGAAGATGCCTGAGGCAGCGCCCTCCTCACTGTGACCACACCCCTGTCTAACACAAGCATACGTGCCCAAGCTTTGTAGAGACACCAGGCAGCAGGACACACAAAAAAGTGAGTCAAAAGGAAACATGGGATCAATTAGAAAGAAGTTTATCAAATACATTCAGTAATTCTACAACCCCCTCACTCCCCAAGGCCCTGACAACCAAAACTAAAACACTATATGGAAAGAAGTCAATTACTAAATTCTAAATTTTGGGGACAGGGCAATCAGCTCAGTTGGTTAGAAACATGGTGCTGCCGGGCGGTGGTGGCGCACGCCTTTAGGCGGATTTCTGAGTTCGAGGCCAGCCTGGTCTACAGAGTGAGTTCCAGGACAGCCATGGCTACACAGAGAAACCCTGTCTCGAAAAACAAACAAAAAACCAACCAACCAACCAACCACCCAAAAAAAAAAAGGAAATAAAAAGCAATGTGGTGCTAATAATTTGGGAACATTCAATCCAAGTGTTTTATTCACAGCTATGTAATAACTGGAAAAGGTACATTGTATAAGCCAGGCTGACCTCCAGCTCAGAGACCCACCTGCCTTTACCTGTGCCTCTGCCCCTGCTTCCTTAGTGCAAGACTAAAAGGCATGTGTCATCAATTCTGGCTCATAATTGCCTTTTGAGAATATCTTAAAAAATTCATCTGGAATGAATGAGTCACACCCTTTCTCAATCTCACTTACACTAAAGAGAAGAGTAAGAGTGTCACAGTTTAACCCAGGCCAAACTCTTACTTTTGTGTTTTATTAGAAAGCAAGAGTCCAATGGCTGCAATGGAAATCAGATTTATCCAGGCCCAAGGCTACAGATGAGTTAAAACCATGTATATAGTTATAGTATGCCTTATCCTCTATGCCCTTCAGATACCAAAAGCAATTACTTCAAGCACCAAGAGGGTAAACAGAAAACAGCCCAGCTGTAGGCCAAACCTGTACAGAGGCAAGGGCTGTAACCCATTATCAGTACCTGGCAATACTGAGCAGAACTCTACTTCAAGTTCTGCATTCACCCACAGGCTGAGCAGGTTCTCAGGAAGATGGAGGAGGACACAATAATGACAGTGACAGTTCAGCAGCTCAAGGAAAGGTCTGCAAGACATTGTCCCTGCAGAGCTCCCAAGTCAGGGGTAACACCACTGAGTCCTACTTTAGAACTACAAAAGATCAAACAATAAAATACAGTGAGGAGAGCAACTGTCTTGTGTCCAGGGAGCCATGGGTTTGAGTCCCTACATCTCAAACAAATAGAACACAAAAACTTCTACCAAGTAAAACAAGGCAGAAAGGAAGGAAATCTTCATAGCCAGTTGGAAAATTTTTGTCTGAACACACAAGAAAAATTCTCAATTCAACTTGTCTAGGTCACACTGAGCCACTCAGAAAACAAAGGTGTCTTCAAAGGTAAAGTCATCTTGCTTCAGTATGTAACCTTACTTGACCCTTCTAGACCATTCATGAGTGTCTAGGTTAACTGAACACACTGACAGTACAACAGGAAATATGACAGCCAGTCAAGCACAAGCATCTATCTCTTTCTGCCACTTTCCAAAACTATTTGGGAACCAAAATCTGAGCATGTATAAGTTGACAGCTAATATAATACTTGCAGGAGAGATGTAACCCTCTGGGTTTACAAGACTAATCTAGCACTGCAGGAAAAGCCAACAAGGACACTTACTTTTTCATATAACAGAAGAATGTTGGTCTAAATCAGTGTTTTTTTTTTTTTTTAAAGTATAGAATAGAGTTTATTCAGGGCATGGGGAGGAGAGTTAAGAGGGTAGTAGAGGCAGAGAGACAGAAGAGAAGTAGAGGCTGACCATGAGCATGTGGAGAGTGGGAGAAGGGAATGAGGAAGGGGTAAGGGGACAGAGTGGGAGAGAGAAGGCAAGAGAGGAACAAGAGAGCAAGAGTAAATCAGTGGTTTTCAGTTACTATTCTCTGGAGACAGGGCCACATATACCCAAAGCTGAACTTGCACTTGCTTCCATGTCCTCAGTACAAGGATCACAGGCTAAGCCACCCTCCCTCCCCTCCCCACCCATTTCCCTTTATGCCAAAGGGGTTGGCGATCCTTCTGTGTCTGTATTTGTACCTTGGGTTTGTTTCTTTTTAGCAAAGACGCCTTAAAAGCCTTGCAAGGATCTTTTATCCAGCAAGGCACCCTATCAAGAGGTTCCTTTCAGTATGGAAGTTATCACCTACACACTGCTGCCACCAGAAGAGTTTACCCTTTCTTCTTGTCAGTGTGGGAAAAAGTCCTTCACGGTCCCAACATCTAACATCTCTCTTCTCTACCTCAAACACCACAGCAGCTACTTCTGGCTGCCCAGGGACAAAATGTTCTGGATTAGATAAAACTGCAACAAGACAGAAGAACGTAAGAGAGGTGGCTCAGACAGAGGTTAAGAGCACTGACTGCTTTTCAAGAGGACCCGACACAGGCTGGTTTCTCAGCACCCACATGACGGTTCACAGCTGTCTATAACTCCAGTTCCAGGGAATCTGAAGCCCTCTTTGGGTTCTGGGGGCACTACGTACAACATGGTGCAGACGAAACATCCACATACATAATTAAAAAGAAAACTTAAGAAAAATTAGGTTTAGGGCCAGCAGCTGGTTCCCTGGTTAAAAAGACACTTGCCATCAAACCTGGTTAACTTGAGTTCAATCCTTGGGATCCCATGATGGGAAAAAACCAGAACTGATTCCTGTAGTCAATTCTGACCTCCACACACATACCAAGGCACCTCCCAGAAAATAAACAAGTGTTTTTAAGCAAATGATGACTCAAATATATTGTTTTCAGAACTACTGCTAGGCACCAAACTTTCAAATTATAGACATTTCCCTCTTTTTACCAAGTTTTCTCTCTCTCTCCTAATTAAATGTGATTAATTACTTTTGCCATCACCTCAGTGATCTTCAAGTCATTCATCAATAAATAGGCTACTGTTTGTCAATCTCTCTGGTTAGCCCTGTGTGCACAAGACAGGGAGCTATACTAATTCTGGACACTATTTTAAAATTAATACTAAAATGTCTATTTGTCTGGTGGAAGCCACTTCATACATTAAGAGAGACAATCCCACACTTGAGGAAGTGTGCCAGGACCCACGGCCACAGCTTCACCAGTCCAGCCTGTGGGTACACACACACAGATTAACATCTGCACACATCTAAGGTCAGCTGGATGATCCTACAGTAACATCCAGAAGAGGGAGAGAATACAGTGGAGACAAGGCCTGGTCTCTTATCGGCTAGGATGCTAATGGCCAAGAACTAGAACCACACCAAAGGGTCATCTCCTTGTTTTAAAAAGAAAGAAAGACAAAAAAAAAAGAGTTAAGCTTGTGTATTTAAGAGAACTTTTTTAAGATTAGTTTTCAGGTAGGCATGGTGGCAAACACCTTTAATCAAGCTCTTGGGAAACAGAGGCAGCCACATCTGAGTTCGAGACCAGCTTGGTCTAGAAAGCAACTTCCAGGATATCCAGTGCTACACAGAGAAACCCTGTCTCAGAAACACAAACAAGAAAAGAAACAAACAAAAGCTGCACCACACCCAGCACATGACAGCTTTTTAAAAATGCAATGTCTTCCATCCCCTTCCCATTGTTAACATTTCTAGAGATGGTAAGTTCTCATGTAGCCAACTAAGGCTGACCTCAAACTCACTGTATAACAGTGTAAGCCTCTTGCCTCTACTTCTCAAGCCTTGGGCTTGCAGGTATGTACGACTGCACTTACTAAGTGTGTTTTTCTGAAAGCTACTTGGGGAAGGCAGAGGCTTTGATAGTTTGTGTTAGTGGATTGTTAGTGAGATGTTAGGCTGTCCTCATTTTTCCAAATAAAGAACTGTACCTGCCCCAGCACAGATCAACTTTTGAAACATGGTAGGTGAATCAAGCCAGTCATAAAAGGCCATTGCTATGTGACCTTGTTTCTATAAAATATGTAGAAGTGAATCTCTATGTGGAGATTAGGGCAGCCTGAAGAAGTGGGGGAACAGGAGGAGACTGTGGATGGCACCAGGCTTCTTCCTGTGGGAAAAAGTTGTTCTGCCTATTGCTATTTATTGATTTAATATCCTGATTGCAGCCCCCCTCTCCTGCCTACTGTAATAGGCACCAACTCCAACTAAACTATTGAACTGTACACTAAAATTGGGAAAGCTGTTACTGAAATAACAAAAACCCAAAATATAAAGTAAAACTCTCACATCAATCAAAGGCACAACAACACAATACAGCATCTTTTAGATTTCCTATATGCCTAAATCTGATTCTCCTTCTTGTGGTGTTAAGAGACTAGACTCAGGCTATCGCACAGGCTAAGCTAAGTAAGCACCACACCAGACCTACACAGCTGTACTTTCCTATTTAAAAAAAAAAAAAAAAGACACATGTATTCATAGTCCTGGCTGGCTACCTCCTACTAGAGATCCACCACCACCTTCTCAGAAGCATGTGCCAATTTTTTTTTTTTTTTTTTTTTTGGTTTTTTGAGACAGCCAAAATTTCTTTAAGTCAGGGTTTCTCCATGTAGCCCAGGCTGTCTTGGAACTCACTCTGTAGAGCAGAGATAATTTTAAAAAGCAGCTGGTGAAGGGGCTTGCAACCCCACAGGAAAAACAACAATATCAACCAGATACCCCAGGGACTAAACTACCAACCAAGGAGTACACATGGAGGGACCCATGGCTCCAGCTGCATATGTAGCAGAGGATGGCCTTGTTGGGCAACAATGGGAAGAGAGGCCTTTGGTCCTGTGAAGGCTTGATGCCCCAGTGTAAGGGAAGGCCCGGGCGGGGTGGTTGGTGTGGGTGGGGGGGGGAACACCCTCATAGAATTAGGGGGAGAGGAGATTGGGATGGGGGTTTCCAGGGTGGAAACCAGGAAAGGGGATAACATTTGAAACATAAAGAGTGAATCAGAATGACGGAACTTTCAGAGTTAAACATATTTGCAATCTGCTCTACAAGTACACTGCTCATACCTGGAGAATAAAGGGGAAGCTTTGCATTAAATAAATAGCAGTCAGTCATTTTCTATCAGAAAATTCCAGGTTCTTATTTATTGGTAAAACTAGCAATGACTTATAGTTTGTCAATAAATGGAGTCAAAAGTATTAAAAAAAAAAGCACTTGGTGTTCAAAACCAGGGAAATTTATCAGTGACAGGTTTTATCACTTATTGTATGAAATAACTACTGTATGTACACACCTGTTAAAAGTTTTCTAGCCTAGAATAAATCTCTAGAACAAGTTCCTAGATGCGATCTAGAATGATGATGCTGGCATAGTTCCAGAACATTCTAGACACTGTGAGTGAGTTACTTTGAGTAATATAGCAAATGGAACCCGTCTCCATGGCCCCAAAGCTTTTAACTACTAAAACAAAACAAAACAAAACCCCAAACAAAGAACAACAACAAAACAACAAAAATACTCAAACCAAAACAACCCTCAAACCCACTAGACAGCTTTCTTGGCAAATTGGCTCCACTTGTAGAAGCCAAGAACAGTGCAATGTATCATTAACAACGAAGGTCTTAGTGCACTCTGACTCAGATGACAGACTACAAATTCAACTCCACTTACTTGGCAAAATTGGGCATGTGGTATCACAGAGGCCTGAGAAAAATCCCATGTGTTGACTTTAAACTTGGACTTTTGTTCCCTTCTAGTAGTTTTAAGAGTTTAACTTCTATGAAGGAACAGCTTAGGAAAAGGGAAATGGGAGTATTCTCAAAGGGGACAGAACCCACCAAGTGTTGGTCAGTGCTTTAGCTTACCAAGAAACTACTTGCGGATGACAGCCTGTTCCTTGCATCATCAACTGACGAAATGACAAAGACACTCTGATGTAGCAGCTTTCCTTCTGAATGCTTGCCATGGGTGAGTTCAAAAATTCAGAAAAATGGCCGGGCAGTGGTGGCACACGCCTTTAACCCCAGCACTTGGGAGGCAGAGGCAGGCGGATTTCTGAGTTCGAGGCTAGCCTGGTCTACAGAGTGAGTTCCAGGACAGCCAGGACTACACAGAGAAACCCTGTCTCGAGAAACAAAACAAAATAAACACCCAAAAAAAAAAAAAAATCAGAAAAATGACTTAAAACTTTTGAGTTTTGTATCAATGCCCCGCCAGCACAACATACTATCTTTCAGATTATTTTTTTGATCCCAACTCATGGAGTCAAGAAAGACCTTAAGACAGTGGCTCTCAACCTTCCTCACGCTGAGACCGTTTAATACAGCTCTCAGTGTCATGACGACGCCCAACCGCAAGTATCTGGTTGCTACTTCATAACTGTAATTTTGTTGTCAGGAATCTTAATGTAAATACTTGACTTTATGAAGCCCTCCTGGGGTAGCAACCCACAGGCTGAGAACTGCAGCCTTAAGGTATGTAAGACACTGTCTTCTTATCAAGACAAACACTGTCTAGTACAAAGTACATTCTTGGCTTCCCCATCATCTATACCAGTAGCTGCCACAAAGTTGAAGCTTAAAAGATAGACTGAATGAACAAGGCCCCATCCACAGAAGGCTATGCCAGGCTATGTCACAAAAATCTTCTGATGTAGCTGCTGTTGGGGCTATGGTGCCAGAAGCAGGGAAGCCAGGTTCCAGCACGTCCTGCACTGGATCTTTACGGCCACCCTGCAAAGGCAAAACTTGCTGAAAACGTGGGTCAATGATAAACTAGGAGCACAGTTTGTGCTATGACTATTTACAGGTATAGAAAGAGAAGTTGTACACGCACGCACGTGATTAAAACCTAGAAAAGCCAGGCAAAGACTAAGGAATATTCCTGAGATCTGAGAAGTGGCATTTTAAAGGTTAGTAGAGTTTTAGTCTGGTTAGTAGTGTTTATTAAGAAAAGTCTGAAGACATTTTAATACCAGGAAATTAGCCAATGTGAGAACTCCAAGTGTCACTAAGACACAACTCTTCTCTGAAAGGTCTGTGAAATCACTAGTGCCTTAGACATGAGGTAAGACAGTGAGGGCATAGCAAAGAAAGGGAACAGAATACAACTTATAGCCAAAACCAAAACCAAACTTTTTCTTGATACAGTTTCACTAGCCCTGGGCGGCCTGGAACTGACTTTGTAGATCAGACTGAGTTCAAACTCTCAGAGATTCATCCAGCTCTGCTGAGATTAAAAGCCTGTTTATCTTGAATCAAAAATTTTGTCTTTCAGTAAGACAGTTGTGTTCACAGACCAAAACATACCTGGTTTGATATATAGACTTCAATGTCAAACTTCTTGAGAGGTAGGGTTGTCTGTAAAGCTGCTATTTGCTAAAATAAGATGGTAAAATGCAGTGAGTGAGTGAGAATCTATCCAGAAATGAAACAGATATGTGTTCAATTGTGTGTTTAATTCCTTGCTCTGCCATATACTAACTAGCTTTGTGACCCTAAAAACGTTAGCCTCTAGAAGTCTATTTCCTTCTATGAAATGAGGGGCCAGAGAGATGGCTCCATCAGTACCTAAGATTGGTTCCCAGCACTTATGGAATCCAATGCACTGTTCCAGCTCCACACACATGCAGCATGTACCCACACGACATACAGACACATTAGAAGTAAGTAACTCTAAATCTTTGCTCTGGTGCGGTAGCGCACTCGTTTACTCCAACAGTTGGGGGAAAGAAGCAAGTGAGTGGCTCTCTGTGAGTTCAAGGCCAGCAGGACTACACAGTGAGACCATGCTTCCCACTGCTCAAGTGCTCAGGATTAAGCCAGGCAGTGATTTAACGACAAAGCAGTTCTGATTATTTCCTTGAGCCAGATCAGATACCCTGAAAAGCCTAGTGACCTTGTAGAAAGCTTAGGCTATCTTATTCCTGAGAACCAGCAGTGGTTACCATAGTAACATCTTTCCATATATGGCATAATGTGCATCCGTACTCATACAGACACACTGTAGTGGTTTTGGCAATAATTTGGGTACAAGTAACTGTGCCATTCAAATCAGCACATTCTAGTTTTTATGTTCAGTGGTACTTCAAATATTTATCTAATGGGACTTTTGCACATGTATCACACCTAAGCAAATAACTTTTAAGACTCATATTGCCACCCCTAAGTCCAAGGAACAGAGAGAAAGCTGCGATGCGATGCGATGCCAGGTTTGACTTGTTAAGCTCCATCAGTTTTAGAGATCATTTTGTTTGAAAAGATGACGGCTCGGTGATGAAATATTTAAGGAACGAGGATGCATGAGAGATGTATCTAGACTCAGAGTGCATGAGTGCAAAGGCACTTTCCAATCCACCCGACTGTAAACAAGCCTGTACAGGCAGGGGCACATGGAGAGTGAGCGCTGCTTGTGAAGAGCTCCTCAGGCTTAGAGGCACTTCCTGTCAGTACAGTAGAGAGGGCAACCTGGTTTAAGAGGAACCCGGGGAAAAAAGCAATTCGAATACTCAGTGGGCCTAAGCACAGCAGACATGTTCATTTATAATCATGAGAGCAAAGCATTCTTATATCTCAACGTTTTGTGACTAGGTTACTTTAATACTCTAATCTTTCAAAACCACTCAGGAATAACTTTCTACAGAAATGAGAAATTATTTTCTATACCATTTAAAATAAAAATAACAGAATAGTTTACTTAAACAATGTCATCAAGCTGTGTTTCTAAACCCTCTCCCAGGGTCAAGGTTTAACAAAAGGCATTTCCAAACAGGTTAACCTTCAACTTCCCATGCAGCTGAGGAAGACTATTATCTTCCAATCCTCCTGGCCCTACTTCCTGGGTGCTGAGATTACAGGAAAGCCAAGCACTACCACACAGGGATCCTACAGCACTAGGGATTCACTTGCTGGCTCAACCAGAGAGAGGTATTTCCTTTGCCTTCTGCACCTGCTGTTTTTCATGATTTGGGCACTTCCTGAATCAGAACAGCCTCAGCTCACCTTTCACAGGAGTGAGAATACTACTAACCTAGAATTCACAACTGCAATTTAAAATTTAAAGCTGCCACAGCACCATATGCAAGTTTCTCACCACATTCTGTTTCTAAAGGGACCAATCACAGCTCTGTAGAGAAAGGACAAAAGCTATGACTGCTAAGCAAAGCCACTACTGAGCAAAGTGAGAACAGGAACTAAACAACCAAAGCACTGGGGCAGCAACGGGACCTGAGCAAGTTTTCTATTCAGACCCTAAACAAGCAATTACAGATGCACTAATGCAAACTGCACAACTGATATTCATTTCTTGCTGGGGTGTGATCAGAACCCATCCATGCAGGTTCACCACCATATGCACAGACAATAGTCAAGAGCTCACAGAAGCACTCAACATGTCCCAAGCACTGACTGCAAAGATGGTTTAGTAGTAAGAGCACTACTGGTTCTTCCAGAGAACCCATGTTGAGTTTCCACCACCCATAGCTTATAACCACCCAAACCCCAGTTCTAGGGGCTCCAACATCCTCTTTTCAATCTCCACAGGTGTTAGGCACATACATGGTGCAGGCATACTTACAGGCAAACTACTCACATAAAAAATCCAATAAATAAACATTCTTAAAAGTGCCCCAAGCACAGGCCTAGACATCTGTCAAGAGACTGCGGCTCACTGCATTGCTGCTGTACATAGTAGTACCTTCATTTCTTTACTTAACACATACAACAACAACAACAACAAAACAAAGACACCGCCGAGAGAATGGTTTCGAGCTAGAAAGCCAAATTGATGAGGCAGGCATTAGTCGTGGTCTTCCAACATCCAGCCAGAGCTTCTCTGTGCAGCCCTGGCTGTCCTGGAACTCTCTGAACTCAGAGATCATCTTGCATTTGCTTGCCAAGTGTTGGGATTGGAGGGAATCTCCATTTGGCTGAGACACTGATCTCTTACTCTTCCTTTGGATTTCTTTTTACTTGTCTATTCCTTTGCGTGTGCGTGTGTGGGGGCATGTACTCCAGTGCATGTGGCCATGGAGGCCAGAGGAGGATGTTGCTGGGTACTCTGGAGCTGGAGTTACAGGTGGTTTTGAGACTGGTTCTCTACAGGAGGACATATCCTCAACCACTGAACAATCTCTCCAGCCCTAATCTTACTCAGTACTCTGAAATCGAGTAATGGGTCTCTATACCTAACAGTTTATCCCTACCAAAGCCAAGTCACCTCCAGGAGTCAATTACAAACCTAGACTCTAGCCAAAGGATTAAGTATCAAGACGTATAGAGATTCAGCCCTCACAGCCCTGGCTGTCCTGGAACTCACTCTGTAGACCAGGCTGGCCTCGAACTAAGAAATCCGCCTGCCTCTGCCTCCCGAGTGCTGGGATTAAAGGCATGCGCCACCACTGCCCGGCCAGCTCTCTCTTCAAAAGCTATCTCCAGAGGTTTCTTTGCAGTTCTTATATCTCCCAAACACATTTCTGGAACATTGCTGATCCTCTTCCCAAGTTCCAGGATTGTTCTAGCAACTGTCTTAGAAGGGAAGGATAAGCAACGGTAAGGATGGAGTGTCTCCCAAAAGGCGAAGGGCTGTGATCACAGAGATGAAGGAACCTGAGCGGTACTGTCCTCATATTCTGAGACCCCTCCCTGCTCATATACTCTCTGTAATTAAGTTGATGTAGCTAACTCTACTTTTAGGAAGCAGGCTAACAATACATGGAAATCTTTCCTTCCATGGGGCAGACGATGATCTCACTACACTTGAAGAAAGAAAGGCAGGTGGGTCATGAAAAGGGCAGGTATGAAAAGTGCTAAGACTAGAGACAGGAAAAACCAACCTTCTACCTGAGCAACAGGATAAGCAAACAAAAGCCCATGGCCACAAAGGCTGGGCAAGACGTAGATGGCTTACGTGACATTTTCACCATCAAGATATGAAACAGCCAGTTTGTCAACAAGTCAGTAACTCTGCTGAAGCACCCATTTGGTTAGTTAGCAATTAGTTTATACTAGCTTCATAAACCCCATTTCCATACTGACAACATGAAAAGCGATACAAACTTCAGTAAGGGATGACACCAGTTGCAGGGACAGCAACATTAAAATTTATGTAATAGCAACAAATTGTCAAGTTCTTTCAGCCTCACTAAAGCTACACACTTAGGGAGCAACTTTCCCCTACATAACTCTTGGAAAACTAAACTACTACTGAGTATTTTACCTTCCAAAAAGTACAAGAGGTTTTATGACATTCATAAAGTTCTTTGACAGGTTAACAAATAAATAGCTTATTGTAAAACAGCCTAAGTTTATAGACATAAAATAGTATAGACACTATGGAGAAAATATCAAAGAAGCTTCTAATATTAAAAAAATTAAAACATCAAATTTTTTAGTATCATGTTTAAAGTTACCATAAACTATATTTTTAATATTTAAAATGTCTTATTTGTACCGAGTGTGACAACCATTCTCAACTTAAAAGTCTCAACTCTCCTTCCTTCTCCTCCTCCCCCTCCCCTTCCTGCCAGATAAGGGGCTGGAGAGATGGCTCAGTGGTTAAGAGCACTGACTGCTCTACCAGAGGTCCTCAGTTCGATTCCCAATGACAACATGGTGGCTCTCAACTATCTGAAATGGGATTCAATGCCCTCTTCTGGTGTGTATAAAGAGAGTGACAGTGTACTCATATATAAAATAAATATATCTTTAAAAAATACATTCACATACATCCAGTTGAGCTCAAAAATCCCATGACTTCAACTAAAATAAAGCAACAAACAACAAAAAAGACGCTACTTAAATTTCCAAGTTTTTCTTTCTTTCTTGGCATCAGATCCCATTACAGATGGTCACGAGCCACCATGTGGTTGCTGGGAATTGAACTCTTGACCTCTAGAAGAGTAGTAGCTAGTGGTCTTAACCACTGAGCCATCTCTCCAGCCCAAGTTTTTTTTTTCTCCCCATTTTTAATCTACCAACTATTAAGTTTCTACTTTTCTCCTTATATCAAGTCAGCTATTTCTTTTTTTTTTTTTAAATGTTTTTTTTAAAGATTTATTTATTTATTTTATTTATGAGTACACTGTCGCTGTCTTCCGACACACCAGAATAGGGCATCCAATCTCATTACGGATGGTTGTGAGCCACCATGTGGTTGCTGGGACTTGAACTCAGGACCTCTGGAAGAGCAGTCAGTGCTCTTAACCGCTGAGCCATCTCTCCAGCCCCAAGTCAGCTATTTCTTAAGTTGCAACTTTTCACAACTGAATTTGTAGAATAGGCATCGGAATTAAGATAAACAGCCAGTATAATTCTGGCTGTCCTAGAACATTTCTGTTTTTCCCAGACAAGGTAGTCCTGGCTATCCTAGATCTCACAGGGATCCGCCTGCCTCAGCCTCCTGAGTGCTGAGACTAAAGGCGTGCGCCACCACTGCTCAGCTTAACGTTCCTGCTTTCTAAAGACTGAATTCTTCTCAACAGACACATATACTTAAACATTGCTACAAGGAACAATCTCACACTGGCATATCATATAGATAGCTCGACTTTCAGTAATTAAGCTTATTGGTCAATTACTTTTGAGCTTTTGTAGAAATAAAATACTCAATATTGTGAAGTTAAAGTGCTATCAGATTTTTTTCTGAACTCTGGTTTAAGAAAAAGAATCAAGAAAAGTCAGTTCATAATTGGTGTTTCCTATATAAGGCCTTGAGAACCAAAATTTAAGATCTGGTTATTTTCAATGTCTAGTAGACTATTACAATAGTCAGAAGAAAATCTTTCAATAAATCAAGATAATAAAGTTAATTAAACAGAACACTCAACTTCTCTACTCAGGTTAACTAAGGCTGTTCAAAGAATTCCACTATAAATTTCAGCTTTCATGGGGCTAGAGATGGGTCAGCTGTTCTTGCAGAGGACCAAGTTCGGTTCCCAGCACCCTTACTGTGGTTATAACCATCAGTACCTCCAATTTTAGGAACTCTACTGCTCTCTTTTGGTCTCCACGGGCACTGCAGGCACACAAAGCACATCTATACAAGCAGGGAAAACACTCATTCACATATGATAAAAACAAATTTCCATTTTCCAACTCTTTCTTTTTGTACCAAACCCAGCTAACTGCTGAAATTCCAAGTACATACATTCTCACATCCCACAAGGTTCCTTGAAGGAAAAATGACCACCACCATAAGGAAACTAGCTTACTCTGTCATTTCATTTAAAAGAATGAACTTGCAAACTTTATCTCAAACACATATTCTAACAGGAGATTGTTCTCTTATTTTTCACTTTATGTGTCTAACAAATACTAATACAGTATTTAAAGATTACAAACAATCTTACTTGTATTTAATACCGGACTGTGTAAATACTAAAAACATATAAACCATGAATCCAATATAGTGTCTCAGAGCAATACTGGTAACAAGGTGCCTCTTTTTCACTCAGCAAAATGTTACCTGACAGCAACTTTAAAAAAACCAAACCAAACCAACCATCTTCAAGTATAAATAGTTAATTACATATATTTATTTGATATCCCATAATTTATCTTGGCAGGTTGATGTAAGATGTCTGTAACAGGAGGATAAAGCATTCACAGATACCAGCATCCACTGTCAGTCTTCCCAAACAAGAACAAGTACATGGCAAGGCACTTTCAACTTTCAGATCAAATCCAGAGAAACCTACCAGGCTAATCACATCTCTATCAATAAACTACTTTTCCCAGTCCCCTTTAATCAAGTAATTAAGGCTTTCAGAAGCTTAGCAAGTCTTGAGTTAGACCACTTAAAACTTTATGCCCAATAGTGCAGAATGCCAATGATCTTAACAACATCATCAACTTTAAAATTTTCTCTTAAGAGACACATATCTTAGATGTTCACAACCCACTACTGCAAACAGCTGTAACTAGTTCCTTGAGGAATGCGGCTAGGCTGAAATCTTGGATGTTTAGGTTTTGGTGGTGATCAGGAAGTCTCTAGCTTTCCTGATGCTGCAGTTCCCACCCTCCAAAATGATATACCCACCGGTGTGAATTGACAATGTAGTCCAAAGAGCAAGGCAGGGAACGGAGTCCAGATCCTCAAAATGGCAGTACAGGGAATAACCACTAGGCCACCTATCAGTTCAGTACAAAAAGTGCAACCCTGTGCATCTCGGTGTAAAAGTTGGGGCCTAGGTTTCGTACTGTGCATCTCACACCTATGGAAATAACAACAGGAGTAAAATCTACAGAAATCTACACACCCTAAAAAGGTGGGTGCGCACCAAAGATTGGTGTCAACACTTGCAAAGGCAGTTGGCTACCGACAGTGTACTGCTGGAAGGGTGTAAGTGGAAGGCTATTCAATTTTGCAATTAACTCTATTAAGTTTGACAATAAAGAACCCAATAGGGACCTGATGTTTACCAACAAAGCCTTGCAAATCCTGACACCCATCCCTCATAGCTATCAAAATCATCACCCCACAAAAACCTCTGAAGAATGACTGTTCACTCTCAAAAGAGTTGGAGATTTGGATTGACCAGTGATCCCCCAAGCCCATGACTTTCAGGTTTTAAACCACCCCCTTTACCACCTGACCTAGGAAAGAGATGTCAACATACCAAATCTAAAGGTGAAGGAATTCTTGAGAAAGGGAACCTATGACCCAAGGATGTGCACCAAGTTGACTGATCAGCAATTAAAGTCCAAGGGTGAACAGGTTTGAAAAAGTTAAAAAGACAACTTTCCAAACAGAGAAGTGGCTTTCTTAAATAAAATCTCTCTAGACTCACTTAATCCTTCGCCATGTTGCTGTCAGCTCATCCAGTGCAAGTCTTGCTGGGCCCATTTTCCCATGGTCTGTAGAAGGCGCTGTTAAGCACATCCTGTTCTAGTTCTGGGGCCCTTCCCCCCTCTGCAGCCTTACCCAGCGCAGAGAATGCGCCCCCTACTGACTTCAACACTCAGTGCCTTTAACCGACTTGGCTGCAGTGCCTTTTGGGTGGGGGCTGGTATTTTCTTCATGGCCATAAACCAGAAGCAACAATGCAGATTTATAAAGAAACTGCACAAAGCTATCCAAGAGACACCCCCCCACACACACATCCCATTGTGAAGGTTCAAGACACAGGCACAAGAAGCATCAGGGATGGGAACTGGGCGTTTGGGGCTGGACAGCATTAAAATGGCTAACACAGGAAATAGTTTGGTTCTTTTTCCCTCCTAAGCCTTTGTCTGTGAAATGGGGTTATGACAAGAACTGTCCAGAGGACCTGGTGACTGTAAGAACACTGAGAAGACACTTGGGGTGTGTGGCAGGGAGTGAGACTAAAATGAATATTAGACTTCAGATCTCGATCTTGGAGAGAAGAAGAGAAGCAATCGCGCCTTTTCTAGCAGACAGGCATCCAGGTTGCGGGGTGGGGTGGGCAGGGGAGGAAAAGGACAGGCAGCCCAGAGGAAAGAAGAGGTGAATAAGAGGGTGCTCAAAGAACTACTCCCCATTCATTGCATTCGGAAAAAAAAAAATCTTTCCGCGGCTTTCTGGATTTCCATTTTCTGACTACAAAGTTGATCAGAAAGCTCTAAAGAGGGAGTGCTGACCAGGTAGCCCAGGTTGAGAGCAGGGCTGGTGAAGGGCTGTGGTGGTTAGGATGGGAGGGAAACTGGCATGTTGTTGGGGAGGCAGACTTTCACCCTGTGCCATGCACGCTCCCCGCCCCCCAGGCCTTTCCCCCCTCCCCCCAAGCCTAGGGTGGGCAGACCTGGCAGAAGGCAGGTTCCGGGGACCGGGGGAGTGCAGGGGGGGAAGGGGCGGGAGGGGATTAGTTCTGGGGATGAGAACGCGAGCGGGGTTCGGCCGGGGGCGGGGTGGGTGCGGGAAGATGCCACTAGCCGCAAAAGCCCTTGGGTGGCCGGCGGCCTCGCGGGGCGGAGAAGGGGGTCGGGCTGCAGCAGAGCTGCGGCCGGTTCTGGGCAGTGTGTGCACGCTGTGCACAATGACCGCGCCCGGGTCTGGCGGCGGGCAGGGCCGCGGGCTTACCTTGGCTCGGCCTCGAGGCGTGCGCGGGGCCGGCGTGCTCCAGGGCCCGGCGGCGGGTGGACGGCGGCACGGCGATGGCGGCGAGGACGCGCCCGGGGCCTCGTCGCGCTCGGGCTCCGGCTCGAGCCGCGGCCGCGGCTGCTGCCGGGGGGCGCGGCGGACGCAGCAGAGCGGCGGGCGGCGGCGCGGGCAGTGCAGACAAAGGAGGGGCGGAGGGCGGCGGAGGGCGTGGGGCCGCGGCTTCACCGTCGCGGGCGGGCGGCGGTAGCCGCGCGGCTCCTCGGCGGCGGAGACCGAGAGAGGGAGCTGTGTCTGAGAAGACGCCAAATCCCCCCCGAGCGCGGCCGGAGGGGGAGGGGGCCAAGATGGCGGCGGGCGGGGGGCGGGCGCTCAGCTCATGGGTCCCGGCGGCGGCGAGTAGACCGGGCCGGCGGTGGCGGCGGCTGCGGCGGGCGGGGGGAGGGGGCTGGTCCCGCGTCTCCCCTCAGCAGACAATACAAGCGCCTCGGAGCAAGTCCCCGAACCTGCCCTAGCCAAAATGGCGGCCGAGAAAGAGCGGAAGTGACGTAAGCAGCTCATTAGCATAAGAGGACTCATTGTCCAGCTAAGCGAGGGGGGGTGGGGGCAAGTACCCCCTACCCGGAGACCCCCCAAGGGAGTGCTCTCCGGTCCTCAACTGCGGCGACCTCCACCTTCCTTATGGAAGGATGCCCCCAGCCCCCCCCCCAGCTTCGCCTGGAGGAGATTATATAATCCCCACTGAGGGGAGCTCTCGCGAGAACGTGGAGGATTTGCCATTGACCCACTAGGAGGCGCCGTGGATAATGGCCGCACTGCGCTCCTGGGTGCCTTCCCCTGGCCGCAGCGCCGCCGGCGGAGGCAGAAGCAGCGGGCCGCAGCACGCCTCGACAATCAGTCAGGTGGCTGTACTGGGGATCCCTGCGCGGGCCCATCTGGGCCTGAACTACATCTGGCGGGAGGGTGCCTGGGGCTGCCCCAAAGCTCCACGTGCTCAGAGCCTGCTCTCTGAGCTAGGAGGCAAAATCGAGGGTTGAGACTGATGCCTCCTGCCTTAAATGAGGTGTGATGCCCTCGTGTGTCTCACATTTTCTTTCGATAACACAGCTCTGAGGCCCTGTCAGCTCTTCTACTGGGCTGGTATGGGATACTAGATGGACAAGCTCTACACTTCGGCTGTTCCTTGGACTCAAGACATTCCTCCAAGTCATCAGATGGCCACTTCTCCTTGACTTAAAAAAAAAAAGTGGGATTTGTAGAGTTGAGGCCATTGGGTTGTCAATGGCTAAGGATGAAAAGTTCTGGCACTCACCCACAATTCTGATACATAACAGCACCTGGACTGTTGGCTTTGTAACTTTGGATCAGCCCCAACCAACATACCATGTCAACATCGACACCCCTGGGTCCACTTTAAACCAACAGTAAGTTACCCTAGAGTATATATAGATGGCTAAACGCTCTGAAAAGTACCAAGTGCAGTTGTGAAGGATTAGCCATCCCTCCCCCAATATGTGGCCTCTACACTTGTTTAAGTTGTAGATTTTGAAAGAATCAGACTATATATACATAGCTCAATGTCTAAGGGTTTGGCTAGGAGGCTGAACAAACCTCCACCTGACACTTATTTTTTTGCAATTATTACTATATATAAACACCTAATCAATACCTCAACAATGGAAAACAAGGGACAGAAGCTGTTTAAAAGGAGGTGGGGCTGAGGCCAAGGCCTTTCTTCACAGGACTAGAGATGGGGAACTACACAATGCAGAAGACAGGCAGACTGACTCCATCTCTACAGTTCTTAGACACTTGGTTTCATGCAGCGATAACACAGGTATGAAGAACATCTGCATTTCGTCAGTGCTTCACTTTGAAGCACAAAAGGCACTGGATTCAGATGAAGAACTTAAAAAAGTGTGCATACCAATGTCACCAGATTTAGCACAAAAATACTGCTTAAATATTGGGCAACATTCTTCTCTAAAAGGCTTCTGAATGCTGGTGTTCACTACTCAAACACGCCCAGTGAGATGGCTACATTGAGTGATTGTACATAGGCTGGGTACTGAGAAGATCAAAAACACCAAAGTTCTCTGCTCCAGTGAGGCGTGAGGCAGCAATGCTGCATCTACAGTGACTTCTGCTGAGGTGGCTGCTTAATTTCTGTTCCATACTTGACATTGAAAACTTAATGCCTTGTTTCAAGATAGATTTCTTAGCACTCAAAAAACAATTTTAAAATATTATAGTCCTAGGACTTTGGCTTAAAACAAAATTTAATTGAACAATAATAAATATTCTAGCCGTAAGGATGAAGAAGTCACTTCCCCACGGATGCTTGAACACAACAACAGTGGCCCTTACTGAACACGCACTGCAGGCCCAGCTAGGACCGCCCAGCAAGGCCTTCATGCTCCTAAGTGAAGGTTCGTTCTTGTTCCAATCAGCCAGAAAGATGGAAGCAAACATTTAAGACTTTCAGTTTCTTTAGCAGCCCAAGTAAGGCGGGAACACAAGCATCCAGCCTGGGGTGGATGGTGGTGCACATCACAGTCCTAGCACTTGGGAGGTGAAGGAAATAGGACCAGTAATCCAAGACTAGCTTTGAATACAGAGTAAGCTGGAAGTCAGCATGGGCTGTATAACACCCAAACTCCGTTCACTAAATGTGACTATGCAGTAACTTAGACGCCTCTTCTTCTTCTTTTTTTTTTTTTCTTGCAAAGGACATGCAACTAGTATTCCCTCTAAACCTAAAACATACACTTGGGAGACAGAGGCAGATGGATTTCTGAGTTTGAGGCCAGTTTGTTCTACAAAGACAGTTCCAGGACAGCCAGGGCTGTTACAAAGAAAGACCCTGAAACATACTACTACATGATCTGAAAGCTATGCTACAGATAGAAATTCACTGACTGATAAATGAAGTATCTGCCCTGGATGCATGGAACAGCTTATCCTTCATTTTAACAAGAGAACATTTTTTGGATGAAGAAAAATAGTACGGATATTTTTCTGTCATGGTGACAAGTTTTGTTGAGGTACTGAAATAATGTACAAACAAATATTTTGAGATAAAACAAGATAAATACTTTTCTTTCCAACAGAAGTCATTGCTTAAAAAGAAAAAAAACCAAGAGCACAGTTACGTGTCCCCACTGCGCTGCTTCCACCCCACACTGTCCTCCCTCTGCTTTGATCAGACAAGCATCCTCACCAGGCTATGCTAAGTCTGCATGCAGGGAGTACTGCTTCATCTAGGTACAGGTATCTGAGAGGGACAGAGATTCTCTTTCTTTTCTAGTTCATACATTAACTGTATTTCCTAAATATAATTTAAGCTTCCCTTTCTAACATCTATGTATATAAAGAACAATCTAGTTTTATGAAGTATTCCATATTTTCTCATAAGAAACTGCACTCACATTATCTAAATGAAAGCAGCAACATTTTATGCAAAACCTATATATATTTATTTACAGGTATTAATACAGTATAATGTACATGAAAATTGAGGACATTTCTCACTAAACCAAGAACTTTACATTTTAATTTGAAATATAAAATGAAGTTTCTCCAGAGAAAAGATCCATATTAAATGTCTTACCTTTGGCTCATGTGTTAAGAGAACATTGATAAAAATCAGTGACCCGGGCTTCTCTTACTTTTAATTGAAATGAACACGGGAAGCATAAATGAATAATTTCTTTTATGTAGTAGCAAAGAGAGTCAATAACCCTTTCAGGAATGAGACTATTTCATTTCCTCCCAACTTGGATTCACCATAAACTCGATCCACAAATGAAATTGGAACCTGGTTTAAAAAACACATAATACATTAAAGTCAGTCTTCAACCAATAACGGCATCGAGCTCAGGCCATAGCATTCTCAACACAAGAGCAAAGCCTCCCCCAGAGTACCAAGGGCTCTGTGTCCACTGACAATCATAGTTCTTAAAGTAACTGTCCTCGACACACTTATTATCTAAAGCAAGTCATCTGGATGAAATCTACAGCTGTCTGAAAAGCACTGACCTGAACACTATGTTAGAGCACTCAATTTCAGGGTATATTTCCAGTAAGATGGTTGTTCAGTTTTCTCTCCCTTCAGATTGTTATGTTTAATGTCACGGAGGAGTTAAATTACAGCCCTTCTAGTGTTCACAAGACAAGAGGCATTCTGGGTTATAAATCCCAGAAAAATATCTGTACTATTTTCTTGCTTTGAGTGAGCATTTGGTATTAGAGGTAGAGTCATCTCTAATAACTCCTCACCCGGCCTCCAGCCTGTGCTCTGTAACCCCTGAACATTTACTAAGAAGAAAAGCAGCCAAGTACTAGTCAGAAGAAAGAAGTCTGACTTGCCAGAAAGGTCATTATTTAGAAGGATACACTCTTCAGTGTAAATCACAGTAGGTCAAATATACTGATCTGAATGTTCACCTTTTCGTGTGTGAATGTTTCAAATAACTGGAAGTCCGAGATAGTGTTTTGTTTTTTCTTTTTTTTTTTTTTTTTAAGACAGGGTTTCTCTGTATAACCCTGGCTGTCCTGGAACTCACTCTGTAGACCAGGCTGGCCTCGAACTCAGAAATCTGCCTGCCTCTGCCTCCCAAGTGCTGGGATTAAAGGCGTGCGCCACCACCGCCTGGCCCGAGATATTGTTAAATCAGCAGTTAGGAAAGCATGCTTTTGTAAACCTTTTCCCTCTCTTGGGAGTAGGACACAGGACTTAGCAACAATCACTCACCTCGCCAATGGTGTAATTCATCTGTCTTGCTCGAACAATCATTTCCATCTGAAAGACATAGCCTTTGGAGACACATTTTTCTATTAATTTCTGTAGAACTTCTTTTCGGTATAACCTGTAAGAACACAGGGTATTTATAAACATATGGACATGTGCCCATCTGTACTTATCTTGACCTTTCAGAACTCACTGACATCTATAATGTAAAACTCTCAGTAGTCACTGGAGTACAAATTCTCAGAGTTTGTGATCACCTCTTGGCCATACATAAAGTATATGGTAGGAGCTTGGAATAGTTTTGAAATGAGTCCTTCGTATCTTCTTGAGATATATCTTATCAAAAGTTATGAAAATATGGTCAATTAGATACCCGATACACAAGCACCCTTCCTTTTTGTTTTGGATTAGCCTTTGAACCGGACATGCTGGAATGGCAGGGTGACAGATGAGTGATGACACGTGCCACGGTAACAAGCAGTCCAGCAGTTAACCATTGTCTACTTGCCAACATGGGCCAAGGTCCTGAGGACAGTCAGGTCATTCCTGGAATAGCTGTCAAGACTACAGATAAGCTGAGTTAGACCAGGACTAAGCACCACAGGACGTAGGCAATCCTTCAGCCTGCTCTGGATAATGGAGGTCATAGGCACTTGTGGTAGGCAAGTCTACCTTATCAAGTACTCACTCAGACTATAATAAAGTAAGATGGGGCAGGCTTGTGGGGAATCCAATCCTTTTGTTCAGAAACTCCAAACAGCAGGAGGTATCATTAGAAGGATTTTCTAATTATTTAGAATGGTAGGTAGGGAGGTTACAATTTCTTTTTAAAGTTTATTGGTCTGTGTGTGTGTGTGCACGCCTGCCTGCCTCTGTGTGTGTGTGTGTGTGTGTGTGTGTGTGTGTGTGTGTGTAGGTTAGGAATTGTTTCTCTTCTACCATGGATTCCAGGGATTAAAGCCAGGTTGTCAGATTTTTGTACCAGGCATCTTTACCTACTGTACTGGCCTTCTTTATCATGTGTATGTACATTTATAACCTAGAAATGGGAATTTGGCATAGCTACATTCCGAAGACCAATGGATGGACCTATTATACCAAAGGAGTTATCTGAAACCCAACTCTTCCTCCAGTCTGTCTTCCTGAGGCTCCTGTAATGTTCAGCTTTTACGTGTGGGTAAACCCAACAGCACAGACTCATCTATACAGAAAACTAGTTAACTGAAAAGCCAAAATAGTAAAGCTCTAGGAGTTTCCTGCTGAGGTGCTGTGGCTGGGATATGCATGTGCTGTTCTTTAGAGTACACCAGTAGCAGCCATGTTCCTGCTGGGCAGCCAGGCCCAGCACTGAGAAGAACAAGCATGCCAAAGTCCTACATTCAACTTGGAAAGCAGGAGTCTTAACATGATGCCTGTAATAAGGTTCTTGGGAGCTTCAACCTGCTGACCATTAGTGTGGAAGAATGACTAAGTCACTGTGAAAGAAAAGTTGCTCTGTTTTGGGGTGGGGGATCTCTACACAGCCCTGCTTTGTACTGCTATGTACTATGTAGATCAGGCTGGCCTGAGGTTTGAGATCCTCTTGTTTCAGCCTCCTGCATGCTGGGATTAACATGCTTTGCTGAGAAAGCAGCTCAACAACCTCTTCACACAAAGCATCCAGGGAAACCTTGCAGAGGTAGAAACACTGTACCTGAAGCTTCCTGTTAAGTCCGACGCTCCCGGTCTCAGCAAAATCTGAGTTATGAAATTGGCCCCACGGCTGCCAAATTAATCAGATTTTCCTTATTAAATATATGTTTAAAAACAAGAGAAACATACTCAAAAGCATAATGTTAAAAGTATCAGTCATTAATAAATAAGTTACCAATTCATACACACAGAATAATTCTCTAAGAACAGACAATAAAATAAAATTTGATGTCTTTTAGAAAATAGGGTTTTTTTTTTTTTACCCTTTGCAAATGAAATAGAGACCCGAAATTAACCATCCTATGTGTGTGAGAGGGGCACAGTTAGTAGTGTTTCCATCCCAGCACTGTGGGGACTGGGTGTGACTACACTCCCCGGGCTGTGTGAGACAGTCACACACACTCCCACACTCAAACCCAACTTCTGCTAAGTAGAAAAATCAGTCATTTAAATGTCTAAGTGCTTTGGCAGAAAGATCAGGAATTCCATACAAAGTTTCCTTGTCAGATTCCAGCAAACAGAGATGGACTTCACACCTTGCGTGTTGGTACAAGTGTACTATGGTAGATAGCACTCAGAAAGCTGAAGCAGGAGGATCACCACACCTGCCGAGCCAGGGAAGCAGAGGTCTGAAGAAAAACCAGGAAGAAGGCAGAAGAGTGCCTGAGGTGGTGGTTGGAGCTTGGCTACAGTACTGAAATCCCAGGACACTGTGTGAACTGTAAAGGTGCTCTCCTAGTCTTAGAGAATGGTAAATTCAAAAGAAGGTGCAGGACAAGAGAGAATGGGGGTGGGGTGGTGACTGTGTAATCTCTTAAAAAGATGCTAATCCCTTCAAAGGGCTTATCCCACACCCTCCAAACTAACCACCTCCCAAAGACCAAAGACTCCACAACATCAGAGGCTCTCACTTAACATAGGCATTTGTGAAACACAAACTTTGAGTCCATAACAATGGCTCTAGAAGAACAGAATCCAATATAGTCACCAGCTCGTGAGACTACTTTATTAACATTTCCAAGGTTGTCAAGAGCCTGAAGAAAGACTTTTGCAAGGCAGGTTCCAAAAGGTTTAAGGTGGACAGTCACTCTCCAGAATCCAAAACTGAGGCTTCTTTAATGAAGACCCTTTGCTCCTGCCAGGCCTACCTAGTCTTGCTCTCTCTGCCTGCAGCTTGATCAAGACACAAGCTTGTAGCTAGTGTCCTGGCATTAAGCCCATCTGCGTTCTTGTTGCTATGCTTCCTGCCAATCATGGATTAGCCCTCTGAAGAGGTCAGTGGGCCCCCAGTTCAATGCTTTTACAATTTGCTGTGGTCATGGTGTGTCTTCAGATCAATAGGACAGTAACCACAGAAGTGCTTAAGATTATTTTTGGCTTGAGTTTTTTTTGTTTGTTTGTTTGAGACAAGGTCTTAATCATTCCAGGCTAGCCCCGACCCTACTTCTACAGTGCTAGATTGTAGTAGTGGGTGAGTTACTACTACATCTAGTTGGTACAGATGTGCTTAGAACAGAACTCAGGGCTTTCTACATACTAGGTAATCATCCCTAGCCTCCAAACTACGTGTTCAAGTCTTACTGTTGGGGGTGGTCTTGTGCCCTGTGTATTCAGATGATGTCTTCTATGCCTAGGCATCTGTCTGCAGACCTTGGCATGGTCAAGCTTCTCTACTCTCAATGTTATATAATTGTTCTCCATCACCTCTGATTGGTTAAAAAAGAATTGATCAGCCTATGGCTGGGCATGAGAAGTCAGAGGAGGTGGGACATCCAAGCCCAGTGAGGGAGTCTCAAAGAAATCAGAGAGGGAGAGAAGGGGAGAGGAAGAGAAGGTGTGGAGAGACCACTAGGTCGCCGTGAGAGAGTAGCCATGAGAACACACATGGAACAGAGCGAGCCAGAGCGAGCCTCAGAGTGAAGGTAAAAGACCACGTGGTTGGGAAGTGGGAAGCCTTATAGGGCTAGAGTAACTCAGAACCTGCCTAGCACAATGCTTGTTAAGAAAGCCATCAGGTCTCTGCACTGTTCATTCAGGAGCTAAAACAGGCTAGAGTGGGTGTAGAGGTGCCCTGCAGTTATTAGAGGGTGAAGTGGGTACAGCAGGCCACGCCCTCCCAATACATTTACATTTGGTGTCCAATGTGCTAGGCAGAAACGCAAGCACAGAGCCTGAGAAAAGTTTTGGATACAGGAGCCACAGTGTGGAAGGGGGGAGAAATGTTTCCTTAACAGCAATTTCTCAAGCAGGCCTGGTGCTCACGGCTCCTTTAACACCCCCCCCCATTACTATTACATTTTGTTTCATGTTATTTCATTTATTTAAGATGGAATCTTGCTTTGCCACCCATGTTGGTCCCTGTGTTTAAGTCATTCTGCTTTAGCCTCGGGGCCAACAGGCGTGCGCTGGATCGCCTGGGATGCTGGATTTTTAATTGGATGGTGTGGACGGACTCCTTATGTGGTTCAACCTGACCCTGAATTAGAGTATTTTGATTAAAATGTGTTAAGAGTCACCAGCTGTGGGTCTGAATTCTAGTTGTGGGCTACACTAATGAGACCTGAAGCCTACAACATGCAGAAAGTGACTACTATCACCAGACTAAACTAAATATAACTAAATGCCACAACTAAAAGGTAGAATGGGCCCATGTTTGAATTCATAGGTGAATGAACGACCACGTTCAAAATGTCTTTGGAGGTTAATAATTTGTTCTTAGCCCTAGCTGAGCCTGCTTCCAACCTCTGGAGAATCTCAGTCACACGGTAGGCAACAGGTATGAGAAGGGTTGAAGCTGCTATGTGGTCTCTCCTTAGAAGAGACTGAAAACCACTATTCTTCCAATCTGTTTCACAGAAAATGAAATGTTTTACATGACTATCCTAAGATTCCATAATTGAGGTAAATTTAATCTGCAACTGGAGGAGGTGAGGACAGAGACATCACTGGTCAGTGCTGGTTCCTCCTTCCCATCACTGTGGTACTGACTGGGTCCCAGTTCCTTATGGGTCTTTACACCAAGTGCCAGACTATTCCCTCACTATTTGTTCATGGGAAACCCTGATTTTGTAGGAGCCCTAGTGGTCTACATGTGATGGACGGTGGTCTCTATCTTTGTTTCTCCAAAGAAGCCATGTGAAGAGGTTGGGGAAATAGCTCAGACAGTAAAGTGCTTACTTTGAATGCACGAAGACAAGAGTGGGATCCCTCAGAATCCTCACTGAAAAGCCAGGCATGGAGGTGTGCTGGGGTGACCAGCCAGACTAGCTCAACCAGCAACATCCAAGCCAATGAGAGACCCTATCTCAAAATATAAGTGAAAAGTGCCTGAGGAATAGCACCTTGACAACACTGACGTGTACACTCACGCTCTCTCCATCCCTCTGTCTAACACACACACACACACACACACACACACACACACACACACACACACACAGAGCGAACTACCCTACCTGTGTGAGAAGCCATCAGAACTAAGATACCCAGCAACTACCAGCAATAACTGCCTGCTGTGTGACCTGCTAGCATGGCCAACCTGTGCTGAAAGAAGCAAGGCTAGCTCCAGGTGGAGGCAGGGGAGCAGCTACCAGTCAGTCCATGGACTTCTACCCAACCTGCCATAGTATCAGAAACCGAGAATGCTGGCTTTAAGACAGCTTTGAGCAGGTAAGCATATGAGGTAACACTGTAATGAGAAGCTTAATTCTAATCAAGCTGTCTACTTAAAATGATTATTTTCAAACTGAGTTATAGAAACACGCGCACATACCTGATGATCTTTCTTTTCAAATCCCATCCATAAACACCCCCATTCCCCTTGTAGCGAGTTCCAGAGACAATATCAAAATTACCCTCCTTTTGTTTCCTGTAAAGATCAAAAGAAAAGAAAGAGGAAAAACAACCCAAATAAGCTTGATTAGATAAAGCTCTTGGGTGTTCAACAGGTCTCTCTACAAACCACGCAGCCACGGTTTAAGAGAGGCAGATTTAAAGCATGAAGCCAGATGACCTGACTGTCCAAATGAGTCTTTCAAACCTGACATGGATCTTAGTTGAAATTGTAAAAATTTAATGTGTATGGGTGTTCTGCTTACATGCATGTTAGCATACCATGTGTAGGCAGTAGCCTCAAAGGTGCTCAGAAGAAGGTGCTGGATCTGCTGGAACTGGAGTTACTGACTATAATAAGATACCACATAGGTGCTGGGAATTGAACACGGGTCTTCAGGAAGAGCAACCAGTGTTCTTAACCACTGAACCATTTTTTCCAGTCCCTTTATTTACTTTTCTTATACTGAAGTATGAACCCAGAGATTCTATCTGCTAACTTTATCACATGCTAACCCCAACCCCCCCTTCACTGTTCAGACCCCTTCTACAGAAAAGGTTAAGCACCTCCAGATTGCTGTTTCTTACAGAAAACAACCAGATATCTTCCTAGTAAGAGTTTTGTTGTGTTTATAAACTTAGAATCCCCGTAAGTCAATAGAAACCTTCTCCATTCTTAAACTGGGGCAAACATCAACAATAACAGAAGCACTGTTTCATTAAATGCTACAGGCTGGCCTTGCATTTATAAAGCTCTTCCTGCCTCTGCTTCAGCAACGTTGAAATTCCACGTTGCCTATGTCCAGTATATCCTCCCTTTTTTTTGAGACAGGGTCTACGTAGCCTTGGCTGTCCTGGAACATTCTACATAGACTAGGCTGACCTTAAACTCAAATATCAGTTTGCCTCGGCTTCCTTAGTGCTGGGACTTAGGAGGGTGCTAGTATGCTTAAACCCCCCCCCCCCATTTTTTTTTTGGGTTATTGTTTATTTTTTCAGACTGGGTTTTTCTTTCTAGCCTGGCTGTCCTGGAACTCACTCTGTAGACCAGGCTGGCCTCAAACTCAGAGATCCACCTGCCTCTGCCTCCCAATTCCTGAAATTAAAGGTCTGTGCCACCACTGCCTGGCTCATTTCCTGTTTTAAGCAGCGGTTGCTGCCTGACAAGGTAGTGAGGGTTACACTATGGAATTTTATGATGCCTAGAATCCTGGCACCCCTGGACCAAAACCTACTCCTTGATGCTAACTAGTCAAGCACAATTCTAGACAACAAGGCCTTCATCTTTTTTGTGTTCTGAAAGAAAAGAGAATAGAACCATCTATTGCGGGTGCCTAAAATAAGACATTTAGTCAAAGACCTGTATTTATAAGTCTCAACTCTCTATGCTAGTTAAAATTGGACAGAAAAGTTAAAGTAGCATGCATGTTTTAAATTAATTATCTGAATTTAAAATTTCCAATATTAGAAATACTACAAACTGTACCTACCTGATAAATTCAGGAATAAATTTAGGCTGAAATTTGGAAAGAATAAACAGTAAGTCAGGAACACATGACAAGTTTATCATAAACACCTAATCAAGACGGGCGTGCTAGGTGTGGTGGTGCATATTGATTATTAATCTTCATATTCAAAAGGTTGGATTACACAGTAAAACCATCTCAACACAGAACAGAGTGGGGCAGTCACTTACATGGTGGGAGAGGTCAGCATCCATGATGATAACGTAGTTTCCGGTGGCATGTTTTATTCCATGAATATAGGCAGTTCCTAAAAATCAAAAATATTTAGACTCATTAATAAAAATTACCAGAAGGAGCTGGAGAGATGGCTCAGCACTTAAGAGCACTGGCTGCTCTTCTAGAGACCCAGGTTCTATTCCCAGCACTGACATGGCAGTTCACAACCATTGTAACTCCACCTGCCCTGTTCTAGATTCTGCAGGCTTCATATACACATTACAAAGACATACAAGGAGGCAAACACTCAAAAGTACAAAGTTTGAAAAAACACAACAAAAACCCACCCAAAATACTTAGGTCTTCAATTAAGTAGGAAAGGAGTTCACTGAGCATCCTAAAAGCAAACATTTGTCCTCTAAAAGTGACCCTAACCAAATGGTATCTCTCCATATTCAGTAGCATAGTTCACATGCATTACAGAGTCAGAAAAGAGGCAGCTGGCCACCACCTTCCATTTTGATGTCAATTTAATTTTAAAAAGCTAACAAAACAAAACAAATCTACTCTTATATTCAAAATTACCAAAGAGATGTCTAATACCAAAGCCTCCCCCTCCCTGCTACCCCCTACCCCCCCACTGAGGAAGTAGGAGTTATGACAAGGTTTCACTCTGTAGCCCAGGCTGACCTCAAACCCATAAAGAACCTTCTGCCTCAGCCACCAGCTACTAAGGGCCATCATGTCAAGCTTCCAAAGTATCAGATTATATATATATAAAAACCACTCTAGCTATGCTCCTTGGTGCTTTAGTGTTGTCCTGTGACAGAAGAGGCCAGGTGACTTTCTCAGAACACCAAATATACACATCAGCTCCCCAGTGGCTGCCATCCTCACTCACTGATTTCAGAAATCTCAACGTTATCCCCAACTCCTCCAATTCCTGGCTCTCTCACAGGCTACTACTCAGGAAATGGTACAGATGTCCATGTCACCCATGCCCAGGGAAGGCTCTGGGTTCCTGCCTCTGCCTGCAGCTCCCCTGGTGATTACAAGGCACACTAGCTTTATATCCCAGCCCTCTTTTAATTGAACCCCTCCTGTTTGTACCTTCATGGTGTTCCAGGCATTACCTTCAGAGCCCAGTTCCATTTCTCAATCATTTTCTTTCCTGCTCTTCCTTGCACTCCAAGTTAGGTTCCCCAGGAGCCATCAACTACAAACTGCCTGGTACATTAGGCCCTACTACAATGATGTGGCCAGAGGCCCAGCTACCAAGTATTCTAGTGTCTGTGTGTACAAAGTCTCCCATTTAGGACTAGATTGAGTTACCTGTTGGGAGGTCTGATAACTAACCAAGAGAATCCCTACTCTTTCCATCCCTAGCACCACCACAGTCTACAGCAGTCAGGTTGTAGTGGCTGACACCAGCTGAACATTTCAAAATAAGAGACCCTTTTTTTTTTCTTTTCTTAAATAAAACAGGATCGCACTGTGTAGTTCTGGCTAGCCTGGAATTTGTTATGTCGACTAAGCTGGCCTCAAACACATAGAGATCTATCTGCCTCTACCTCCTGAGAGCTAAAATTAAAGGCATTCACCCCCAGACCTGGCTACAGAAAGCCTTTCAATGTTCTGACCACTGAGAAGTGTTGTGTTTGAGAGGTGGCAGAAGTATCCAGTCTCCTGATTTGATCCTTGCACACTGTACCCGGAAGCTGTCGTCACAGTGTGGACGCTTATTGTGCATCAGGTAAGGCAGCACCTCAGTTGGAGCTGAGCTTTCCTAACACCTTCGACCGAGTGGCTTTAATATTTTCAGTGACTGCTCAAAAACTCTTTGTGACTTTTTCTGGTGTTATTTTCCACATCACGTCAAACACAAAGAATCCTATAGCTTTAAAAGGTCAAGCATTTGATGTAGCTATCGAGTTCATTCTTCCTCATGTGTGCATGTATGTTTTCCTGTGTGGGTACGAGGCATGGAGGTGTGAGCATGTAGAGTTGATGCTAGAAGTCATGTTCAATCCTTTTCTCCTTGTTAATGACGGCAAGGTCTCCGAGCCAGGCCCAGACCTCACAGGTGAGCTCCCACATCCACGAACGAGGCTGCTTTAGATCTGATCACTGATCCTTCCGCATGAGCAACCGTTGAGCCACCTCCCCTCTCAGGAGAGCAGCTTTCAGTTGTTCAGAATTATAAGCTGAAGGCACTTCAAGTCTCATCTCAGACTCGCTGGACTCATTCCAAATACTCTAGATCACCGGTTCTCAATCTGTGAGTCTCAGTCTTCTTGGGAGTCAAGTGACCCTTTCACTGCAGTCACATGTCAGACATCCTGCATTTTAATTCAGATATTTACAGTATGATTCATAACAGTAACAAAATTACAGTTATGAAGTAGCAACAAAAAAAATTTTACAGCTGTTGGTCACAATGGCAAGAATTGTATTGAAGGATCACAGCATTAGCGAAGTTGAGAACCACTGCTCTAGAATGTTCTGTTTAAGGTGGAAACAATCACATTTTAGACTCGCCATTTAAAGAATTTGCAAGCTGTCCCCCTCCAGACTCCCTCTCTGTACCTTCCCTTTCTGTAGGCTACACTATAAGGAAGCCCATTCCTTAGGCTCTTTTGTTGCTTGTGTCCAGGCAGCTGTCAGGGGCACAAGTGATGACTGCAGGGAGAAGCCAATACCACCCAAGTAAGGCTCTCAGCATGGCATGCAGCAGCATCCAGTCAGCAGCTGCACAGCACCACGGTTAGCACCTTCCCCTCCCCAACACTGCTCCCTCAACACAACAGCTCCTCCCCGGCACACTCCAGCTCCTCCCCAGCATTCGCTCCTCTCTGTGTAGCTCAGCTTTCCGTCAGGCTTCTGAACAATTCCTTTCCCTGTCATCAGGAATCCCTGGACTAAAGTTCCCATCTAGACACAACTACAGCAGTTTCTGGTTTGCTGAGTGGGTTCAGACTGACACAGGCAACCCAAGTTAACCATTAGGATGTCAAGCAGACCATTAAAGGCCATCACAGCTAACTGTCCTTGGGCATTTTTCCAAAGCAGAAAGACAGAGTGGCGAATATGACTAGGGCAGGTAACAGGAGCCCCTACTTACCAAGGCCCAGCTTTTTCTCCCGTGGTCTTAGGAGCTTCAAGAAAAAGAAACAACATGTCAACACAAAAAAAACAAAAAGATTTTAAATTTTATTTTATTCCTATAAATGTATACTCATTTTAAAGCATTAATTGAATTTACTAGACCTTGAGGCAGAGTATGTTCGATATTTTTGTCCAAAGCTCAAATGGTGTTTGGGGGCTGAAGATGTAGCCAAGTACGCATGGACCCAGCTCTCCTGCCCAACATTATAGAAACTGCTGCCCAAGGCCAGCAATAACTGTATTTGGGAGGCAGGGCCAAGAGTCAGGACCTCAAGCTCATCTCGCCTGAGCCAGCCTAAACTTCAAGATGCTTACTTGTACCAACAAAGCAAAGACAGCAGCCACCATACCAACCAGTTCAACAAAACCCTTTTTGCTTTGTTTTGTTTTTGATTTTAAAACAAGATTTCTCTGTGTAGCCCTGGCTGTCCTAGAACTCAATCTGTGGACCAGGCTGGCCTTGAACTCAGAAATCTGCTTATCTCTGCCTCCTGAGTGCTAGGATTAAAGGAGTGCGCCACCAATGCCTTGCACAAAACTTTTTTTTGTATTTAGATTTAAATTTTTTATGTGTATGAGTGTTTTCTTGCATGTGTGTCTGTGTACCTTGTACATGCCTGGTGCTTATGGACTCCAGAAAACTGTTGGATTCCGTAGAATAAGAGTTAGAGGGCTGGAGAGATGGCTCAGTGGTTAAGAGCACTGACTATTCTTCCAGAGGTCCTGAGTTCAAATCCCAGCAACCACATGGTGGCTCACAACCATAGTGAGATTGGATGTCCTCTTCTGGTGTGTCTGAAGACAGCTACAGTGTATTCATAATAAAATAAATAAATAATCTTAAAAAAAAAAAAAAAAGAGTTAGAGACAGCTGTGAACCACCATGTGGGTGCTAGAAACTGAATCCAGGGCCTCTGAAAGAGGAAAAGCAATGTTCTTTAATCATAATCCTACAGGTAGAATAAAAACAAAAAAATCCCCGCTCTGGTTCCATTCTTATATGAAACAGTGTTGCCACATCTATCATACTTTTGTTGTGTGTGTTGTTTGGACACAGAGGCTCACTGTATATCCCCAGTTGGTCTGAAACTTACTATAAATGCTGAAATTAAGAGTATGCACCACCGCCGGGCAGTGGTGGCAGACGCCTTTAATCCCAGCACTTGGGAGGCAGAGGCAGGTGGATTTCTGAGTTTGAGGCCAGCCTGGTCTACAGAGTGAGTTCCAGGACAGCCAGGGCTACACAGAGAAACCCTGTCTCTTTAAAAAAAAAAAAAAAGTATGCACCACCTTACTCAGCCATATTTTCCAGTTTTAAAGAGTGCTTGTTGTTTCCTTTTTAGGTAAACAGAGCCTTTAACCAACAATTCTACGGCTTTTCAAAGTACTGGGTATCGCTCTCCATCTTCCCAGACTTCACACAGTGCTGCCACTGCTTTTCTGCTGCCAGCTCAGCCCAACCATGCCTTCAAGACTGATCTTGCTTTTTACAGCTCCAATCACACACTCCATTTACTCTAAAAGGTTACTGTTTGCTCATCTGTCTGCCACATGAGGGCAGCTCTTCCTGCTTTTCTCCACAACTCAGAAAACGGGTCCTGGAGAGCAGCTGAGGCTTGGCACTGTGAGATGCCAGGAAATACATTGGTGAAGGGGGCAACCTCAGTGGCAGCTGAGGCTGAGGCTTAGCAACAGGAAGAGAACCTACGAGAGGCTACTGGTGAAAGTGTGGCCTAGCTGTAGTGGAAGACCCAGCATACTGGAGATGCCAGTACCATGGGATGACCACCAAAAACAGCAGCAGCAGTGGAGTGGAGTCAGCCAGAAGCCTAGAGTGCTACAGAAGGCAGAACTGGAGAAGTGACCCAAGTCCAGAAGATATATGGATCCCAGACATTGGAACAAGAAGCTGTGAAGTTGAAGTTGCCTTGGCTATCCAAGATGTTCAAGATGCCAAAGCAGTGGGATACCTGCTGAGAAAAGCTAGCAGGTGTAACACTCCATGTGTACATACAGGAGTGGTGTAACAGGGAGTGGAACCAGCCCAGGATAAATAAGTATGTTGCAGTCAACAAAGATGAAAGGACTTGGAGATCTGAAGAGCCCTTTGACATCAGACATGGAGATGCAGAGTTGGGAGTTGGCCCAGCTGGTTTTCTGTCTTGCTTTGGTCCAGTATCTCCTCATTGTGCTCTTTCCCCTATGTTTTGGAACTGTAATGTATATTCTCTACTATATGTTGGAAGTATGTGATCTGCTTTTTGATCTTATAGGGGTTATAGTTAAGTCATTGCATAAATCTCAGAAGAGATGTTGAACTTTTAGAACCTTGTTAAGACTGTGACAGACTATGAGGACTTCTGAAGTGGGACTAAATGCACTGTGCATTGTTTTATGATTACAAACCTTTGAGAGCCAGAGAGTGGAATGTGTGGTTTGAATAGGTCTGTCCCCTACAGACCCATGTGTTTGAATGCTTGGCCCACGGGAAGTGTCACTTATAGGCGGGCTTTGAGGTCTCCTAGTGCTCAAGCTCTGCCCAGCGTGGAACAGTTTCCTGGTTTCTTCAGAATAAGACGTAGAACTCTCAGCTCCTTCTCCAGCACCATGGCTGCCTGCATGCTGCCATGCTTCCCACTATGGTGATAATGGACTGAACCTCTCTCTGAAACTTACTGTAAGCCAGGCCCAATTAATTGTTTTTCCTTTATAAGAGTTGCCGTGCTCATAGTGTCTCTTCATAGCAATAAAACTCTAAGACAATAACCAAAGTGAACCAGTAGCCTTGGCCTGGGGCTTCTAAGAAAACTTTAAAAATGATAGGCCAGGAGCCGGGCGGTGGTGGCGCACGCCTGTAATCCCAGCACTTGGGAGGCAGAGACAGGCGGATTTCTGAGTTCGAGGCCAGACTGGTCTACAGAGTGAGTTCCAGGACAGCCAGGACTACACAGAGAAACCCTGTCTCGAAAAACCAAAAAGATAGGCCAAAGCAATGAATCCAGCATCAAAACCTGTGTCAGGCTGAAATGACAAGCTCTCAGACATGACAGGCGTGTGACTTGGCTGTTCGAGACAGGCAGAATCCTGAGTATGGGTGGACCTGCCATATGTACGAGTGGTGTAACTTCCCTACACCATCCCCATTTGCCAGTATCTGCTACTTGAAACTCTTAGAAATACCACTCATGGAAAACAGTCTAAGCCCGGCCCACAGGCAGCTTTATAATCTCAGCTTCTCAGAAGCAGATGTAGTGTGAAGACAGAAATGTCTAGGCCTGCCAAGGATACAAAGGAACATCAAGGCCATCTGGACAGCACAGTGGTAAGACCCTGTCTCAGATAACAGAAAAAGAGCTAGAGATACAGCTCAGTGTAGAGTACCTGTCTAGCATGTGCACAGCCCTTGGTTCAATTCCCCACTGCCACAGGGAAAAGATTATCCCCACTACTGGGACTGTAAGAATACTAGAACTTGTTTTCTTATGGTGATGAGTTACAATTTCTCGAAAGGCAAGTATCCAAAGAGTCTCAGAGACTTGTTTCTCCAACAACGGTTCTCTATCTAGAGAAGGGACAATGGTTGTTTAAGATTTATTTATTGTAATATACAGTGTTTTGCCTGGATGTATGCCTGGAGGCCAAAAGAGGGCACCTGATGGCTGTGAGCCATCATGTGGTTGCTGGGAATTGAACTCAGGACCTTTGGAAGAATGTGCAGTGCTCTTAAGCAGTGAACCATCTCTCTGGCCCAAGAAGGGACAATGTTATTTATCCCCAAAGGGTGATGTAGTAATATCAGGTACGTTTCAGGTTGCCAAGGGAAGCTGCTACTGGCATCTTGTGGATAAAGGACAGAGATGCTTAAACATCTACATTGCACAGGATAGGTCCCTACAGCAAATCATCTAGGAATGTGTGCAAACCAAGAAACCCTGAATTGCAATGGACTGCAGACACAAATGACATCTGCATAGCTTGCACCAGTGTGTTTTCTAGTTAAGTCTGTATTCAACTGTGTGCTTTTGGTCCCCCAAATTATCCAAAGCAATATTCACAAAACATTTTCAAAGATTTATAAACCCAAACTGGTAATAAGAACTACAACTCATAGCCACCGTTAAGGCTCACAGCTATTGGTAGCATCTTCGTCTTTGCGTGTGTTCATGTGTTTATGTGCTGGGGATTACTGGTACCAATCAGTTGCCTGATATAGGTACTGGGATCTGAGCTTGGTCCTTTGCAGACCATCAGGAGTTGTTTCCTGCCCAGACACCTCTCCCCCCCCTCATGCTTAAACTCTATACTGAGAATATCCTCTAATAAGCTCCACCTCTATTTCAAAAATAATAGCAAGTTCACGAAGCCACTATAAAATTGCCTCTACAACTGACCCAAGTCACTCTTAAAGGACAACAGATTTCCTGGTGCAGGGAGAATATCAAGCTTGGGATTCAGGAAGCCACTTTCCTACCTACAAGCTCAGGGCTGCAGGTAGCATTGTGTACAAAGTACATGAGGGCCCAAAGAAGGGAGCAAGCAAGACAGAAACCCAAAAACTCTGTCCTGATTAGCTATAATATGCTGGCAAACAGTGTCCTGATCAGCTATAATATGCTGGCAAACAGTGTCACATTTTGCTATTTTAAGAAAATTTATCTACAGAATCCATCACAAAGCCAGAAGTCAGTCAAGGCCGACTCTTTGGTTGTGAAATTACTATTGGTCCACAGACCAAAGATACATAATTTCAATCTCAAGAGGGTCTGCTGCCTCTTTTTTCTCCAAACTTTGTTCCTTACCGCACTTTCCCCCTCAGAGAACAGGAAAGGGTCTGTGACTTACAATTCTGTCTGGCCCATAGATCTTTTCCAGTTGTTCAGCAACTTCTCTTGTCCCGTCTGGGCTTCCATCATCTATGATTATAATTTCATAGTTGATTGCACTAAAATAAAATTTAAGTTTATATTAATGTGGGGTGATAGTATCTAAATTTTAAAGGAACTTAAAAGTTAGGAGCCAGATGTATTAGGATGTTCAAAGCTACTCTATATAGCTATAATGATTTCACAGACAAGACTTCCAGTCCAGAGATCTTATCGCAAAAAACCCTTTAGATGGCATTAGCAAATTTAAATAGTCTAGAATTTATCTGACCTAATTTCACTCTTTTTTTTTTTTTGGTTTTTTTTTTCGAGACAGGGTTTCTCTGTGTAGCCCTGACTGTCCTGGAACTCACTCTGTAGACCAGGCTAGCCTCGAACTCTCGAACTCAGAAATCCGCCTGCCTCTGCCTCCCAAGTGCTGGGATTGAAGGCGAGCGCCACCACTGCCCGGCTTTAATTCCATTCTTAAAATTGCTTCCCATTATATTCGCACAATAGTTTCCACTCTAAAAACCATTCAACATAATTATCTGGTGGAAAAATCCCACCTGCTACATACATACACATACACACACACACACACACACAAAGTCATAATGCCCCACCCCCTTATTAAAAGGCAATAAAGGAGAAGGAAAAGGAAGCAACACCTTCCTTTTGACCTTACGTGAAACCCAGGAAATAACCCAGGAAATAACCCAGGAAACTCGTGTTAAAAGTTAGGCTATTAAAAGTGGTAAAAGTTAGCCCCAGGAAACTTGGCAGGAAAGAAACAAACCCCAGCCTATCTTCAAGAAGAGCTACAAGGGGGGCTGTGGAGTTGGTCAGTGGTAACAGCGCCTGATATGCAAGCAAGGAAGTGCATTTGGATCCCCAGGAACCAAAAGAACAGGTATGACTAGGCATTCCTGTAACTCCAGTACGGGGGTGGGCGGTGGGGGTTTGAAACCCCTAAAATAACAGAAGCTGAAGAATCCGCCAGCCTAAGGGGAAGCTGAGAGAGAGCCTGTTTCAAACAATTCGAAGTGGAGAGTGAATGAGGAATGCACTGGATGTTCTCAGCTAGCCTGTTCCTGCATGCACCTTGTCCTCACAACACACACACAAGAGAGTAGGGACAGTGACCAGCTTCCCTCTGGTCCTGTAACTCTGGGATAGGTATTTAATTTGGCCAGACACAAATTATGTGGATGTTGAAAAGGGTAATTCCATTTTTAATTGAGAACACCCACTGCAGGACACTGGCAGAGTTCCATCCTCCAGTACCCAAGATCACTCAAAAAAAAAAAAAAAAAGGATAGCCCAGAACTTTAGAGGCTGAGGATAGAAGCTGGGGTGTTCCAGACCAGCCTGGTTACAAAGGATAAGAGGGAGCAGGGAAGCAGAGTGGCCAGGTTAGGGGTAGGGGGTGCTGGGCTCATAAATTATACAGAGCAAACACCACCAGTATACAAAGCTGGAGCTCATTAAAACATTTGGAAAAATCTGGCAGAACCAGAGAAAGCCTGGGCTGTAGAGATGGTTCAGTGGTTAAGAGCACTTGACTGCTCTTCTAGAGATCCTGAGTTCAATTCCCAGCAACCACATGGTGGCTCACAACCGTATGTAATGGGATCTGGTGCTCTCTTCTGGTGTGTCTGAAGGGAACTACAATGTACTCACATATATAAAATAAATCTTAAAAAAAAAAAAAGATAAAACCTATCGAAAAAAAGATATATATGCACTACACATCGCAGAGCCACCATATATAAACTAATTTTTATTCGGATGCAACCAAAACAGCAATCCTAAACCGGGTGGTGGTGGTGATGCACGCCTTTAATCTCAGCTCTTGGGAGGCAGAGACAGGGGGAATCTGAATTTCAGGCCAGTCAGGGCCACATGGTTTTGACCTTGTCTCAACCAATCAAACCAGGCAGTCTAAGGCTTTTACCGATCAGTATGGTGAGGTTGTGCTTTCTAGAAAAGAGAAACTATGTATCAAGTATTTTGTTTTTCTGAGACAGAGGCTGCTAACGTCTCTGTCTCGACCTGCTGGCCTCGAACTTGCAATGCAAGTCTGCAAATGCACTACAGAGCTTGGCATCAAGTACTTTTTCTAGCTGCTAGAAAATATGGGCACAGCGTCCTCATTGCCATTTGAAAAGCAAAAACCAACCAACAAACAAAAAGCTCTGCAAACACTGTGTTCTCTGACGCACTGCTAAATAAACAAACAGCGCACTGCTACAGCATCCGACTCTAGCAAAATCACGTTTCTGTATGTTGACAGGAACAGACCGCCCAAGATTATCACAGCATGACGTTCACCTGGCCATAAACCATTAAGTCCCTACGGCTAACAGGCATTTTACTTACTGTTTAGTTCAGAGACCTTTTTAAAAAAAATGTGTAACACTTCCACTATCAAAATTCCTGTTCCTAAGGACTGGGACTCTGCCCAGCAATGCGAAAGGCCCCGTTTTTCAAAACAGCAAACAAACAAGACCAGGTTCCTAATCAAACTCGGCGAAGATGCTCGCTCTCTGCCAGCTCATCAGCCGTTCTCTGACAGCGCAAACAACAAGCTTACGTAAGCGCTCGGCCCCGAGGCGATGGTGAGAACGCTGGCTCGGAACTCCGGGCTAAGGCGGCAGATCCTGATCGCCCGGAGAGGGGTGAGGTCAGGCTTTCAGCCTCGCCCCGAAGTAAAAGTGAAGTTAGCCCTTTCAAGAGAAAGGCCGGGGACGGAGACCAGAACGATCTGTCATTAGATAAACACAAGGACTCGCTAGAGACTCAGCAGGAATGAGAACCCGGCAGACGGACGCGGCGCTGTGTGCCTCGCTTTTCCCCGCTGGGGAAACCCTCGAGCAGGCTCGGGAGGGAGCCGAGGCCAGATCTCAGAGGGTCTCCTCGCGCAGCCAACCGCCGACGTGCAGCCCACGGCTGGCTCCCGGCACCCGCGCGACAAGTTCCCTCTACCTCTCGGAGAAGCTCTTCACCAGCAGCCACACGATGAGCGGCAGGTTCTCCCGTTCGTTGTAGGTGGGCAAAAGCACCGAATACTTGTCCTGTCGTGAGGAGCGGCCCTGCGGCGGCCGCTGAGACGCAGCAAGGCTGCGACTCGCCCCCGTGGAAGCCATGACGGATCTGCGCGAGGTGCCGGAAGCGGACTTACGTCATCTGACGCGGAGCGTACCAAATCCCGGCGCATAAGGGCGACTTGGCTCGCCTACGTCTCAATGTGGTTCTCGGGAAATTCTCAGATTGTGTGACTGTTTCACGTCGATTGTGAAGGCTTCCCCAGACAACACTCATTCGTTTCACTTTCCAGCTCTAGGAAGCGTTTTAGTTACCCAGTCTCTAAGAGATGGGCAACCGGAAACGGAAGTCACTTCCCAGACATTTCCGGAAGAGGCTGTCATGGCTGCCCCGGAGGACGTACTAGCTTTGCAGGATGAAATTGCCAGGCGTGAGGAAGAGCTAGCTTCGCTGAAGCAGAGGCTGGCCGCAGCTCTAGCAGCCGAGCCGGAGCCCGAGCATCCGGTCCCGGTATTGCCGCTGCCGCCCAGGGCCGCACTGTCTCGGGACGAGATCCTACGCTACAGCCGTCAGTTGCTGTTGCCGGAGCTGGGCGTGCGCGGTCAGTTGCGCCTGGCCGCCGCGTCGGTGCTGGTGGTGGGCTGCGGCGGGCTGGGCTGCCCGCTGGCTCAGTACCTGGCGGCGGCCGGCGTGGGCAGGCTGGGTCTGGTGGACCACGACGTGGTGGAGACGAGCAATCTAGCCCGCCAGGTGCTGCACGGGGAGGCGCAGGCAGGCCGTGGCAAGGCTGGGTCGGCGGCCGCGGCGCTGCGCCGCCTCAACTCGGCGGTGGAGTATGTGCCGTACGCGCGCGCGCTCAGCGAGGCTTGGGCGCTCGACCTGGTCCGGGGCTACGACGTGGTGGCCGACTGCTCCGACAACGTGCCCACGCGCTACCTGGTGAACGACGCCTGCGTGCTGGCCGGCCGGCCGCTGGTGTCTGCCAGCGCGCTGCGCTTCGAGGGCCAGATGACCGTCTACCACTACGACGGCGGGCCCTGCTACCGCTGCGTGTTCCCGCGGCCGCCCCCGGCCGAGACGGTGACCAACTGCGCCGACGGCGGCGTGCTCGGAGTGGTGCCCGGCGTCCTGGGCTGCGTGCAGGCGCTCGAGGTGCTCAAGATCGCCGCTGGCCTCGGGACCTCCTACAGCGGCAGCTTGCTGCTCTTCGACGGCCTCGGGGGCCACTTCCGCAGGATCCGACTGCGGCGCCGCCGGCCCGACTGCGTCGTGTGTGGTCAGCAGCCCACCGTGACCCGCCTGCAGAACTACGAGGCCTTCTGCGGCTCCTCGGCCACCGACAAGTGTCGTGCCTTGAAGGTCTTGAGCCCCGAGGAGCGGATTTCTGTGACCGACTACAAGCGGCTTCTGGATTCCGGGGCGCCCCACGTATTGCTGGACGTCCGGCCTCAAGTAGAGGTGGACATTTGTCGTCTGCAGCACTCTCTCCACATCCCTTTGAATCAGTTGGAACGCAGGGATGCAGACAGCCTGAAACTCTTAGGGGCCGCCCTCCGGGAAGGGAAGCAGGATTCGAAGGAAGGGGCTGCTCTCTCCGTGTATGTGATTTGCAAACTGGGGAACGACTCCCAGAAAGCCGTGAGGGTCCTGCAGTCCTTAACGACAGTGCCAGAGTTAGACTCTTTAACTGTTCAGGATATTGTGGGGGGACTCATGGCCTGGGCTGCCAAAATTGATAGGACATTTCCACAGTACTGAGGGGACAGCATGTGATTCCAGTGGATGACGGTTGTGATACCTGAAGGATCTATTCGAGCCTTTTCAGTAATGTAGGGAAGAGCCCGGATTCACAGTCTCTGAATAAATAAACTTTTTTTTTTTTTTTGCGAGGAGCTTTTTGAGAAAACAGGATACCATTGTCTCTGAGAGCTGCCTTGTGTTTTGGGCCCTTTGCAGTACCTTCGACATGTGACATGGAATATGGCAGGATTTTTGTTTCCCACCCGGTCCGTGCAAAGTGTTCTCTGGGCCATGCATCTTATACTTGGAATTAAGATACAGCTTTTACTACATCTTAGTCTGTCGGAGTTAACCCCTTACATGCAGCCCAGTTTTAAATTAAGGCGTTCTTTGGGAGGTTGCAGAGATGGCTGAACACGGGCTGCCCTCCCCGGGGACCCTGGTTTGACACCCAGCACTCACATGTTGGCTCTGTAACTCCAGTTCCACGAGATCATATGCTGTCTCCTTGACTTGTCCAGCTCCAGGCAGGGTCTTGGTGCACAGACATGCATACAGTCAAAACACAAAGTTTTAAAATCTAAGAAAAAAGTTTAAAAAAAAAAAGATAGTATTTGAGTCTTAATTCTACTTCAAACGATAGGCCATACTCCTTAAAAATACTTAACGTGTGTAGCTCATTATCTGGAAATTGGTCTTTGTAGAACCTGTTGTGAGTTCAGAGTGCAGTCTTGACAGCTTAGCAAAATAAAGGGAGCTGCTTTGTGTCCATCAGCTTCCTTAAGATGTTGCTAGCTTGTCTGCCTTAGGCTATACCAGCGGTTCTCAACCTCTTGGATCCTTTAGGGGGTCAAATGACCCTTTCAAAGGGGTCGCTTACGACAATCAGAAAACAGGTATTTAAATTATGATCCATAGCAGTAGCTAAATCACAGTTATGTAGTAGCTATGAAAATAACATTTATGGTTGGGGGTCACCATAACATGAAGAACTGTATTAAAGGGTTGCAGCTTTAGGAAGGCTGAGACCCACTGGCCTGTTACGTGTGGCATTAATTTACCTGTACGTTGTGGTCCTGCTTTGGAATCTTTAGTCCTAAGTTCCAGCCTTTTGCTCCTATCCCTTTGTCCTTCTCTTCGGTTCAATGTACTTTATTCCAGTATTTTTTTATGTAGGTGTTTTTATGTGTATTTGATAGTAAACAGGTTGGCCAGGCCTATTGGTGAAGGTCTGTCTTCCCAGCTATTTGAGGCTGAGGCAGGAGGATCTCAAGTTTAGGCCTGTGTGAGCTACAGAGTGAGTCCAAGGTCAGCCTGGCCAACTAATTGAGACCTGATTTAAAATATAAAGTAAGAAGGGAGCCGGGAGCGCAGGTCAGCGGTAGAGCGGTTGCCTAGCAGCAGGAGGCAGAAGGACTTCATCTCCAGTACCAGAAAACAGCCGGATGAACAGGCAGGCACAGCACCCTGTGCGACTGCCAAAAAGGTGTTGGGAATTGAAGCTGATTGCCCTGAGAGCAGCTAGTGCTCAGCCATCTCTCTGGACCCAGGCTTCTTATCTAAGACCGTGGAAATAACACAAGTAGCCGTATATCTGGCAATTAAAAAAAAAAAAAGGATAAAAACATTGTAGTTAGACAAAGCCCTCTGCAGACCAGTCACCAGTTTGTAAGCATTGACTCTGTGTGTGTGTGTGTCTGTCTGTCTATCTGTCTATCTTAGACTCAAAGCTAGGCCAGACATTACTTTCATACTTGGACTCACTGAACGGGTGCACTGACCAGCATGGTGGGCTGACTCGCAGGGCTCTGGAGCAGGGATGCCCTGACTACTCCCAGGTACCATGCACCTGGGTGCACTTTCTAGTCTTATATTTACTTTTGAGGCAGGGTCTTACATGCAGTCCAGGCCAGCTTTGAAATTCAGTGACAGTCATGTGCCTCCATGTCAGACTTCCCTGCTAGTCTGATGAAGTGGTGATTGCAAGTACTTTGTTTTTTTAAAGCAGTGTCAGAAACTGCCTGGTAGACCAATCAGAATGAAGGTGAGAGAACAGGACAGGAGGGTCACAAAGGTTGTCTGGAAGTTTGCACTTGTGGTACTTCAGGTTGAATTTACAAGTTAGTTTCTGGCAGCAGCAAGAAAGAAGTGCCAGATGGGTTAGGCTTAAAAATGGCTGGAAATCAGGGTCTGGAGAGACAGCTCAGCAAAGGACCCAGGTTTAGTTCCAGCACCCACATGGTAGCTCACAACTGTCTTAACTCCAGTTCCAGGGATCCAATACTTTTCTTCTGGCTTCCATGACAACTGCACAAATGTGGTGTACAGATATGTATCCAGGCATACACATACATATAAAAATAAAAAAACACTTAAAAAAACGAGGAAGATGGTGGCTTTTCACTGTGGTTGGAACCCAAACGCTGGCAGTCTGTGACAGAAAAGATATTTTTAAGGATGGGCAAGTGCTGGTGTGGACACAGGCATATACATGACAGGTTGCTCCTCTAGTATGTGCTTTCATTCTAGAGACAGTCCAGCCAGCATCACACTGAAGAGTACAGAAAAGCACACCAGTTGCAAGTGCTTGTGAGGACACACACACACACACACACACACACTGGGTATTGAACCCAGGGCTTTATGCATTGAGTCAAGCACTCTTCTATTGAGCTCTCCTTTAAAATTGTGTCATTTTGAGCTGGTAGTGGGGCACACCTTTAATCCTAGCACTAGGGGGCAGAGGCAGGTGGATCTCAATGAGTTGGAAGCCAGCCTGGTCTATAGAAAGTTCCAGGGAAACCAGGGCTACACAGAGAAACCTTATCTTGAAAAATGGAAAAGAAAAAAAAAGTCATTTTGAGTTACCCAAGCTTTTCACAAGTTGCACACACTTGTCACCAGCTCCCTTTCAGACAAAAATACTGCCAGGGATTCAGGAGTTCCCACTCCCAAACCTCCCCTTCCCCAAGGAAGCTGCATAGGTTGTAAACATGTAGTGAGCCCAGACAGGTCTCACTGTAGCTCTGGCTGGCACGGAACTTTATATATAGACCAGACTGGCCCTGAGCTCACAGAGATCTGCCTGCTTTACATCCCAGTGCTGGGATGAAAGGGGTGGCATCATGTCCAGCTAACAGACTCTACTGTGTCCCTTGTTTCTCAAGATGAAGCCACACTTCACCAAGATGCATCAGATCCTTAAAACTTACCCTGATTGTTGGGTCCTCACGTTAAGAGCCCTATGTCAATGGCCTTTTCTTGGTGCCCTGTGATGTCCATTGCTCATGACACCCTGGGATTACTACCCCACCCCTGGGATTTACAGATGGACAAACAGCCTGATGGGTCAGGGTTAATGTGCAACAAACCAGACAGAAATCAGCTCACTCTGCCAGCCAGGACATCTGGGACTGCCACTCATGCCACTCAATCTAGCTGTCATGGCATAAGGCAGGCCACACAAGAGGCCCACAGACCTGCTTAGCCACTCGAGAGAATGTTCTTTGGTAAAATGTTCTTAAAGCCTGGGCACACTGAGCCCACAGGTATAGCTGCATTTGTCTCTGGACTCTGGTTATTCTTCCTCAGTAGACACAGCTCAGGGCCTTTATGTACCTTCTCTGAAGGTTTCCACCACCTTCTATTCCCCAGTAACAGGACACAGAAGCTATTAAGGTGGACACACTTCATGCTTTCCCAGAGCCCCAAGCACTGCAGAAGAGACTGTCCTTGAAACACAAGTGCAGGATGGAAACCTGTTTGGAAAGCTAATTATATCAAATGTTTTGCTGGGGCACACAGGTGAAAGGATGTTTGGATGTAGCAGACACATGAAAGGATGCTTAATGAAGGAGAATAAATATGACCCCACAGACCGTGGGAGATGAGCACTGACCATTGGTTTGTTTTGCTCCGCCTTGCTATGTTTCACTAACGACACACATGTATTGGCTCGTCTTACATAGCATTGTTGAGCTCAACTTGTGATAACGCTGCCATTGAGAGAAACTCGCCCAAGAACTGCTTGTGGGGTTCCTGTGGCAGCTTGCCACTTCAGCAGCCTGGCCTCAGGCTGGTTGGCAAGCCTTGTGGTTTCTTCAGGATTGAACTACAGCTGCTGGTTCGTGTCTGGTATCTGCCTGCCTAGAGGACTGGTCTGCAGCTGCTGAGTTGTAGTTGGTGTTTGTTATGGGACAGAACTGCTGACAAAGAGGATTGAGCTCGCCCCCAAAGAACTATTGCTAAACAGGTCCATTTCCCCATATCTTAATAACTTTTCTCTTCCACTGCCTCTGCTGGGTGGTGGGCTAGAGGAGAGGCTGAACCCTTATTAAAAGTAGGTTGCAAAAAATTTCTGCCTACAGAAACCAGCAGCACAACTGTAGGTCCCTGGTCAAACACTTAAGAATTTCCAGCTAATAAATGACATCAAAGATGTTCAGCTTAGCTCCTTGTCACTAAGCCTGACAACCTGAGTTCAGCATGGGGTTCAGTAACCTCAAACCTGCACTAAAGATGTGAAGTATTTCATGATGGCGTGGCCACGTGTTCAAGCCAGCCAAGGGCCTTGTGTGCACAGCACCTGTGACTTCACAAAAGTGTTCAGTGCAAACTGCACACTGTAGACAAGATGATCACAGGTAGGGGAGGGTGTCTACTGGCATTGAGTGGGGAGAGGTGACACCCCACACCGCACAATATTTACTGTGATCAACCTGCACAGGTTGACCGTACTGAGATGGGAAATTCTGGTTTTAATTTTTTTCTTTTTAAAATTATGTGTATGTGGGTTTTGCTTTTGAGTGCAGAAACCTGAGGAGGCCAGAGGCATTGGATCCCCTGGGTATGGGATTACAGGTCAGTGTGAGTCACCTCTGGATGGGTGCTGGGAACCAAGTGAAAACCTATAGTGGGCCTGGCAAGGGAAGGTGAAGATTTCCCTGTTCTAATGTGATTTGGGGTTGGTACCCACTTAAGCTTGGCTGGCCTTGCTAAAGTGTTATGCTCTGCTTCCTTTTGCATCTATCACCCCAGAATGTAGGCCTCCAGATGGAGGAAACTGCCTCTGAGGGTTGAACCCTCCCCTCCCACAGGTGAAGGTAAAAGAAGGAGGAGGAGGAAGAAGAGGAAGAGGAGGAAGAAGAGGAAGAGGAGGAAGAAGAGGAAGAAGATGAAGAGGAGGAAGGAGAGGAGGAGGAAGAAGAAGAGGAGGAAGAAGAGGAAGAGGAGGAAGAGGAGGAGGAGGAGGAAGAAGAGGAGGAGGAAGAAGAGAAGGAAGAGACAGGGAGGTGCTCCTTTCTTCTCTAAACAGAGCTGGAAGCATCAGCTCACCTTGCAAGAAGGTCTTGAGAGGTAAACCAAGACCTTTCTCCAGCACCAACTCCACCTTGACTGCAGAAGCCAGAGACTGGAGTTTCCTAAGTCCTGTCTCTGAGCAGCATCTGGCCAGTGACCAGAGTCTCAGGAGTGGGCCTTGGGGTCACTGTAAGATTCCCTTCTCCCAGGGTTGTCAGAGACATCATAGGATTCCTTGTTACATTTCAGATAGACAACACAGGCATGTATAACACCTGCCCTAAAGATTACACTTAGAGCTAGTGAGATGACTCAGCAAGTAAAGGTACTTGTCACTGAGTCTGACAATCTGAGATCAGTCTCTGGGACCCACAAGATAAAAGGAGAGAACTGACTCCCACAAGTTGTCCTATGACCTCTACACATGCATGATGGCATGAGCACACACACACACACAAGTAAATAATGAGGCTGAAGAGATGGCTGTTCTTTAGGAGGTCTTGAGTTTGAGTCCCAACACTCACATGACACCTCACAACCATCTGTAATTGGTCCAGTGGGATCAGATACTGTCTTCTGGTGTGCAGGCAGAATACCCGCAGACATAAAATAAATAAACCCTAAAATCAGTAAATATAGGTAAACAAAATTAAAACTCGAATTTAGCTGAGTGTCTTATGATTGTCTCTGCTAAGTTCCAGGGAGCCTGACATGGAGCCCATGGTGACCACTGCATTAAGCAAAGTGCCTCTCCATGAATTATGTAGCACCTTCTCTGCTGAAGTCCAAGTAGGGACCTGAAGGCAGATCTGCTTGCCATTTCAAACTATATTCCTTTTGACCAAGGAGTTCACTTCACAGCCAGAGAAGGACAACAAACCATGTGGGATGCTTCTTGATGTGCTCATCTGGCTTTCTCATACAGCTCAGGAATGCCTGCATAGGGAATGGTGCCGCCTGCATAGGGAATGGTGCCGCCCACAATGGTCTCGACTCTCCTACATTAATTAACAGTTAAGGCAGTTCCCAGTAGACATGTACACAGGGCCATCTGATCACAGCCATTCTCCAACTGAGGCTTTCCTCTCAGGTGACTCTAGGCTGTATCAAGTTCACAATTAAAGCTGACTAGGACAGGGAACGGGCAAACTAAGGGAACAGGAAGAGTCAGGAACAGGGGACCTAGAAGGTGCCTTTTTGTCCTTTGGTTCTTTTTCAACTATTAGGCACAGCTGTCCAATCTGTAGATACCCTGAGGGTAGAAGTGATTCAGACTAGTCCTGGCCCTGCCTCCTTTAATCCCGATAACTGCCAGTGTTCCCTCCCTGTTATCATTTTGCTTGGCTATTTGTTTAGAGGCAGGGGCTCACTATGTAGACCAGACTGGCTTCAAGCTCACAGAGGGGGGGGGGGGGGCCCCCCTCCCCCCCCCCCCCCCCCCCCCCTCTGGCTTTGCTTTCCAAGTGCTGGGATTAAAGGCCTGTGCCACCACTTATTTGCGTAGTGTATGGGCGGCTGTGCACATTGTGCGCATGCGTGTTCTCTTCACGTGTGCGGCTCACTGGCTCAGCTGTGTTGGCTGACCAATGAACTCTAGGTATCTTTCTGTCTCCGCCTTCTCAGCTCTGGGGTTATAAAGAAATGCTGCAACGCCAGCTTTTTACAAGGGAGGTGGGGATCTGAACTCCTGTCCTCTTGCTTGTGTGGCAGTCACTTTATCCCCTGAGCCTTGCTTTTGGCTTTTTGAAACAGTGTGGTACTATGTAGCTCAGGCTGGTCTGGAATTCACAATGTAACCCAGACTGACCTCAAACTTGCAAAATCCCTGCTGCCTCAGGCTCTTCAGCACTGGGTTTAACGGGTTTGCCCACCGCGTTTGACCTTGCTGCTGCCGCCTGTAGCTCCTGAGGTGAGCCCCTCAGCCCTGGGCTCGAGAAGCGTGTGCTCATCCAATTAAGCTGCTCAGTTTTCCGTTTCGAAACTTGATTGTTGCCTATTATTTTTCCCAACTCACCTTGCGTTGAGCTTTGTTGTTGCTAATTTGAGGTTTCCGGTAGGAAAAGCCAACAGTGGATTCAGGTTCCAATAGGAAGTCTTTATTATAGTCCCTGAGTTAAGGTCTAAAGGTTGCCTTGTAGCTGAAAGTGCAAGTGTATTGAAGTCCTAAAGGAGAAAAGGCTAAGCTCAAACGCCCTTGGCCCTGTGAGTTCTAAGATAAAAGCAACCAGACTCCAGATTTATCTTCCCTAATTGATTATTCTCTTCAGTCTCCGCTGTATGAGGTCTTGGTGCCAGCCAGAGGAAGAAATCTCAAATGCAGCCCAGGCTGGCTCTCCTGCAGCCCAGGCTGGCTCCCCTGAACAACAGCCTCAGCATCTTAGAGCCCCCGGGGCCTCTGAAGGGTAAATGGATGGAAACAGAAGGCTGAGTTTCCTCTAATGGATGGAAGCAGAAGGATGAGTTATGCCAGCTCCCTGCCCATGACACGATCCAAGGGAGCCTCCGCCAGCTTTGAGCAGCAGCCCACGCGAAACCATGCTCCTACAACCTGCTCTTTGCAGAACCTAGACCTGAGGTCAGCTTTGTAAAGAAAACAGCAGACATCTAGGTATGGGGCACACACCTATAACCCACAAATGCAGGGGGATGGCCAGCCTGGGATAAATCGTCAAACTGTCTCAAAAACCCTAAACATGGAGCTGTGGAGATAGCTTAGTTGGTGATGTGCTTGTCCGGTACAAGGACCTGAGTCAATTCCCAGAACAAAACTAAAGAAAATAGCCAGATGTGATGGTGTGTGTTTGGAATCCACGAGTAGGGAGATGAATCTCCCAGACTTGCTGACTAACTGACCTAGTCTACTTGGCAAAATCCAGGCCAGTTAAAGCCTCTGTGTCATAGAAAGTAAAAATGGGGCGGGAGAGATGGCTCAGCAGTTGAGAGCACTGACTGCTCTTCCAGAGGTCCTGAGTTCAAGTCCCAGCAACCACATGGTGGCTCACAACCATCTGTAATGGGATCCGACGCCCTTTTCTGGTGTGTCTGAAGAGAATGACAGTGTACACATATGCATAAAATAAATAAATTAGTATTTTTTAAAAAGTAAAAACAACAACAAAATGTGGATGGCTCTTGAGAAATGACCCTTGGGGTTGCCGTCTGGCTTGCACACACACACAGACACACACACACTGATATACACATACTCACGAACATGAGAATACACAAAATAGTAACATGATACATCGAGCATCTAAGTCCAGTAGGAACACAGCCAGGCTTTTGGGCTTTTGAGACGTAGTTTCTCCACTGTGACTGCTCACCTGGGCCCTTGCTGTGTCACAGTGATTATAGAAAATCCCCAGCTGAAGGGCACAGCTGTGTGACAAATTAAAGATGGAGTGGGGTGTGGTAACAGTTCCCACCAGAAGACTGCATCCGGCTTTGGACGTTCAATTTTGTTCTAGGAGAAATAAAAATCTATATATTCATGTATCCCTTCCTCAGAAAGCAGAAACTCAGAAGTTTTCATTTGGGGCAAAGCTTCAAAATATGAAGGTCTTCCCAGGCATGGGAGTGTACACCTTTAATCCCAGCAATCAAAAGGCAGAGGCAGATGGAACTTTGAAATTGAGGCCAGCCTAGTTTACATAGTGAGTTCCAGGACAGTCAGGGCAATGTGGAGAGAATCTGTTTTGTTTTGTTTTGTTTTGTTTTTAATGTTGAAATCCAGCTTCAACACCACAGGGTAAACTAAGGAGGGCCGAGTGTTTGATTGATCACTCAGCAGACTTCTCTGAGAGAATAAAGCTTGTTTCACTGGAGCCAGCATTCCTTGTGACCCTCTAGAAACTCTCTGAACTCTTTAAATTCTTTAGGGACTTGTGAGAAGGAAAAGAGATAAAAAGGGGGGAATCTCTCTCTCCCCCCTCTCTTTCCTTCCCCCCTCTCTCATACACACACACACACACACACACACACACACACACACACACAGTGGATGAAGCAAGACAAGCTCCAACAAGTTCATACATACATACATATGTACATTCATACTTACACATTGGCGGATGGAACAAAGCTCCAACCATTTTACATGCACACACATATGTTTTGTGACTGGAGGGAGGAAAGCTCCAGTTAGCAGGTTCGAAGAATACACATTCTACATATACAGATTCGGATACAGATATAGACACAGACACAGACACAGACACAGACACAGACACAGATAATACAGATACAGATAATACAGATACAGATAATACAGACACAGATACAGACACAGATAATACAGATACAGATAATACAGATACAGATAATACAGATACAGATACAGTTACAGATAGATATAGATAGATACAGATATAGATACAGTTACAGATACAGATAGATACAGATACAGATAGATACAGATAGACACAGATACAGATACAGATAGATATAGATAGACACAGGTACAGATACAGATAGATACAGATACAGATACAGATACAGATAGATACAGATACAGATACAGATACAGATACAGATACAGTTACAGATACAGATAGATACAGATACAGTTACAGATACAGATAGATACAGATACAGATAGACACAGATACAGATAGATACAGATACAGATACAGATAGATACAGATAGATACAGATACAGATAGATACAGATACAGATATAGATAGATACAGATACAGAGATACGTATACATACACTAATATATTTGGTGGATGGGGCAAACTCCAATGAGTTGATTGGACAACTTTATTTTTTTTCTCTTAGCCTTTTTACATCATCTAAGACAAAGTTCTCTATATAAGAGAACAATTACTGAATAGCCACAAGTTACATATTCTCTAAAAACAATCACCACAAACACATTCTTCAAAAGCAGATTAAAATCATTGAACAAAAGGAAATTACAACAGATTATTGATCGTGTGTTCTTTTTTCTTTTTTTTTCATTTTTCGAGACAGGGTTTTTCTTATAGCCCTGACTGTCCTGGAACTCACTCTGTAGACCAGGCTGGCCTCGAACTCAGAAATCCGCCTGCCTCTGCCTCCCAAGTGCTGGGATTAAAGGCGTGCGCCACCACTGCCCAGCAGATCATGTGTTGTTTAAAACTCATACCTAACTAAACATTTCCCATCTGTTTTTCTCTCCACAAGTTCATTGGAACCTCAAAGCGATAATTCTTTTGTCATTAATGAACAAAGTTTAAGCAAGCAAAGTCTATAACAGCAAGGTTTTTCCTATGCTTTGAAGACAAAAATTTGCTGGGCGGTGGTGGCGCACGCCTTTAATCCCAGCACTTGGGATGCAGAGGCTGGTGGATTTCTGAGTTCTAGGCCAGCCTGGTCTACAGAGTGAGTTCCAGGACAGCCAGGGCTACACAGAGAAACCCTGTCTTGAAGAAAAAAAAAAGTCAAAGCTAGAAAGCCCATCTGTTTAAGTGAGGATTCTGGTGAGGTCTGTACATCAGTTTCTGTTTAAGTAAGAATTCTGGTGAGGTCTGTATATTAGTTTTTATTTAAGTGAGGATTCTGGTGGGGTTTATACATCAGTTTTTGTTTAGGTGAGAATTCTGGTGGGGTTTGTGTTAGCAATCTGTTAAACTCCACCTCCAGAGTCACCTGGCAACAGCCAGGTATGCTCCGCCCCACAGTTACCTGGCAACAGGCAGGTAACCCTGCCCACTATAAAAGGGGCTGCTTGGCCCCTCCTCTCTCTCTTGGCTTCTCAACCCTGAGCACCTGCAGGTTGTCCTCTCCCCTCTCCCCTCTCCCCTTCTCTCCCCCCTCTCTCCACGTGGTCATGGCCAGCCTCTACTCCTCTCTACTTCTCTCTCTCTCTCCTCTTGCTCTCCCACTCTCTTAATAAACCTCCCCTCGTGGAACCATCTTGGCCTGCTGTGATCTGTCCCAAGCTGCGCTGTGGAAATCCTTTCAGTTTGCACATCAGTCTTTTGTTTAACTGAGGATTTTGGTGAGGTCTGTACTCAGTGGACGTGTCTTGTATGTACCGTTTCATCTCACCCTTTCCCTACTTCCCCTTCATCGGATATGCTTGTTGAAGGAAAGTGCTGCTGGCCCCATGCAGCATTCTGTGGTGGTCTTGTTGCTTGTAGTGCCATGGGGTCACGTAGCATGCACCTATGCCCTCGGGAGGAACATGGATACTAATTCATTGATACAGGTTTAGATTTGGGCCTGTCCAGCAGGTGGTCCACTGTCCAAGTGTTTCTCTTTATGAAGTACGCATACACTGGTGAGAACCACCCACTTCTATGGCTCATGAGGACTGGGAGTGTGGTGGTCTGGGCTGGGCTTTACTCTCCCATGGACCTGATGGGATGTCAGAAGTGAGGCTCCCATGCTTCAGAATATCTACTCCCCTCTTTTCCCAAGCACAGCTTATGTAGTTAGTATATACAAGAGAGGGGCTGGGACTGTAACCCAGTTGGTGAAGTGCTTGCCTACTTAGCATGCACAAGGTCTTGAGTTCCATTCCAGTACCACATAAAGCTAGGCACGGCGGCACAGGAGATGGAGGCTGGAGGATCAGAAATTCAGGATTACTCCTTTCTATATCATAAGTTCAAGGCCATCTTGGATGACATAAGACACTGTATCAAAAAAAAAATCTCCAGAGGACACATGGATGGTAATATCCTTATAAACCTAGGAACCCTCATGGGTTTCAGAAATGTCTTCATTTGGCCCCCAAGCCATTAAAAGAACACCATTTCTTTATGAAGTACACAGACACTGGTGACAACCGCCCACTTCTGTGGTTCTTTCAAAGTATGAACACAATTTGGGGGCATCTAATTAGGCAGAGCACACTCGGGGTTGGTGGTAATTAAAGCCAGATTCATTAAATGTTCCTGAAACAGAATTGGTCCGGGAGAAAGGAGCCCCGGTGACACCTGCAACTTGTTACGGACCTCCCATGTATCCCTCCTTTTTAAAGGTGAAGCCTTTCTAGGACCAAAAGACGGTCACACTGTAGACAGGACCCAGACATGACCCACATTCAGTACCTTCTCCACATTGCAAACATGCCCTGGTGTGTTGCCTGTGCCCTGGACTACTCACCGCCTGACCCTACCTGCCCTTGGGGGTTAGAGGTGAGGCAGCACAAAGCCAATAACACAGACTCCGGAAGCAGGCGAGAAACACTACAGCAAGTTCACCTGAGCACTGCTGCAAGCTCCACCCGCGCCCCATTGGTCTCAAGAAAGCATCTCTTCTAAACAGCAGTTCCTGAGTGGCTGGCATTGTCTGTGCCAGCAACCTTGCATCTCTCAATTAGGTCCTCCTGCAGGAGGTGCTTTTGTGGCTGCGTGGTCCTGGCATTTACAGAGAACTGGCCACTGCAGTTCCTCCTACACCACCGGAGGCTGAGTCTCTAAGAAGTGAATGTCCTTAAGCTTCTGGCCTCTCGTCCATCCTAGCTCTCTCCAAGGCCCTTGGTGGGACTCAAATTTTGTTCTCATAATTTTATAACCCTCGTCCCCTTTTTTCCAAGAAAGGGTTTCTCTGTGGAACAGCCCTAGCTGTCCTGGAACTCACCCTGTAGACCAAGCTGGCCTCGAACTCAGAGATCCACCTGCCTCTGCTTTCCAGTGCTGGTAGTAGTACTTTCTTCACAGTCTGTGCCTGATCATGGACTCTGTGTAGTGTTTCGTCAAGCTCCTGCTGCTTTGGCTGCCCTGCGACTGTGGACATGATTACTCCAACTGAAAAGCCAGAACAAACGCTTCCTTCTCTAAGTTGCTTGGGTTATTTTATCACAGCTAGAGGACAAAGAATTCATTGTGAGAATACTGCTAAAAGATGGCTGCTATTACCTCAGCTCTCAGGAGGATAGGCCTTGTCCTGTCTGGGAGATGCTGCAGGTGACTGCCGAGGCCAGGAGGCCGAGCCAGTAAGAGGAAAACATGGAACTTTTGAACGGCCTCCATGAGAGGCCCAGAACTGTGTAGTTAGAACAACTTCAGTGGGTTCTGGGTATGAGGGTTGATCTTACTTACCTAGTGGATCTGGGGTATGGGGGTTGACCCTATCTACCTAGTAGATCTGGGGTGTAAGGGTTTATTTACCCTATCGACCTGGTAAATCTGACCCATCCTATCTAGTCGAGCTGGGATATAGGGTTGACCCCACCTACCTAGTGGGAGCTGACCTACCCTACCTACATGGTGGCTCTGGGGCTCATAATAGCTGCCTGGTGATTCTGGAGTGATGGTGACTTTAGGGAGGTGGGTAATGGGGACCCTCTCCCCAAAAGATGTAGTTGATGTGTGGGCTTTAGGTTGCTTTGCATGGAGAAAAGCCAGATCCCAGTGAGTTGATTTCTGTGTGCACAGCCTGGTTAACTGTAGCTCTGAGTCTGCAAGGTCCAAAGATGTCAGAGATGAAAAGGTGTGGAAAATACACATTAGAGGCCAAGGCAGGAGGATCACAAGTTCAAAGGCTGCCTGGTCTACTGAGTGGGTTCAAGGCCAGTATGATCAAGTAGTGAGACCCTGCCTCATAATAAAAATATCTAAAGGCGGCTGGTGAGATGGCTCAGCAGGTAAAGGTGTGTACTGGCTGGTTTCATCATCAGAGAGAAAGGAACCTCAGTTGAGGAAATGTCCCCATGAGACCCAGCTGTAAGACATTTTTCTCAGTTAGTGATTGCCAGGGAAGGGCCCAGTCCACTGTGGGTGGCTTCATCCCTGGGCTAATGGTCCTGGGTTCTATAAGAAAGCAGGCTGTGCAAGCCATGGGGAGCAGGTAAGTAAGCTGCATCCTCATGGCCTCTGCATCAGTTCCTGCCTCCAGGTTCCTTCTCTGTGTGAGTTCCTGTCCTGACTTCCTTTGATGATGAACACCAATGTGGAACTGTAAGCCGAATAACTTGCCATTGGTCATGGTGTTCTCCCCACAGCAAAAGAAACCCTAACTAAGGCAAAGTGCTTGTTTCCAAACCTAGCCCATGAGCTCAGTCTCCAGGACACACATGGTGGAAGGAGAGAACTAACTGTAGCTAGCTGTGCTCTGACTTTAACACAGGGGTAGCATGCAGATGCTCACATGCATGCACACACAGACAGGTACGGTGGTGTACACGTGAGCCTTTAATCCCAGTACTCAGGAAGCAGAGGCCTGAGGGTCTCCATAGGCAGCTTGGCAACACAGTGAGTTCCAAACGACCAGGGCTAAGTGGTGAGACCCTGTCTAAAACAAACAAACAAACAAACAAACACCGCCCTCAAAACAATAGCCAGTTTGCTGTGCCTTCTTGGGATCCCAACACCAGGAGGCCCTGGCTGAGGCAGGAGGGTAGAGGGCTCCAGGCTAGCCTAGGCAGGCCTTACTGAAAAACAAACAAGCAAGCTGAGAAACAAATGTTGCCCCTCTCATCTCTTCAAAGAAAAAAAAAAATGAGACTACAAATGCTAGACCCACAGATGAAAGACATTGTCTGTGGGAGCAGAGTTCCAGATGCTTCCGACCCCCAAACTGGGCCTCAACTTACTTCCATTTTTTTATCCCCAGTTCCTTGGAGCACAATGGATTCCTGCACCCCAAGCTCCTGGTGATCGCCACCTTAATGCACCGCGTCTTCCCAAGGCTTCTTGCCTGGGTCACTAGGTCTGAGGGGCTCCACCTGCCACTGCCAGTCACTTCATTCACTGTCAAGGAAAGCTGGCACTGGAGGGGGACAGCAGCGGGTGACAACTGTTCTTACATCCCTTGGCACCAGCCTCTCTCATCATCTTAAGACTGTGTAGACATTGTGCTTGGTGTCTCCAGGAGCAGAGGGGGTGGTGGCAAATGCTTTCTTTAGGTGTCAAAACCACTAAAGCACCTCCAGGCAGGACATGGGACTGGGAGATGGGAGAGTCATGTGTCTGAGGCAGATGCCAAGGGGACAATTCCTGCCCAAGAAGACTGGTAGGCTCAGGATGGCGTTGGGCCATCTAAGAGACTTTCCCCTTTGTGTCTCCTTCCTCATTTATTGAGGTGGTTTCTGAGGGAGCCAGGCAGGCAGCAGCTGTGACCAGAAGTGTAGGAGTATCAGGGTAATGGGTGGAGGGCTGGCAGGGACCTGCTCGCTGTGTCTTCCTCTTATGCCAACATGCCCAGGGGTATACTCCATCATCTCTCTCTCTCTTTTTAGGTTTATTTATTTATTTATTTATTTATTTATTTATTTATTTATTCATTTCGTGTATGTGAGTACACTGTCGCTGCTGTCTTCAGACACACCAGAAGAGGGCATCAGATTCCATTACAGATGGTTGTGAGCCACCATGTGGTTGCTGGGAATTGAACTCAGGACCTCTGGGAGAGCAGCCAGTGCTCTTAACCGCTGAGGCATCTCTCCAGCCCCCATACCCCATCATTTCTTAAGCAGTGGCTCACCCCCAGTGCCAGCTTCTGCCCACCCTGCTCACCTTGGCCTGATGCTCTGACTTTCAGGTAGTTCTTTAAATTAAAGATTGTTTTTTGGCTAATGTGCCAAATAATAGGTTTCATTGAGACTTTATTTATTTATTTATTTATTTATTTTGACAGGGTCTCATTATATAAGCCCTAGCTGGCCTGGAACTTGCCACTTAGTCTGGGGTGGCCAGAAACCCACAGCTCCGTCTGCCTCTGCCTCTAGGATGCTGTGATTAAAGAAGTTCATCCCCATGCCCAGAGGAGTGGCTTATACTTGTTTTTAGAGGAAGGAGGGGTTCTAGGCCACGTGATTGACAGGTAGTGTTTGTGGTCAGGCTGGGGGCAGGGAAATCTTTTGGCTGTGCTACACCATCGGGGGTACTGAGTTGCTAGGAAATTTTTGTCACTAGATTCCCCTCAAATATTAAGTCTCTTTTTAAAAAACAAAACAAAACACTTTCCACCCTCAATCCTAGCACTTGGAGGCAGACATTTAACTAGGCTATAGTATGTGTTTGGCAAGTGCTCTACCACTGAGCTATCCATCCTATGTTCAAGCTCAAAGATATGTTTTATTTTACTTATTTACTTATTTGTTATTTATTTTATTTTATGGGTGTGAGTGTTTTGCTTGCATAGCTATCTGTGTACCATGTTTGTACCTGGTGCCAACAGAAACCAGAAGGAAGCACTGGATCTTCTGGAACTAGAGTTACAGATGGTTGTGAGCCACCATGTGCGTACTGGGAACTGAACCCAGGTCCTTTGAAAAAACAACCGGTGCTCCTAACCCCTGAGCCAGGCTCCTTTTTCTGTTTTGTTTCGTTTGTTTGCTTGTTTGTTTGTTTGTTTGTTTTTGAGATAAGGTCTTCTGTGGCCCAGGCTGGCCTTGAATTTGATGTGTAGCTGAAGACAAACTTAAAAGCCTCATCTTCTATTTGTTCCCTGCTGGGATTGCAGGCCCGTGTTGTCATTGTTGTCATACTTGGCTAGAAAGGGACACTTGATAACCCTACCCTGTAGTGGGAGACAGCGGTGCGGCTGACTCTACTCTAGAGAGCGGTGGGGCTGACTCTCTGCTGTAGGGAGCCATAGGGTTGATGGTCTGGTGTAGGGAGCGGTGGGGCAGATGGTCTGCTGTGGTAACAGGTAGGAAAGAGCAAGCAAGGAAAAAGCCAGCGGGGTAAGGAGGGGCAGGGTGGGCGGGTTGGTAGTGTCTTTTGTAAGGAGGAAGAAATGTCCTGGCGCAGAGAAGTCTCAGGCCTCTCAGAGCTGGGTAAAGATTGCACAAGCCCTAGTTTGGGGCCGACTTCTAAATGGAGGTGAGCGCCTGTTAGAAAGGAAGCGAACCGTGGAAGCATGCTTGTGAGTGATGGCCAGACTGTCCCAGGCCCCTGGAAGCGCACAAAACCAAAGAGGGATGCAGAGAATTGGGTGTGGTGCACAGGAGGGAGGTAGAGGCAGGAAGATCGGAAGTCCAAGGTCATCCCCAATATGTCGGGAGTTTTATGTCCAACTGGACTGCATGAGATGCTCTCTCAGAAACAGAAACAAGCAATAAAACAGCTTCTACTGCTTTTAAAGTGATGTATGGAATTTGGCTATTTATAAGCAGTGAGGGCAGGGAAAGCCAGCCCTATCCCATGCTGTAACTTTGAAAACTACCAGTAGGTGGCAGTGGAGGACAAGGAACGCCCTTATTGCAATGGCTCAGCAGGGGAAGCCTGTGAGCTTCAGATGCGTTGGCTGTCGAGCTCCATTAGGATATGAGCACGACAGAGGGAGGAGGAGGAGGAACACGCTAGTCAGTTATGGGTCAAGGAAGACGTCTTACTTTGTGTTTCATTGCTGCTACGAACGAAAGACCATGACCAAAAAGCAAGTTGGGGAGGAAAGGGTTTAGTTGGCTTACACTTCCATCATTGAAGAATGCCAGGACAGGAACGCAAACAGGACAGGAACCTGAAGGCAGGAGCTGATGGAGAGGCCATGGAGGGGCGCTGTTTACTGGCTTGTTCCTCAGGGCTTGCTCAGCCTGCTTTCCTATAGAACCTAGGACCACCAACGGAGAAGGCACCACCCACAGTGGGCAGGGCCCTCCCCCATCAATCACTAATTAACAAAATGCACGACAAGCTTCCCTACAATCCCATCTTTTTTTCTTTTTACAGTCCTATCTTATGGAGGTGTTTTCTGTCCTTCTTTCCTTCTCTCTCTCTCTCTTTCTTTCTTTCTTTCTTTTTTTTTTTTTTCGAGACAGGGTTTCTCTGTGTAGCCCTGGCTGTCCTGGAACTCACTCTGTAGAACAGGCTGGCTTCGAACTCAGAAATCCGCCTGCCTCTGCCTCCCAAGTGCTGGGATTAAAGGCGTGCACCACCACCGCCCGGCTGGAGGCATTTTCTTAATTGAGTTCCCTACCCTCAGATGACTCTAGCTTGTGTCAAGTTGACATAAAACTATCCAGCACAGAAGCCCATGATATATTCGCATGAAAACCCCTCCTTCTTCCTGGGGTTATATGAACCATGGTGGGCATAGGGAGGCGAAGGCGAGAGGAGTCTTTAGATAGTGCTAAGCACCATGGGCTCTCTCTGGGAGCCATGCACTTCCCCCCTTTAGGGAAGAGGAGTGGTAGGAGAGGGGTATTTTTCTACTTTATGGAAGATCAAATCCTCAAGAAGCTGCAGTAGCCAGGACAGCAGGCAGTGACAGCAATACTGAGCCCAGGGACAGCTGGTGGGACTCATCTGTACCTGGACCTGTTGCTGGCAGACACTCGATTTTGTTATTGTTCTGGACAGATGTCAGACTGGCCAAGAACTCATTATGTAGCCCAGGTTGGACTCAAACTCTCAGTAATTCTCCTGCCTCAGCTTCATGGGTGCTGGTAACCTAGGCATGCACCACCATAGGCAGAAACCTCCTCTCCTTGACTGTCTTTGCTCTGTCTCCTTTGTTTCCCCCACTCTTTACTTTGCAGTGATCAGCTCTGCTCCCCATCCCCCACCACATTCTGGCCATGATTTTGCAACAGGCTTAAAGCTACAGGGCATATAATATGACTGAAAACTTCTGAAGTCATGAGCCAAGAGAGACTGTTCCTCCTCCAAGCTTGTCTTCTGAGGTGTTTGGTCTGAATGTGGGAAGCTGACTTGTATAGTGAGAACACTGGCCCTGTGTACCTACCAGATTGGCCATAAAGAGCCCTGTGGGTGTTTGAATGTGACCCACTTCAGTCTCAGCAATGGCTTTCAGCCACCTGCCTCCATGCACTCATGTGCTGGCTACAGACCTGTGCCAGGCCTCCTCAGTAAACTAGGGATGGTGACTGTACCTGCAGAGCTAGGTGTAACTAGTCTGCTTTCTGTTGCTATGAGAAAATTCCCTGAGGCTGGCTCTTATATCTTGAAAAGGAAATTATTTGGCTTGTAGTTTTGGAGGTTCAAGGGAATGGTGCCAACATGGGCTCTGCTCAGGGGAGAGACCCACATGGCTAGGTTAGCCTTGGTGGATGACATCATGTTGATTGTATGTGTAAGAGGGGAAGATCACACGGTGAGGAGGTCAGAGAGGAGTGGGGGGGTCAAGCCTGCTCTTTATAAGGTTCACTCCCATTGGATCTAAACAGAGTCTCATGAGAGCTGCTATAACCCTTGCTAAGGGAAGATCCTGTGACCTACACTCCCTCTACAAGCTACTGCTTCACAACATGGAGAGTCTGAGGACCAAGCTTTCTGTCCATCAGTTCCTTGGAAATAAGTCACACCCAAGCCGCATTCCTTACCCCAGGGGAAGTGACCTTTGAGGATTTTGTAGCTAGAGTATTCTGTTGTGGTTTCTTTTGGGTCTGTAAAGTGGGAAGGGAGGCCAAAGATGGGGCTAAAGTCTTGCTCCTGGCTGCAACTACACTTTTCTCTACAACAGCTTCTGCCGGGCAAGTGTATGATTCAGTTAACGCCTTCGTTTTGGTCTAGAACGAATCCTAAACATCTGGCCTTTACACTTAGTGCAATGCCAACTTCTCTCCACAGAGGGCGATAGAGAGGCATTGCGAGCTCTATTGGGTTTTATGCCTAACCTGCTTTCAGACCACAGCCCCTGGGTATGGTCCGCTGACACCTCAGGGCCTCATAGATTGGCTCAGGGCTGGTCACATGGTTAGGCCGTTCTGGTCAGAGCAAATCTCAGGGCTTCTCTTACGAGTTATCTTAGTTCTTGTTTTTTCCTGTAACACTTGGTCTTGAGAAGGTGAGCGTCTGGGCCTGCGGCAAGTCATGCTATCACCACGAGAGAAAAGTTCTTGAGCTATCAGTGATCGATGTGAGGAACGCAAGAGTGGATGGACACGGTGGGAATTGTCAAATAGACGGGACTCCTCACAGTGTGTGGCAGACCTCTGTGTGAGAGGTTGGGGTGACCACGGGCGTTTCAATTGTATGAACTTAAAACTGACTCTTTTTCAAGGTAGCTCCCTCATCGTAACCTTTCTCCCATAAAGCAGTTTTAGGATACTTGGGAACAGAGTGGTCCTTCCTAAATAGTGGTTCTAGAAAGAGTTGCTACTTCCTCGGTCAAACATTTTCTCCGTGAATCTCACTTACTTTGCTTCATGTCACCACTACTTGGTCCTTGGAGAAGAGTCTCCATGTCCCCCCCCCCCTTCCTCCCTCCCTTCTCTCTCTGTCTCTCACTTTCTCTCTCTGTCTCTCTGTCTCTCTGATCTTTACCTCTCAGTTGCTGAGAGGACAAGCACACCCTCACCACTACATTGTCTACGAGATGCTGGGGCTTGAACCCAGAACATCACGCATGCTAGGCAAGAGCTCTGCTAACCAAGCTACAGGTCTAGCCTGTTAACTCCCTATTCCATATGAAGAAAAAAAAAACTGCTCAGAGAAGTTAAGTAACTAGCTCAAGGCCATCCAGCTCCTGAGGGGCTGAAATAGGGCCACCCAGCTCCTTTCTAAGGGGCTGAGATAGGGCCACCCAGCCCTTCATACCACCATGCTTTGCTTCATAGAGGAGAGATAGCCAAGAATCCATGCGGGGGGGGGGGTGGTGGTCAGAAGAGATCACTGCGGAAGGTGATCGAGCCTGGACTCTGACTGTCACCGCAGGGGAGGAGGGGAGAAGAACATAACCTGGAGGCTGAGTAACAGAGGGAAAGCAGCTTCTAAGTGCTAATGAAAAGCTCTCAGGTTGCTTTTGCCAAGTCTGCTATTGAGGTGCGAACATGCATTGGCAGTTAGCAGCTGGGGTGCCAGCAGATGGGGCATGTGTGAAAGCCTTCGTGGTGCCATGAAAACTCAGCTGAAGCAGACACCGGTGCCCGCTCCCGGCCCCCACCCCGTTGTTAGGTGACCAGACCTTCCACTGTGGCTGTCTGCCCTCTGAGCAACAGTTAAGGGTGCTGGTGACATCTGCTACCCCTCGGGCATTTCCTGAGGACCACACCCACTGCTGCTTGCTCTCAATTCCTAGACAAGTCACTGAGTCGGGCGAGAGAGTTTGTTCTTCAGAACTGGACCTTCAACTGAGCACCATGGCTCTCCACTGTGATCCTAGCACTTGGGAGGTGGACGGAGGAGGATTGGGGAGTTCAAGGATGGCCTCACCAACATAGCAAGTTAAGGCTACGTGAGACCCTGTCTGGAAAACACCAACCAACCAGCCAACCAACCAACCAACCAACCAACCAACCAA
>NW_021604638.1:6626958-6628679 GCF_004785775.1 Grammomys surdaster | reverse complement strand
CCAACCAATCAGCCAACCAACCAACCAACCAACCAACCAACCAACCAGCCAACCAACCAACCAACCAACCAACCATAAAACCTAAAGCAAAAACCCCAAACCCCCAAAGATCACATGCCAGTAACCTGTCCCTTGCTAACTCTCACCCGTGAAGGGACCTGGCTTAACAGTGCATGCACCTCTGGTCGCAGAGAGAGAAGCCAAACCTGCTTGTTCTGGTTTCCTTCCTACTTTTCTGGTGTTAGCACTGGGAAGCGAAGCCTGACGAAGCACTGTGAGAACTCTCTGGGTCATGAGTGCGCTGGAGTGGTGGGTCTCCCTCACTGGGAAAACTGAAGGCACTGATCCATTCCCAGGGGAGCACAGTGATGGCATTGCATTGTCTTCCTCCTGGCCATATAAGCACAGAGACTCTGCATCCTCCAGACTCAACACACTTGGCATCCTGTTATAGGATGGTATAGACCAGGCTGGTCTTGAACTCAGAGATCTGCCTACTTCTGCCTTCTGAGTGCTGGGATTAAAGGCATGTGCTACCACCTCTTGGCTTCCTCAGCTTTGTTTTTAATTGAAAACCATTTATACTATTTTATGAGTGGTTTGGCTGCATTTGTACTTGCAGCAGGAGGTATATGAGAAACCCAGGATGGATGGTTGGGAGGCTCCATGTGGGTGCTGGGAACTGAGCGCAGGTCCACTGAGCACCTGGGATGAATGGTTGGGAGGCTCCATGTGGGTGCTGGGAACTGAGCGCAGGTCCACTGGAGAAACACAAGCTTTTGACTCCTGAGCCATCTCTCCATCCCCTTTCATTTTAGTTTTGAAATAGAACCACCTTTTGTTGCCCTGGCTAGCTTGGAACTAGTTATGTAAATCAGGCTGGCCTTGAACTCACAGAGAGGCCTAAGCCCCAAGCTGAGCCAGTGGCAGAATCAATCCCTCAGGTTCCTGGGGCATCTGGGGCATCTCCAAGGCAAAGAGGAAGCAGAGGGCTTCAGTTTTCGACAGGGTCTCCGAGTGGCCACAGGATCCTATGTCCTCCTGGTGACTTGGTGAGGGTAATGGACTTACCTTAGCTGGTGCCACCCAAGAACTGACCCTCGGACGAATGGGTTGGGTCTGTCACAGCAGAGGAGGAGAGTGGCGTTCAGTGGGCAGTAGCATCAAAGTCACTTCTCTGCCAACACGTGTGATGTAACTTATCCTACTCCAGTCTTCTCTGGGTCCTGCTGGACTGTCGTCCAGGGGATGGATTACTCTACAGCAGGGCCACCTGCATCACTTTCCCAGCCTATGACAAGGCTGCTGTTGTGTTTGGGACTGTGAAGGGCTGGTAGGGCCACTCGGGTCTTCCAGACACGAGCATCAGGGTGTTGGGGTGTCTGCTTCTGGTGCCTCTGTCACCTTATCTTCCTGTGAAACTAAAGCACTCCCTGGGAGCTCGGTGGAGGATAGACCATTTGCGGGAGGCCAGAGGGTGAAGGCCTGGCTACATTTCCATGGGTCTCTGTCCCCTAGAATGGTGTCCCCAGGTGGCTTGGTGGGTGGTCACTGCCCTTCGACTGCTGAAGTGAGGTGCTTTGTCCTTTATGGGCAAACTACAGCCACTTATAAACCTGACTTGTCTGTCACTAGGGAAGGGGGTCTTTTCTGGGCCCAGTGTGTTGGGACAGGAGGAGCTGCACCTGGCCTCAGGAGCTAGTTCCCTCACGCCCCCCCCC
>NW_021604638.1:6600065-6626558 GCF_004785775.1 Grammomys surdaster | reverse complement strand
TCTCCCTCTCCCTCTCCCTCAAAGAAAGGCTAATTGGTGGCTTTAAGTCTATTTCAAGCCAAGCCTGCCTATTTACCAGGTCATTTGGTTAAACAATGTGTTTTTCTTTTTCTGAAAAGCAAGCTAGAAACTTCAGGGAGCTGTTTTAAGGTTGGGACATGAATCCCACAGCACCTGTTCATCCACTCGATTGGACACAAGAGACAGTTGATGGGCAGTGACCCTCACAGGATGGAATTTGTTTCCAAGCAGAATCCCAGGGGCACGTGGGGGAGGCTGTGAGTGTGAGTATCCAGGACTTATAGCTGGGCCAGTGTGGGCCTGGCTCTGCCCTAGACAGAGTGCTCTGAGAAGCTTCCTGTCTTCGCGAGGTGAAGCATCAGGGGGCACAGAAAGATCACAAATAATAGCTGTGTAATATATCATTTGGTAATGAGGGTTTTAGAAATGGGTAAGGAGGTATTTGAAATATAGGTTTAAGCTGGGCTTGGTCATGTAGGCCTGTATGGGATACTGGAAGCTGAGGTAGGGGGCTCACAAGTTCAAGGCCCACCTGGATTTCACGAGACTGTCTTAAGACAAAAAGTAAAAAGAGGCCGGAAGGGAAGGGAGCTTGGGGCAGAGAAGCTGCCAGGATGGGTGAGACCATGGGTTCTGTGGACGATACCATAAACTAAATAGACAAAGGCTTGACTTTTACTGAAGCACGTGGGGCCAGCATGTCATGGGGAAAGAGCATGTCACTGCAGAGTAGCGTGTTCCTCCAGGGAAGGGGCACAGGGAGACGACAGGGTAGGAGGTATGAGGAACAGGGAGGCCATATTGGGGGGAGGGGTTTTTCCTGTAGCTTCTGTGTGAGGACCAGGTGAAGAACAACAAGCAGGCTTGGTCTTTGGGTCAGAGGGGCTGTGCCTAGCTTCCTGATGCCTGGTTTTAATGTGTGTGATATGGGAACTGTGTGCTGGGGCAGCCACTCCACCCAGGAAGTGGTTGGCTCAAGGCTCTGGAGGTAGGTTTGAAATTGACAGTCTCTAGGGACTGAGACCCAGGAAGTAGCAACTGCTCTTGGTCTCTGGTGACTAGAGATGAAGTGGGTGTGTCTGAGAAGGAGAAAATGCTCAGGAGATGGGGGGGTAGGGGGTAGAGGTAGGGTGGGAATGGGGGGTATGGGCTATCATAGGCAAGGGTGGGAGTGCCGGGCAGGTTGGCTCTGGGGAGATGTGAGAGAAACCTGACAGCTCCAGGGCTGCGGGGACTGAGGGCAGGAAGGAGAGGAAACAGGAAGACCAGAGAGGTGGAGCCTGTCACACCTCAGAGCTCCTGAGGAGAGGTGGCATCTGAGGAGAGGTGAGGGAAGGTAGTGGGAGATGGAGTAGCATTGAGAAGGATGCTGGGAGGAGCCAGGGGCCGGGCCTAATGACTGCAGAGGTTATAAATTGGTTTCTGAGGTGGCCCAGCCGTGTGTCTGCCCTGGGCTCTCTCCAAGGCCCTTACCTCTGGGCATTCCACCGAGCCCTTCCTTCTGCTTGAATCTCTGCTCTCTCAACTTAGCATCATTGCCTCTGTGAGTCCTTCTCTGAACAGACTTTTTAAAATGTTTTCTGAGGGGTGGTGATAGTACATGTCTTTAATCCCAGCACTTGGGAAGCAGAGGCAGGCAGATCTCTGTGAGTTTGAGGCCAGCCTGGTCTACAGAACTAGTTCCAGGACAGCCAGGGCTACACAAAGAAACTCTGTCTCAAAACCATACAAACAAAAGAACCAAAACCAAAACAAAACAAATAACCTGAACAAAATAATAAATAAATAAAATACTTTTAGAGGTTTTAAGGCTAAAAGCCTGGGTCGCAGGAATGTCATGTCCTCGAGGCTACTCCCAACCCTCACTGCACCTTCTACTTTGAGACAGAATCTCACCAAGCTGCCAGGTCAGCTTTGAAGTCCCTCTGGGGCCCAGTTTGGTATTGGATTTATAATCCTTGTGCTTCCACCTCTGGAGTAGCTGGGGTTACTGATGTCACCTGCTTACACATAAGCTGCCATGTTCTGCCTCCCCTGACCCTGTCACCAACATCAGTTTCCTTCTTGCCAAATTCAGATATTCACCACCTCTCTTCCTGTCACTGTGTGGCCCTCACAAAGATCAGGCCCTGGTCCCCAGGGTTGGCTGTTGGGAGGCATTGCTGATGGCCCCTGAACCCTCTAAAAGGGTAAGGATGGATGCAGTGTCCACAGCTGAGATGGTGACAGCCATCAGTTCCCTCCTCTGTGTCCCCCCTTCTGGAGCCAGACTCTGACTGCATGACAGTGTCTCGCCTGAGTACATCAGGGCATTGGGACAGGATGGTAACAAGTGTCAAGGAGGCCAAAGTCAGATTTGTTTTTATATAACATCCTGACATGTTCATCGAGTGCTTGAATCTTAAAGCTGGAAGCGTTAAAGCATCTGAGTCTTGATTGCTGAGTCTTCTGGTCCTTCTCTCTCACTTTGGTGTCAAAGACAGATGCCTAGTGGCCTCACTTTGGTTTAGGGCCACTCAGAGGCTCTTGTCCTTTGTGACAGGTCCCAGAAGAGGACAACCATGGGACTGATGGTGATTTGGCAAGCCTGGTGCCAAGTGTCCTAGAGGCAGAGTATGCACACAAGGCTGTCAGGGTGGGCACAGAGGCCCTGCTGAGTGAGGCAGGGCATAGGTCACACCAGCCCAATGCATCTCTCACCACAACCTTCTTATAGCCTCAGATGGCCCATGGACAGTGAGTCCCTGGCTAAGAGGACAAAATACTTGGCCTAGGGATTGCCCTCTGCTCCAGAACAGTTTGCTGGGTGTCCTGGGTACCCTGCTTCTTACTTCAGGCCTCTGAGACTACTCTGCTGTTGGTGGAATCTAGAGCCTTTGTCCCCAGGGGAGGTCCTGGGTGGTGGCAGCCCAGGCTTCAGGATAGAGTCAGACCTGCAAAGGAAAGGTTAGAGATCCCGGCCCCTGAGACTCCAGCCTTTCCACACACTCCAGGTCCTGTCTTCAGTTTGAGGGCCTTCTCCCTGACAAGTGGCATTTCTTTTCTCACTCTGACTTTGGAGAGCTCCCCAGTACACCCCTCCCAGTGCATTTTTTAGGCTGTCTTTCACAGCCACCTTTGAGGGTGAAAAGGCACCCCATTACTCTGAGGTGTTACCCTGATGATGGTGGTGCTGGGCCATAACACCTGCTGGGCCAGGGAAGGCGATGCTAATTAGTAGTACCTTACTTTGTAGCTCTGAGTCACTGGAAAGCAGGTGTCAGAGGAGCTTTTAAGGAGGTCCTCGGGGGTTTGCATGGCATTTCCACTCTGCCTATTTGTGGGTATATTGCGCAGAGATGGCTGTGTCTCTCCATGAGATCAGGAGAAGGCGGAGGCGCTCCAGGGACCACAACAGCCTCCAGTGTGAAAAACAAATGCTGTGACAGATAGCGGTCCATGACTATGACAAAACACCAGAGGGTGGCAGCTTGAAGGAGGGAAGGTTTATTTCCGTTTCTGGTTTCACCATGGTCACGCGGCCCCATTGCTTCTGACCCGCTTCAAGGGGCAGCATCCCAGGAGGGCCAGCTTGCTGGCACTCAACTGCTTTCCCCACTGCATCCAGGAAGCAGAGTGGAAGCAAGAGGAAGTTATCTGGGGCAACACACCTTTCAAGGGCACGTCCCTGATAATAGACTTCCTCCAACCCGACTCCACCCCTCTATGTTTCTACTACTTTCCAGCAGCCCTTGAAGCTGTGAGCTTATCATGGGTTGATCCATTGGTGGGCTCAGGGCCCTTGTGATCCCTTCACCAGAGGTCCCACCTCTGAACACTGCTGCATGGGAATTAAATCTTTGACAGGTAAGCCCTGGGTGACAGGTGAGCCCTGGGTGACAGGTGAGCCTCTGGGTGACAGGTGAGCCTCTGGGTGACAGGTGAGCCTCTGAGTGACATTTCAGATGAGGTCAGGCACATTTAGGGTGGTATGGCTCTAGACAGTTGGGGAACATTTGAATCTAAGTTGCAGTGGACACGTTTTCCATCTCTGTTCCTTTTTGTCCCTTCCCCTTTCTTTTTTTCTTTTTTCTTTTTTTAGTAAGTATTTTCTGAGCACCTGTTAGGTGCTGACCCTGAACGAGGCCTTGGGAAGCAGCAGGGAACTGCCTTCAAGTCCCTGCCACAGTACACGGCTGGTCCTGCAGGACACAGAGCAGAGCTCAGGAGCTGAGAATGGCTTGGTGAAGGCTCAGCAGGGAATGGAGAGAACCATGAAGTGGCAGGTCTCAGGACAGCGAGACAGTGGAAGGAACACCCTCACCCTTAGCCAGGCAGTGCTCCGCGGGGAGGGCGGCCCAGCAGATGGCTCTGCGTTTGAGAAGCCCCACAGTGAGGTGGGGTAGGCTGGATGTGTCTGAAGGGAGGTAGGAGGGGCTGCTGGAAGGTCTGAGGAGGGGTGGAGACTCACAGCAGGCAGGGGTCGGGCTGCACAGCCCACAGTCAGGCTTAGACCTGTCTCAAAGGCCAATTTCTGCTGCTGGACAGAGAAGACGGCAGCTGGGATGTGGGGAGCAGGGAGTAAAGCTGTTAGGCATGTGTGTGTGTGTGTGTGTGTGTGTGAGCACGTGTCTGTGTGTGCATGTCTGAGCATGAATGTGTGTATGCCACATGTCTGTGCATGAGTGTGTGTGTATGCAACGTCTCCTCAGTGCCAGGAACCCAGGACTCAGGCTGAGATGGAATCTTCTAGGTTGGCCCGGGATCCCTCTTGGGGCACAAACTATTTCTTGAGTGAGTGGCTTCTTTTGAGGGCATAGAGGAGGTTCCCTCACACTCCCCAGACTTCCTGGGGACCACCATCACTGCCAGAAGCACGGGTCCATGGTGGGTTTAGACTGAGGCTCAGGCAAGGGGTATAAAGTCCCTATGCCCTTTTTTTTTTGGTAATATTAAAACAAATTGGAGTAGGCTAAAATCTCACTAATTTTAAACCACAGAATGAAGCAGTTTCACCTTTGAAGTCAGCAGAGATGACTGGCTTGTTGGTGCCCCCCACGCTCACTGGGATGAGTGGAGTCTGGAAAGAGAGCCCTCGAGGTGTAGAAGAGGATGTGGAGAGTGTGAGCAGGAAGGATGAAGGACGAGCTTGGGGGTCAGGGGCAGGAGGAGCCTGAACACAGCATCCGTGCTGGGCTCCCTAAAGGTCTTCTGTTTGCTTCTCTCCCATTGGGTCAATATCTCCCATCCCGCAGACCCTGGCAACATGGTCCTTTCACTAAGAGACAAAGCTCCTTCCTTGAAAGTCCCAATGGCAGGCTCTGTCTTCCTTCCCTGAACACACACTAAAGTCACATGTGGCTGCCTGCTGTCTATTTTTCTCCAGGCAGTCCCCCAGCGGATGCTGGTTTTTCTGGGCATGTTCTTTACATGGTAGGACGTGGCCAGTCAGCTTCTTAGGGAGAGAAACAGCTATGAGGCTGGGGTGGGTGAGGCACTGGCCTTAGCTAGCTTCCCTGTTACTTCTGGGCTTAGAGGGAGGGCAGGGACTCTTGGTGATGTGGCACATATTCTTTCCGTGCCTTCTGTGGCTTCTGTGCTGTGGCTCACTCAGATCAGTCCCGGGCCAGGGCTGGACTTGAAAGCACTAAGTCCTTTTCCAGGCTCCAGTGGCGGTGGTTGCATGAAGCCGCAGCTGGCAGGCAAGGCAGGGGTGTCTTCTCGCCTCAGTTGTTGTCCCTAGTGTCTGAAGAGGCACTTCCAAACAAGATGTCACTGTCCTGGGACATGCCACTGAGCTGTGACTTAGTTTTGATGAGGTACTGGGCCCGGCGGATCAGCACCCGTTCTTGTTCCTGCTTGAGCTCCAGGTAAGAGCGGGAGAAAGTATGGAAGATGGAGGTGACAGGGAAGGCCATGAGGAGGATTCCGCTGAGGATGCTGCTCAGAGCCACCACCTGGCCCGGCGTGCTCCGGGGTACCATGTCTCCGTAGCCCACGGTTGTCATGGTGATGACAGCCCACCAGTAGCAGGCAGGGATGCTGGTGAATTCGGGGCTGTCTGCCATCTCATTCTCGATGACGTAGAGCAGTGGGGCAAAGAGGGCGATGGCCACACACAGGAAAAGCAGCAGAAGCCCGAATTCACGCGTGCAGCGGCGTGCCGTGAGGCCCAGTGTCTGCAGCCCCAGTGAATGTCGAGCCAGGCGCATCACGTAGAGAATGCGTAGCGCCCGCAGCACGCGCAGCACCAGCCCGACCTTGTCCAGGTAGCTGTTCCCGGTGCTTGGCTTGCGGCGGCTGGAGGCAGCGCCATCCACCAGCAGCGTGACATAGTAAGGCAAGATGGCCACCAGGTCGATGAGGGTCAGCGGGCTCCGCAGGAAGGCGAACTTGCTGGGTGCCTGGATGAACCGCAGTAGGAACTCAAGGGAGAACCAACCCACGCACACCGACTCTACGATGAAGACATTGTGGCACATCTGGGAACACTGGCCCTGCGGGAGGCAGGGATCACACCAGCAAGTCATCAGGGAAGTTCCAGCTTAAATGGGACACCCAGCTCCCCTGCCTCTCCACGCCACCAGGCACTAGGCATCCCTCTAGCTGGTGTTAATCCCTATCTCCAGACAGACTCCTATGCAGCTGCCACTCCAGGCTCCTGCTCTCTTGATTTCCCCTTTAACTCGGGCTCCTGGTTGCTCCCCTGCTTGCTGTTTCCCCCTCCCCCTCCCTTTTTCTTTTTCCTTTGAGATGGGGTTTCTTCTTGTAGCCCTGGCTGTCCTGGAACTCTGTCTCTGTACATCAGGCTGGCCTCGAACTCACAGAGATCCCCCTGCCTCTGTCTTCCAAGTGCTGGGATTAAAGGAGTGGGCCACCACCACCCAGCCCCCCTTCCTTCCTTTCTTTTCTTTTTTTTCCCTACTGCAGAATACTGATACAGGTGCTAGGGTGATACATCCCATGAAACTAAGTCAGCCTGCATCCCCCACCCCACCCCCAGCTAGCATCCTCCGGGCACCCAGCCCTCAAGTGGTTGGAGCCCTGGAAAACTACAGGTGTTCCAACCATAGACTTCCTAAAACAGTGGTTCTTAACCTGTGGATCGGAACCCCTTTGTGGGATCCCATATCAGATGTCCTCTATATCAAATATTTGCACTATGATTCATAACAGTAGCAAGATTACAGTTATGAAGAAACAACAAAACCAGTTTTATGATTGGGGGTCATCACAACTCGAGGAGCTGTGTGTTAAAGGGTTGAAGCATTAGGAAGGCTGAGAGCCACCGTAAAAGCTCTTGATCGTGACCTAGGTTCTCAGAGGACCTCTGTGGTCTTATCTTTCTGAAAATGCACTCCAGCCTGGGAACGTGATTTGACCTGGGGACTCTGATGTCTCCAACCTCTGGGGTAGGAAGCTCTCCTCCTGGAAGCCTTCCTGGAGTGTACCCCACCTGAGTAGCCCCAGGTGTGTTTGGGCCTCTCATACAAGTCCCCTTGTTGTGTGGTTATGAAGTAGGATAACACTAATGCAGCTAAGCCCAATATACTTGGAAGTATGAAGACTTGTCCTGGTCACTGCCTCCCCTGCAGTGCCTGTATACAGTAGATCCTCAGATGTATGCACATGGACCAGGTGCCACAATGGATTCTACTGGTCCCCAAATAAAATCAAACATCATTGCCACTGACATAAAGAAGGCCAGGGATGGGCATGGTGGCACACCCCTTTAACCCCAGCACTTGGGAGGCAGAGGCATGGTTGGTCTTTGTGAGTTTGAGGCCATTGGCCTACAGAGCAAGTTCCAGGATAGCCAGGGTTACATGGCAACAATATAAATAAATAAATAAATAAATAAATAAATAAGCAAGCAAGCTAGGGATCATTCCCCCCCCACACACTCTCTCTCTCTCTCTCTCTCTCTCTCTCTCTCTCTCTCTCTCTGTCCCTTTGGTTCTTTCTTTCAAGACAGGGTGGTGGAGGATGACTTAGAATTTCTGACCCTTCTCTCTATACCTCCCAAGTGCTGGGATCGTAGATTCAAACAACCCTGTCCTGTTTGTTTGTTTATTTGTTTATATTGTTTTTTAGACAGGGTTTCTCTGGGTAGTGCTGGCTGTCCCAGAACTTGCTCTGTAGACCAGGCTGGCCTCAAATTCAGAGATTTGCCTGCCTCTGCCCCCTGAGTGCTGAGATTAAAGGCATGTGCCACCATCACCTGGTTTATTTGATTTTTCAAGACCTATCAGGATGCTGTGGGTGATCCAGTGGGTAAAGCACTTGCTGTGAGGACCAGTGTTTGGATCCCCAGGGCCCAGGTAAAATCCAGGCAGGTGTGGCAGCCACTGCAGTCTCTGCTCAGAAGGCAAAGACAGGATCCAGAGGCAAGCTGGGTAGCCAGATTAGCCAGGATTGGCAAACTCTTGGTTCAAGTAAGAGATCCCGCCTCAATGAAAAAAGCATAGGTCAATTAGGAAAACATGTGAGGTCAGCTCTCGGCCTCCACTCACATTCCTGCACGTGTGCACTCTTACACATGCATATGCACCACATGCATGTATACACACATGTACAACACATGCACACACACTACACATGACATGCATGTATACACATCACACATATACACACACATCACACATGCACACATAACACATGCATACACATCACACAATCACATACATGCACAGATATCACACATGCACACACATGTACAGACATCACACATGCACACACATTACACAATCACTTACATGCACACACACCACATATATGCACATACATCACACATATGACACATATCACATACATCACACTTCACACATACACACACCACACACATGCACACAATCATACACATGCACAGACATCACACATGCATACACACCACATGCATGCGCACACATCATGTACATTATACAGGCCCACACACCACATATATGCACACGCATCACACACATACGTGAGCACATGCACATACTTGCACACACATCACACACAAATCACACACATACACACATTTAAAAAGAGTGCTATCAGGACTGGGAGTGTATACACGATGATGGGCCACTTGCCTAGCCTGTGTCGGGCCCTGGTCTCCACCTCCAGCACCATATGGAAAAAAAAAACCGAAACAGTGCCAGAAGTTCCATCAGCCTGGCTTTGATACTGTTTTCCTGATAAAATTAGAAATAAGGTAGTGTGTGTGTGTGTGTGTGTGTGTGTGTGTGTGTGTGTAGGAGGAGTGGTGGAGAAATGACTCAGTGGTTAAGAGTGCCTACTGCTCCTCAGGAGGACCTGAGTTCAGTTCCCAGCACTGTGACAGGGGGTTAATCAGAGCCTGTAACTCCAGGGCATCCAACATCCTCTGCTGGATTGAGAGAGTCCTCATTCCCCAGCCCCATAGACATAAAAATAATATAAATCTTTAAAAACGTAGGACCAAGAATATTGGAGCTGGTGATGATGAACCTACAGAAGGTCGAAGCAGAAAGCATTGTGAGTTTCAGGCCAACCTGGCCTAGTAAGGCTCTGTCTATCAAAATGATGGCGCTAAAACCAGATCTGTACTAAATGCCATCGGGTTCGGCGCTGACCCCCTTACATGGACTTCCTCACTGAACTCAATGTTCAGAACAGCGTTCCTAGTCCCCTGAATGGGTGGAGAAACTGAGTCATAGCATGGTCTTGTAACTGTCTCACAGCTACGCAGCCAGGGTGGGTGAGATGGGACTCAGGTTCCGGCTCTCTGGCTTTCCCTGTCCCCAGTCCCTGTGACCATCAACATTAAATTTTGTTGGTGAAATGTTTTCTTAAGATCCTTAAAAAAAAAAACTTCCAGTGTGTAAGAACATGCCAGCAATCCTCTCTGGGTTGTAAAGGCGGCCAGGATGACCAAATCCGCCACGACATCTGTAGATGGAATGGCTCCTCCCTCGTGAGAACTTCCAAGATTAAGTCAATCAGCACAAAAGGCTTAGCACATGCAGGCTCTACAGCCCGTCCTCAGTTAGTGCTGCTGGCATCTATTCACGCCACGCTGTCAGACTGTCTCTCAAATGTCTGCACAGTGTGTACCTGGTTCCTTCATGTGGCCTCAGGAGTCACAACCCAAAGGCCCAGGGGACCTCGCCTGTGTACCCACATCTTTCCAAAGGTGTGTCTCTGTCATCGGTATGAAAAGGCAAGTGTGCATCTCCATATGGGAGACACCTTATGTCTGAAGACCTCAAGTCCAGCTTGGGGGAGTTGTGGGCAGGTCAGCCATGGACTTCTGTGGTCCCCAGCTGCTGTGTGGGCTATGCAGACCATGGATTCCATGAACCCAGACTTGGTAAACTGTTCTGTCTGCTTCACTATCTTCACCTGCTGGGTGAGTGACAGAACATGTCTCCTCTGGAGTTACAGGAGGACCTGCAGGGACGGTAAGACAGAAGCAGAGCCCCACCCACTAGGTTCCCCTGGCTTTTGACACGCAGCCTGTGTCAGACTGAGAGTAAATGTTTTACATGCACCCCCCCCCACACACACACACAAGGTTTCTCTGTGTAGCCTTGGCTGTCTTGGAGCTAGCTGTGTAGACCAAGCTGGCCTCAAACTTGCAGAGATCCACCTGCCTCCGCCTCCTGAGTGACAGTGTGTGCCACTGCCAGCTACATGTGACTTTTTACTGTGCACAGAAACATGTTCATCCTGTGGGGACATGTACATATACACAGGCCTATAAATAAAAAAAACATGTTTTTATGGCTTAGAAAACGTTTGGGGCTGGAGAGATGGCTCAGCAGATAAGAGCACTGACTGATCTTCCAGAGGTCCCAAGTTAAAATCCCAGCAACCACATGGCAGCTCACAACCATCTGCAATGGGATCTGATGCCCTCTTCCAGTGGGTCTGAAGACAGCTTCAGTGTACTTGTATAAATAAAATAAATAAATCTTTGAAAAAAAAAAGAAAGAAAGAAAACAAGTTTGGTGTGTTACTATAGAAGGCAGATAGAGGGAGAGAGGTCTGGGGTCTGTGAGGTCAGTTTTAATGGTCTCTGGAGCGTGCCCAGCTCAGAGGCAGACATGTCAGGGTCACATCGTCCAAAACCTCTCACTCATGAAATCTGCAGAAGAGGCTCAGGGTCTCTTTGTTGGGCTTTGTTCTAGATCCCACAGGCTAGGACAGTAGGGGGCGCAGTAGAGACCGGGACACTCACATAGTATCAGGGAGGGAGATAGAGAAGATGGAGACAAACACATCCACATAGTATGACGTCAAGCACCACGGAGGCTGTTCAGCTAGCGCAGTGAGGGAAAGCTTCCCAGGGAAGGTGGCAGTGGCTAAGGAAGTTATAGCCAGTCTTGAGAGTTGCTCACGATCTTACCTGTTCCTCCTCCTCGCGCAGGCTGGGCAGGGTGCTGACAGACAGGTTGACGGCGGTGACGGTGACGAACAAAACGGACAGGCAGGCAAACACCTTGCCAGGCAGCCCTGAGTGTGGCCTCTCCACCATGTCACGCAGCCTCCTCATACAGCGGCTCAGGCGGCCCTCACTGGCGGAGGGACCCTCACTGTCTTGATCCTCGCTGTCCAGCGGCTCCTCCTCATCCTCGCGCTCCATCATCTCCGCAAACTCCTCGATTTTCTGCAGGTACCGGCGCTTGCAACAGCCGTCCAGGTGGTCCTCCGCGATGCCCCAGTACAGCAGCTCCTCCTGGAAGGACAGGGCACACATCTCCCGAAGCAGGCGCAGCTTGCCGGCCCGCAGGAACGTGAGGATGGTACCAAAAGCCCCGGGGTTGCGATCGAAGAAGAACTCGTTGCAGGTTACGTCATAGTCATCACACACGCTCAGGATGTCGTCGAAGTTGGTGCAGGCCTTGAGCTGGCCCAGCCGCGTCAGTGGGAACTCATCCAGCGTGGTCCAAGGTAGTGAGTACTTGATGCCACCCACATTGATGATGATCTGTCGCCTGCGGTCCCCAAGGGAGCTGCTCTGGTGTAAGTCGTCCTGCGGCCGCAACCGTTGGGCCCTGCGGTAGAAGACGCCCTTGATGGCCTGGCGCTGTGGGAAGAAGGCTGGGTGGAAGGAGGTGTCTGAGGCGCAGCTTAGAGCGCTGTAGTCATAGTCCGAGTTGTCTCCCGGTAACAGGGTCATTTTGGGGCTTCACATCCCTTTTGGGCCTGGAAGGAAGAGGAGCAGCTAATGCAGCAGCCCACAGTACCCACCACAGCACCCACCGAGGTCATCTGGCCCTCAATACCCCGAATGCTGAGTGAAAGGCCCTGGTATTGAAGGGATAGCTTTTGAAGCTACACAGTCCAGATAAGTCACCTACCTGTGAAATGGGTTTAATCATGTGAACCCATGCCACAGGATCAGAAAGGACAAAGTGCCTGACACAGGCCAGGTGCCCAGTACTGGTTGGTTATTGTATTGGTGTTTTTCTTAACACCTCTATCGCTTCCGCAAACAGGAAACAGGTTCATAAGAGGCAATGGGCAAAGAAATGTTTGACTATCAAAACAGGGCCTGTTTTGTCAAATATCACCTTGTGGTCTCCAGGAGTGGAGAACACAGTGCCAATACTGGCTCCTTTAGGTGCTTCAAAATAAATCCTCAGGTTGTATGTGTTTGTGTGTGTGTGCGCGCACGCATGCGTGCACATGCTCCCATACTTACATGCCTTGAGTCAGGATCTCACACTGAACCAGAAGCTTTCTGCTTCAGCTTGGCTGTCTGATCTGTGAACTCGTGGGATGTGCTTCTTTCCATCCCCCAATGCTGGGGCTACGGGCACATTCATCTATGTCTGGCTTTTTACATGGGAGGCGGGGATTTGAACTTGGGTCCTCGTGCTGCAGCAACAAGCACTTTACTCATGGAGCCATGCCCTTAGCCCCACTGTGTATCCAGTTTCACGGTTATTTGTGTGCAAGCTTGGAAACTTCTCTGGACAGTCTGTTCCCCGGGGGAGGTACCACCCCTGCCTCATCTCTGGATCCCTGCACCCAGCAGTGTAAACACTCCAGGACCCACTTGCTGGATGAGAGCATTTACTGTGCAGATGCCAGCAGCATGTGCCCACTTTAGAAAGCAAAGGTCAGACTATCAGCAACTTGAACTCCTTCCTTCCTGGCCTCAGAGTGAACGGGTGAGGGGGCTGACCTGTCTCCAGCATGTGGGTTCACCTTAGTTCACAAACACTTCTGATAATTAAGCCATTTCATGTCAAGAGATGTATTTGCGGCCCGAATTCCGGTTGAGAACCAGCCGTACCTTTTAGGCCCTAGTCTACTGCAGTCGTAACTGCCCCCCACCGCCAGTCATAACTGTCCCCTCACACCCGCCCCTCTTCACTCACGGGCATCTGAAACCTGAGATTACTCAAAAGACCTTTCTAGAACTAAATGGATGCATAGGAAAGTAGCAAAAGTTTAATATCCCCCTCCCCAATCTCACTACGTAGGCCAGGTTGTCCTCAGAACTGTGATCCTCCTGCCTCAGCTTCATGAGTGCTGGAATTACAGGTCTGCACTGTCATGCTTAGGTAACACTTTAAGATTACCATCCATCGATGGGCTTGGTAGTACACTCGGGAGGCTGAGGCAGGGGGATTACCCTAAAAAATATTTATTCAATGTGAATGGGTGTTTTGTCTGCATGCACATCTACACAGCAAGTGTGCAGTGCCCACGGAGGGGTTAGAAGTACAGACTGTGAGCTGCCAGGAATTGAACCTGGGACCTCTGGAAGAGCAAGCAGCCAGAGCTCTCTCTCTCTCTTTTTTTTTGTTTTGTTTGTTTGTTTGTTTTTCGAGACAGGGTTTCTCTGTGTAGCCTTGGCTGTCCCAGAACTCACTCTGTAGACCAGGCTGGCCTCGAACTCAGAAATCCGCCTGCCTCTGCCTCCCGAGTGCTGGGATTAAAGACATGCACCACCACTGCCCGGCTAGCCAGAGCTCTTAAGAGCTGAGCCATCTTTCTAGCCCAAGAGAGAGACACTGTTTTAAGACAGGTTTTCTCTGTGTAGCCTGGCTGTCTTGAGACTTACTTTATAGACCAGGCAAATCTCAGACTCAGAGATGTGCCTGCCTCTGCCTCTCAAGTGCTAGGATTAAAGGCCTGTGCCACCATGAGTGGCTTTTTTTTAAAAGATAATTAAAATTTCTTTTTCTTTTACATGTATGGGTATTTTTCCTGCATGCATGTACATGACTTCCTGGTACAGGTAGAGGTGTCGATCCCCTGGAACTGGAGTTACTGATGGTTGTGAGCTGCCATGTGGATACTGGGAATTGAACCGAGGTCCTCTGAAAGAGCAATCAATACTTTAAGCTGCTGGGCCACCTCTCCAGTTCACGGAGATGTTTGTTTTAATGAACAAAACGAACCAGCTGGGTATGTAGTTCAGTTGGTGGATGTAGCACCAACCTAGGTTGAAGAAAGGCCTGTTTATGCCCAGCCCTCCAGAAACTGGGCATGGGGGTGCACCACCATAACCTCAGCACCTGGGTGGTGGAGGCAGGAGAATTGTAAGTTTAAGATTGTTCTTTGCTAATGTGAAGTGAAAAAGCAGGAGAGAAAAAGACACACAGAAAGACAGAAACAGGAGGGAAGGCTGTAACCTGGGTTAAAATTCTATGATTATTTATATATAATGACTATAAACTGACTGAGCTTGGAGGGTTCTGGAACGTTAAAAACGTTGCAGACCAGAACCAAATTATCCCGGGCTATTTTCAGTCCCTTTGAAAGCCACTCATTGCCCACACCCATGTCTGACCTAATGTCCTCGTGACTGTGGCGACCTCAGGAAACATTCCCACTGCCCTCTGGATATGCTGATTTACGACCTGTGGCCCCCACGGCTCTATTCGGTAAATACTTTGATTTGTATCTTTCTTTGTTCTGTAATGAATAAGGTCTCCTAGAACCACTTTCTCAGTGGAACAGGCTGTTTGGCGAGACTTCAATCTGTTTCCCCAGGCCAGGGACACTCAGATTTGCCACCAGAGTAAATCAACTCTTCTTCCTTCTGGGGACAAGAGCAGTGCTTTTGTGCTACAGAACAAAGTGGAGGCGCTGAGGGTTACAGGAAGACCCATTTCAAAACAAAAGAAGAAAAAAAAAGGTCTCTCCCTTCGGTTCTTGAAAGAAGCAAGCAGTGTCAGTGGAGACTGTCATTTCCAGTATCAGGGGATCCTGTTTGGGTCAAGAATGCACAACTGATCTTAGGGGAACCCAAGTAGGGAGGGCACTCACTTGAGGGGCCTCCTCCCCACAGGTGCGCCTGACAGAAGCTTAGCATCGTCTCTGCGAAGGCTGTAGCTTCACAGACCGAGCTTTGGGAAACTAGGCTACACCTGTTTGAAGTCGATGACTGCATTTTAGAGCGGCTGAGAGATTTTTGCTTCTCCTAAAATTGGAACCCATGTCCTCAGGCTAAGCCTGCCGGGATCCCTCGGAGGCGTGGGAACAATCCCTTTAGGTGCTTCAAGAGTTCCTTGCTTCTCAGCTCTGCCATTTTATCCTGCCACTGAAGACAAGAGGAGAGCCGTGCTCTACTTGGCTAGAACAGCCTGGGAGCTTCATTCCCCAGCCAACGCTCACTCGTGAGCCTCTTCTCTCTAGGAGTCTCCCTGCTCAGGTTCCCCATTAGCGTCTCATTGAGTCTCCTGCCCACGGAGGGATTCTTACATGGAGGTACCTGTCCCAGCAGACTATTAGGACTAGAGGGTGGTGAGTGACTGCTGCAGATACAGTTTTCTCCAAGCCAGAGCTCATCGGGAAGGTCAAAGGTCTGATCTGCAGAGGGACGAATTGCACACACTTCTCTCAGTTGTGGTTCCTAATCTGATGGTCACCGGAGGGCAGCTGGCATTTCTAGACTTCAGAGTCAAACTCATTCATCAAACAGGCCACAGGCAGCTCCTGGACATGAAGGCTGCTTTCTGCAGCCTGATTCTTCCCAAATATCATGTTCATTGTGTTAGTTATGTCGGCTGCAGGGACTGGGGGCTACTGAGGCGCGAGAGAGTTTCCTGCTGGCTGAGACAGGGGCCGAGGAAGAGTTGAGCCATTCATTCCTTCTTCAACGTTCCCATGTATTAGATGTAGTAGATGCTGGGTCCGGGGACCAAGACACGACAGTGAGAACAGAGGAGCAAGGCTAGGACAAGTGGAAGGGACCCGGGCTGGCATGGCTTCAGCGGGTTTAGAGGAAGAACTTACTGAAGAACCTGAGCGAGTGGACAAGAGAGCAGTGTGATTCCAGAGTCGACCAGTAGGTGGCGCTGAGACAGGAGAGTGTGGGAAGGAGCCTCGAACAAAAACTGGCGTGGATTATGGACAGGGGAAAGATGCGACTTAAGAGTAGAAGAGAGACAGCAGGAGGGAGAATCTCACAGTCAGATCAGAGGACCAGAGCCGACCTGACCAGTGTGTGGTCCAGGGAGGGGCCAGGCTAGCAGAGTTATTTCGGAAGTACAGAGGCAGGAGTCTGACCTGGGTATAGTACCCAGACCCCAGGACTCCATTGAAGTCGTCCACATCAGACCCCAGAGGTCAGTGCAGACAGACACCACAGGAGTTATACATCAGGAAGATGTGAGTCACCCCAGGCACACACATCCAGTTCCTGGACCCTGTGAGCATTCTATGGCAAGGAGGGCCTGGGGCTACAGATGAGGAAGGTTGCTAAGGGTGCTACCAGTGGCTTGGAAGACAGAGGAGGAGCTGGGAGTCAGTGTGGGCAGCCAGTAGAGATTAAGACAGGCAAGTCTAGGGTTTCCTGAACAATCAGAAAGGGGTATGGTCTCACTAGCTCCTGGTTTTAGCCACTTTAAGCCTGTGGTTTACAGAATCACAAGATCACCAATGTGGATTATCTTAAACCATTCAGTTTAGGCAATACGCATACAAAATAGCCGGGTGTCCTGGCATATGCCTTTAATCCCCACATTCAGGAAACAAAGGCAGGCAGATCCCTGTGATTTTAAGGCTAGCCTGGTCTACAGAGTGAGTTCCAGGTCAGCCAGGACTACATAGTAAGACCTTGTTAAAGAAGAAGAGGAGAAGGGGGAAGAGAAGGGGAGGAGGTAGTAAATCCCGGGGATGGCAGACACTGAGCTGGGCCTCCCTCCCCAGGAGCCAATCAGATGATATGCTTACTTGGGGGGTGGGGTGGGAGCAGAAGAGCCCTTTAGCTTTGACGTAGGCAGGTTGCTTTATGACTTTGGGCTTCTGCATTTGTAAAATGGAGATGTAAACAGTTCCTACCCACTTAACTTGTGGTGAAGAGAGGACTTGAGTGATGTGCTTGGCCCAGTGCCCGGTCGGCAGACACCTGTCATCTCAATCTTGGATCTGACAAGTGTCTTATCACTCATCTCCACCCACCAGCCAAGGGTGCCTCCGCTGAACTGACCTGGCAGGATTCGAACTCAGCACCACCTGACACCCATAGCCCAGGGTTGGAGGGAGTGCTGTCAGCCGTCCCTCTGGCTGCTAAGGAAACTAAGGGATGCTGTTCACCTGTGGCCCCAGACCCTGCTCCAGAGCAGTTCCAGGACCACAGAGGTGATGGCAGACACCAACATGACAAATGATCCCCTTTAAATCTTCTGCTTCATGGGAATTTGATCTCAGGGATGACCAAGATACAAGAATGTCACCCCCTTTACTTGAGGCAGTGGGAGGTTGCCAGCATCCATCCCCAGGGACTGGTTTGGTGAATCTTGCTAGAGAAAGAGTCAGAAGATGCAAGGTCTGTGTGGGATCAGAGAAACAATTGGGTCTTTAAAGCACATGCCAAGTGGGAAAAGCAACAGAAGTTTACAGCACCGTGCTATTTATGTAAATGAACACATTACTCTCGACTAGGACTCAAACACATAGAAGGATCTGTGTGTAACATGGAGCCTGCTGGAGGGAGGTGGGGAGGAGACCACGCCTGGGAACTGGAAGAGCGGAGAAAAACTGGAGAGACAAGACAGCCCAGCTCTGGTCAAGGAGGAAGCCTGTTAGGGGTGAACACATGGGTCCTACAACTTGAGCTGGTCTAGGTTAACAACAGACGAACAGAAAGCACAAGCTGCTATAAAGCTTCCGGCTTGGGAATTGTCTTGGGTGGGGGCTCAGCAGAGATACCAGCTCCTGGTGTCTCTCCTCTGAGATTCCCTCGGCCCTGGAACCAGCCTGCCTTCTCCTTCAGCAACAAGCATCATGTTAAAAGTCCCAAAGAATAGGAGGCAGGGTTCCATACATGCTGGGAGAGCCCAGGGCTGCAAGGAGCCTCCTGTCTGGCCACTCATCATGGTATCTTAAGGCTTCACTGCAGAATGGGAGAATGCCCCGCCCCCCTGCGCTTTCTGTCAGGCACTCATCTCCCTTGGGGTTGCCTCCATCCCATTCTCCTCCAGGAGTCCAGAGACCCACGGCAACCCTGAGGCTGTTTCTCATCCTTCCTCCTGGAAGAAAAATAACACTCAGGAGCTGTAACTGAAACCCAGCAAACATTTCCAAAGATAAACGTTCATTCAGAGGGAGATGTCTAAATACCACTGGGTCCATCATGGGCTTAGGGGGTGTGAGCGCAAGGGGTCGGTAGGGTCTGGATCTGGCAAGGGAGTAGTTACGTGGCTAACTATGGCCACTGCTCCTGTGAAGGACCCTGTACTCAAGCCAGCCGTCTGCCCCACAGAGCACTGGACTCTTAGAGCCTTTTCCTGCCCCTTAAATGAGAGCAATAGTGTCCCTTGCAGAGCTGCTCTGAGGGCCCGTGAGTAGAGGTTTATGTAGCCTTCAGTGACATCATCTGATCTCCATCCCCACGGTCCTCACATGAAGGGGTTCGATGAACTTCTGTGGGTTGACTCTGACCCCTAAGGTCCCTCCCAGGGCCTGTCCAGGGGCTGCTGGCCTGACTTCTGCTGTATTAGCTCATCCCTTTGGAGATTCTCTTGACATCTCTTTTCAGGGTAGATGGGATGAAGAAATGAACGTGAAACCTCACCTGTCCATAAACAGTGAGTCTTTAGACACCCCTTGCACTCCACCCCCCATGGCACACTCAGTAAGCACCAAGGTGTGATTCTGGGGCCCTAACATTCTTTCCTAAAAGGCAATATGGGGAAACTGAGGCTCAGTGAAACAAGCATTCATGACTGGAAGTAAGGGGCTGTGATAGTCTGCGGGTTCCCTGCATTCTACTGTCACGGTGGGGATTGGGACAGATGTCATTTCTGAGAAGAACTGGATCTTATCTGTGTCTTCAGACAAGCTTTTGGGGAGTCCTGGGGGTTGGGAGAAGCAGGTGACTACGCAGGCCGGGGAAACAGCATCATCTTCATATTTGCGTTAGATCAGGGTAGGAAAGCAACAGAGTCCCTGCTTTTGTTGAGTTCTGGGTCATCACTGTGCTTTCCAGAGAAATGACTATGGTCACAGGGGTTACAGCGAGGCCCGGCCACGAGCCAAGGAATTCAGGAGGCCTCTGGGCACTGGAGGAGGTGGGGGGGGGGTGAATTCTCCCCAGAAAAAGTTACAGGGCAAGACAAGATTTGGAGTTCTTATCTCCTCAAACCCGGAGATGTTGATGGACACTGTGTATGAAAGGCGGCAGTCTAACATAACAGCCTAGGCAGATTTCTAGAAGTTAGAGTCGTTGTTAAGCTTCTGGTGTCGGGGTTTGGCCCTTGGATTACCATCCCTGGCTTGGATTCCGGGACCTGAGGCTCCCTTCCTTCTGTTCCCAGGCCCCACGTGGTTCTTGTCTCTCCTGTGAGCCTCATCTGTCAGGATTAGGGCTCCTGACTGGGTTGACTCCGAGGCTGGCCTCTCTGCATTCACCCCCCCCAATTAAATCGCTAATTATAATAGATCCAGCTATTAGGCTGCCCAGCGCCTTGCATGCTGCCCCCTCCCCTCAGGATTGCTGCCTGTGGAAGTCTGTCTTTGCCACTTGCCATCCATCACTCCCACACGCCTCAGCCTCATCTCCTGAGAGCAGGAGTCAAAGTCTCCCAGGGAATTCGATGCTGGGAGGTGGGCTCCTGTCGTCATGCCCCACCTGAACCAAACTGAGGAAAAATGTATCAAATAGGCAGGCTGTCTGTTTGGCTACCTGGCTCTGCTGCTGGCAAAATGGCTCCTGGCACACGCTGTGACTCTACCAGGAGCTTTTAAAAACTGTAACCAGAGAATCTTCTGTGTTAGCCTTTCTCCTCGTGTGTGTGTGCGCATGTGCGTGTGCGTGTGCACGTGTGCATGTGTGTGTGTGTGTTTCGGCTGTTGTTTTTGTCCACTTGTTTTTGAGGCAGGGCCTGTCTCTGGGCTGGCAGATAACTGAGCCCCAGGGATCACATGTAATCAAGCCCCGCCTCCCCAGCCCTGGGATCCCATGCCTGGTCTGTTGTTGTCCTTGTTGATTTTGGTACTGGGAATCAAATTCAGGTCCTCCGGCTTGCTTATTGACCTAGCGGGGAACATAGACTAACAGAGAGGAGAGATGGGGACCTGGAGACAGCTCACAGGGCTCGGGAGGAAGGGGGGGAAGCTAAGCCTGTTGTCTGCTGGGCCAGGTGCTGGCCTGAGGCAGGGATAACTTCAGATAGTTCAGATCCTGTGGCAGATTCATACGCTGACTTTGTTCATTAAGGACAGTCTGGCAGGTAAAAATACCAAGGCTTGGCAGCCTCCTCCACCCCTTCTGTTTTCATTAATTCTATTTAGGTGGTATCACCAGCCATGGGTAGGGGTGGAGGAGGGGGGCTCTCTTCTGCTGGGTTTAGGCAACCAACCCAGAGTGGATTCTCAGAGGGCAGCCCCTGTGAGCCTCTGTGTTCAGGAAGCATCTCTGTCTTTCTGTCCCTGGGGCAGATGGCTCACCTCTTGCCAGAGTCCCATGCCAACCCAAGTGCACAGAACTCAACTCCCCCCGGAGTCTACCTCATCAGGCTGCGGGACACCCACAGCCCGGGTCCTCCAGCTCTGGGAAGAGGCCCAGGGTGACTTGTTTTCAGTGCACTTGTTCCCTGTGGGTTTGGAGTGTGTCCCACGGCAGACGTTTTTCCACTGGAATGGGTTGGCTCAGAGCTGGGCTGGTAGGAGCGATCCCTTGGGGCCAAGCCTCCATGCCTAACCTCGTTTCCCTCCCCTCCCCCCACAGCAGGTGCCTCTGCAAAGCTGCAAAAGCTTAAAGACCCACAGGTAAAAAACCCACAGTGTGCACACCCCACTGCCTTAATCTCCAGGGGTGCCACTTAACCTGGCAGTGTGTTTATTGAAAAGGCAGTGACTCGGAGTACCATCATTTGTGTGTGTGTGTGTGTGTGTGTGTGTGTGTGTGTGTGTGTATGCTCAGGGGTTGGGGTGGGGTACCAAAGAGACCCCATCGAACATCTACCCAGATTTACAGAGCCCAGTGAGTCCTCCCTTCTCCAGTGAATCAGATCAGTCCCCGCCCCCCTCCTCTCATCTTCCTGTGTGCTTAGCTCAGGTGTCACCAAAGAGGGGTGAACATGCGATTACCTTCCACCTATTATCCACTTGGGGGAACTCAGGTGTTTAGCACCCCATAAGTACCTCCGAATTGCACGTGGTTAACAAAATGTGTGCCGAAGTGACAGCTTAGCTTATAAACCCCATCACTAGGTGGCTGTGTTCACCTAGCACAAGATACACCTTCTCAGCCCCCATCACCCCCCCCACACACACACACACTAAAGAGCTTTTAAAAGCCCACTTCTTCCTTTCCAAGGATCAACCCCCTTTAGGAATGAATGCATTATGTGCCAACCTTAAATCTGCTATACACCTGTGCTGTAGCTGCTGGCCACCCTGGCAGGCCGTGACCTTCTGAGGCAGGGCCTGAGTCTCAACCTCTTCCCGCATCTTATCCTGTCTCCACAAAGGCCATTGTTCAGTCCAGGCTTGTTGAATAAATGGATGGATGAATACTGAGTATTTGGTATAGTAAGATGCTCACAGCAGGTGCTCAACCAATTTTTGTACAACTCAGAGAAGGAACGAATTCGTCTCTTTTCCATCCACACCCAAAAACTGGGAGCAAAGCCGGGCCGCTCATTACGGGTCCACTGAGGTTAAGGAGACCTCTAACTTTCCTACTAAATGCTAAGGCCCGCGACCATTGAATTGTCTCTAGGGCCTTGCACACAGTAGGCCGTCAGTAAGCCCTCACTGAGTTCGTAATTAATGAATGACTTAACGAGGCCCGCTGGGGTGTGTGTGTGGGGGGTGCTGCCTTCCGTGCCTATTGACATTGAACCAGCAAGTGAAAGACTCCCCTGCATTCCAACTCCTCCCAGGGGACCCTAAAAACCCTGCATGCAAAGTCAGAGCGCACTTCACATTCCGGGGACCCCTCGAGAGGATCCGCGGCCGGACCAAATTGTGGCCGCGTGGGTGCATCCCGCATCGCCCCGGCGGCCTCTCCGGGGCTCCCAGGTATCCGCAGGGGGCACCGGGACCGCGGCCACGTGCAGAGCCCGAAGCGCCGCTTGCAGGAGCAGGGTCCCTCCAGGCTGCAGCCCGCGAAGTTCCCACCTTAAGTTCCCGTCGCGGCGTCCCCGCCTCGGAGCTAGTCGGGCCGCAGCTCTGTCCCCCGGCGCAGCGATGCCGGGGTGAGGATGCGAGAGGGGGCAGCAAGCGGCGCGTGGGACCCGCTTGGCCTGCCGGGGCTGCTGGCAAACTTTGGCCCCGGGGCCGCTGTCCTGCGCACTCGGACCCCTGACCGTCCCGCCTCCGCCTCCTGGTGTCCGCCGGGCTGCAAGTGCGCCGGCAACGCGGCGCGGCAGCAGCTGAGGGAGGTGGCCGGGCAGGAGGCGGGACGGAGGGAGGGGACTGCGCGCGGGGCGGGGAGAGGGGCGGGCGGCGAGGGTGGGGGGCGGGAGGATGGAGCCACCGCGGGACCCGCCACTGCGATGCCACGCACCCTGACCCGGCCCAGAGTCCTCTGGGACGCTGGGTCCTAGCGGAATGCAGCGCCGCACTCTCCTCATCCCGCCCATAGCCATTTCCTCCTCCCTTAGTCACCTCCTGCGCCCTGCAGGCCCCTGCCTTCCCTCGGTGACCTTTTAAGTCCCAGCGCTGCTCCTCCCAGGGCTCTTGGCCCGGGGTGCAGCCACCTCTCCAGTTTTCGCAGCGGTCGTGGGACGTTCCTGCTGCTCTTCTGCCCTAGGCTCAGCGAGTACCAGGACCCGAGCCTCATTCCCCACGTGAGTCCCTATCGTGGGAATGTCACACGACCTGTCTCCTGTCCTTAGAAGGTCCAACCTCATGCGAGGTCGTGGACCCTCGCTGAACTGTCACAGGCACTGCAAATGTCACGTCCGGAGGGCACTTCATGTATGACAGCCCGGGAGCCCCACGGGCTCGCCAATGAAACATCTTCTAGGGGGCCACACCAGCCGTACATGTGCCTTCTCCATTGGTGGCCTTGGGCCCTACCTGCCCCTGCGGTCCAGGGTCTTCACCACTTTTGAGGTGTCATCAAGCCAAAGAATGAGCGCCCGGTACCCCAGAGTGACCCCTATGCTGTAGTTGCTCACTGTCCCGGGTGGGACCCGGTCTGGCAGTCTCTGGGTTTGGTACTTGGCAGCCTGGGGAGGGCGAGTTGGACTCTGGAGACCTCTCAGTTGACGGAAGTTGCCCCAGGCTTTGGGATTAGGTGGGAGAGCTGTGTGACAGAGGCTTGTGAGTAACTTTCTTGGGACATATGATTGGTACTGTCCTTTCTCTTCCATCAGGGAAACATGAGGGACTCAGGGACCAGGCTCAGGAGCGAGTGTGGCTCCTATGCCTGAGGCTTCTTTGCAGAGATGGTTAGGCTTGGCCGGGGGATGTGAGCTTTGGGCTCACTCAGTACGTGGGTGGCACAGACAGATGGTAGAGTCAGAGAGTCAGCTGAGGGCCTGCCCCAAGAACTCCTGCTTCTGCAGAGTCTACATGGGGAGAAACAGGGCCGAGAAGTGCAGGTATATGGGGAGGTGGGGGAGGCTCTTTAGATGGAACAAAGAGGAGGGCTAGGAGCTGAGAGGACCACATCTTTGGAAGCTTTGCAAAGAGACCCCACCAAGAGACAAAACAAAGGTTTCTGAGATGCAGAGAGACCCAGAGGGAGCTTACCAGAGGAACAGTTCGGTGTAAGGGTTTCCAGTGGACTCTGGTGGCCAGTGGTCCTGGGTTCCATGTTGAAAACACGGCTGGTCCTCGGTGCTCTATCAGGCCCCTTCCTTTTCGAACAGAAGGACCTGTGCATCCATCTTTCTTGCTTTCTTCTGAGCCTTGGGCTGTACCAGAGCTTACTTCTGACCGGCAGTTTCCACATGGAGAAACTTAGGAGTACCCTCTTCAGTGACTGTTGGAATGACCCAGCACTGTCCTATGACCAGCAAGTCAACTGCTGTCCCCACAGAGGACCACAGGACCAGGATAGGAACAGAAGTTCTCAAAGCCTTACTATGGTCTGAGTCCTCTGGAGAATTCTTCAAACCCACTGGATCATACTTGTGACCCTCTAGCAAGTTCCCTGGTCTGGGCTTTTTGAAGACATCAATTTATCCCATCTCCAACTGGCTTCGGAGCTCACCAGACAGATACTTAGATGGGCTGTGAAGCCCAAGCCAGCCTAGATACTTTTTGTTTAGAACCAGGGACTGGGTCTATTGGAACACCGGGCACCTGAGTCTGGTGCTGGGGTGACCTGCAGAAAGCCTAGCACAGCAGGGGCAAAGACTCCGTCCTCCCTCACCCTCTACCCCGACCCCTACATAGTCTCAGACCCAGGCTGTTCTCAGGGCTGAATTTATGACCTTATTCCCCTCTGTGCTTCATCATGTCCAGTAAAATCCTTCTAAATCCTTTTAAGGATTCCCTCTGCAGCTCCCCTCTCCTGTGCCGCCTGCCAGATCTCCAGTTCTTATCTTCCTCTCCCTCCCGAGGAGAAGCATCCCTGGCCAAGTTGTCCTGTGGAGAAGGATGCTGAGGGTGCTGGGGTAGGCTTTCTGACCATCAGTCTTGCTGACACATGGGTGGCCTGTAGGTAGCAGGTTCACACTTGCTCTGTAGGCGGGCTATGGCACAGTGCCCTGTTGTGTTTGTCTCTACTGGGTTAAGTTTTAAGAAATTTGAAATTGATTGGTAACATTTAAAAAAAAATCAGATTTCATATGACATTTTTTTTCCTTTTGAAAAGCTAGCAGATCTGGCGAGTATATTTGTTTTTGTTTTTGCTTTTTTTTTTGGGGGGGGGGAGAGGATTTCTTGTAACCCAAGCTAGCCTTGAACTTGCTATGTAGCTAAGGATGACCTTGAAATTCAGACACTTCCATCACGCCCTTCCAAGTGCTGGGATTACAGTTGTGCACCACTAAACAAAAAAGATTATTGAGACAGGGTTTCCTGAAGCCCAGGCTGCCCTTGAATTTGATCCATCCGAGGATGCACTTGAACTCTTGGCCCTCGTCCCTCCTGGGCCAGCAGTGCTAGTGAGGACCGTGGCTTCTTTCTCAGCCTGCATCCCATCATGTAAGTCATTTAAGTTACTTCAGACCCCCAGGAGCCAGAGCTGGTGCAGATCATCTTAGCAAATCTCCTAGATTCACATGGTAGATGACAAAGCTGGATCTGAAGCCTTGCCAGTCTGACCCCAAAGCCCACACCCTGAAAAACGAAATGCCATTCCCCTAGGGGCAGGAGGAGACTCATTAGTGCGGCCTCAGGACTTGCCTTAAAAGGGAGTTGCTGTCAGTGGGTTAAGAATGTTCTCCTTATCCACTATCCACTGTCAGCGAGTCACCAAGCCCCTGGTTGCTTTCCCGAGGCAGCGAGGGTTAGCTACAGCTGTCCTGAAGTTCTTATCTATCCCCGATGAAAAGGTTTAGAATAGATTAGAGTTGGGGAGTCTGAAGAGGCTAGAGGGGTGCTGGGCCTCGTTCAGGGACTTGAGGGGTGCAGCTTGTTAGAGGGAAAGGACTGGAGTGAAGTCAGGGAGAAGAGCCAGTACCTTTCTGTCTCAGGAGACCTCATCTTCTGGCCATTCTGTCCCCTTTCTGTGACTCTGATTCTTGTCCGCCCTGCACCTCTACTCAGAGTCTACACCTCATGGATTTTCTTTGTCACCTTGAGACCTCTCATCCAGGAGTCGGGGTGAGCGGTGTGTGAGAATGGGCCACTCAAGGACAGGCCTGGATATGTAGCACAACACTGATCATTTTGTGTTAATATTGATATTTTAAAATATTGTATCAAGATGTTATTAGTTCTTCTTAGTAACTTCTTTAGAAGAGCCTACAAGGTCACTTTTTACCCCAGCTCCAGCCTGGGGCATCTCTCTCTCTCTTTCTTTTTTCTCTCGTTCTCTCTTTCTCTCTTTCTCCCTCCCTCCCTCCTTCTCTCTCTCTCCCCCTCTCAATCTCTCTTCCTTCCTTCCTTCCTTTCTTTCTTTCTTTCTTTCTTTCTTTCTTTCTTTCTTTCTTTCTT
>NW_021604638.1:6571441-6600055 GCF_004785775.1 Grammomys surdaster | reverse complement strand
CTTTCTTTCTTTCTTTCTTTCTTTCTTTCTTTCTTTCTTTCTTTCTTTCTTTCTTTCACCCTGGCTAGAAGGAAGTCTGTCTGCATCAGCCTCCTGAGTGCTGGGATTAAAGGTGTGTACCACTGTGTGTGTGTGTGTGTAGAGAGAGAGAAAGAGAGATAGAGATAGAGAGAGAGACAGAGAGAGAGAGAGAGAGAGAGAGAGAGAGAGAGAGAGAGAGAGGAGATTGAAGACATGGCTGTTGGCTTAGTTCTTTCAAAACCTACTTTTAATAGTGGTTCTTACATGATTTAACCTCCCTTCTAGCCCACTACTTACCAGATGTAGTGGGGAAAAGTTTATTAGGATACGGGGGAGGTGAACCTGTTTAGAAATTGTTCTTTAGCAAATCCAATCTGTACTGTCAGGAAATCAGCAGTTCAGTTCACAGGAATTAACAGCGACAGCTCGATCCACTCACAAACACTTCATGAATACACCAGCAGTCCAGTTTAGAAGTGTCGGGATAGCAAACAGGAATCAGCAGTGGTGGCATGACCTAGCAGAGACAACCAGGCTGACACAAGTCTTCAAGGGTGACCAGGACCATCGGGGATACCAGAAGTTCTCTGCTGTGCCTCTCTCAACAAAGTGAAGATCAGCGAAGACAAGAGACCAAGGAAGCATTGCAAAGCTCGCTCTGCAAGCCCCTGTCACTGTCTGGTGAGTCCTAGCTATACTCCCTTCAGACAGCATGTGTCCTCCCGTGGGTCTTGCCTCATTAAGAGACCACGTGAGTCTGTCTTAGCAAAAATCCACATGAGGCTGTCCGAAACTTCCATTTCACTCTGCCAATTGGCCCGAGTCTGTGGAAGTGACAAGAAGCCACAGGAACCTCACGAGAAGTTCTTTGGTGAGTATCTGTCTATGGTGTCACCACAAATGGAGCTCAGCAATACAATGGATGGCGAACCAATACATGCGTGTCTAGTGAAGAATCCTTCACCACGTGTCCTTTCACATGCTTGCATTAGCAGAACATCCTCTCTTCTGCGTCTGCTTCAGTGACATGTTCCTTCACACGTCTGCTTTAGCAAAGCACACCTTCACCTGTGTCTGTTTCAGTAAAACATCATCTGACATAACTGGCTTTCCAAAGAAACCAGAAGTTTCCACTTCAGATGGCTCATTGGTCGAGAACACTGGCTACTCTGACAGAGGACCTAGATTCAGTTCCCAGTACCCAGAACCCCCCAGGGCAGCTCACAACTATCTGTAACTCCAGTTTCTGTAAAGCTAGCGCCCTCTTCAGGCTTCTTCAGGTACTGCGTACACATGGTGCACAGGCAAAGCACCTATCACATAACAGCAAATCTTTTTTTTTTTTTTTTAGTAATGGAGTCCGTCATTGTCTTCTTCTTTTTTTAATTTTTATTTATTTATTATATGTAAGTATTCTGTAGCTGTCTTCAGACACCCACAAGAAGGCATCAGATCTCATTACAGATGGTTATGAGTCACCATGTGGTTGCTGGGATTTGAACTCATGACCTCTGGAGGAGCAGTCAGTGCTCTTAACCACTGAGCCATCTCACCAGCCCCAACAGCAAATCTTTAAAAAAGACTTACTTTCCTCTTTGTTTATGTGCATGTGTGTGTATGCACGTGTGAATGCAGGTGCCCATGGAAGCCAGAAGAGGGTGTCAGGTCCCCTGGGGCTGGAGTCACAGGCCATTGTGAGTCCCCTGATTGTGAGTGCTGGAAACAAACTCAGCAAGAGCAGCCAGTCATCAACCGCAGCCATCTCTCTAGTCCCTGCCTGGGGTCATTGAAAAGAGTTCTATAGTCAGGTGTGGTGGTCACACTTTTAATTCCGGCACTAGAGATGCTAAGGCAGGGGAATCTCTGTGAGTTGGAGACCATCCTTGTCTAGATAGGGAGTTTCAGGCTAGCCAGGACTAAATAGAGAGACATTATTCCCCAAAGTAAAACAAAAAAACAAACAAACAAACAAGCAACTCTGGGCTGGATTCAGGAGAACAAGCTTAGATTCAGTCTGTGCCCTCAGACACAGGTCCCATTGGCAACTTGAGCCTCTTGACATAATATCCCAGGGAAGGTTGACCTCTGACTCTGGTTCTAGAATGATCTAAGAGGCCCACTAGAGTTCTGACAGATACACTGAGTCTCTCTTGTGGCCTTGTGGACCCCAATCATTTATGAATGTCACTTGTATTTTTTTTTCCCCTGGTGCCCCACACAAAACGTCATCCCATGCAGACAGGACCTCTGTGTGATTAATTCCTTCTCCTGGCAGCACACAGTTTGGGAGGTATGAGGTGGCTCTACTCTTCAGTGTTCTGCTCTATATGCCTCAGTTTCACTCACGATATCACCTGACAGACGTCCCTTAAGGATCTCCATTGCGCAAGAACTGAGCCAGCACTTGGCCACATCTGTAGCCCTGAGAGCTCTGACACGTGACTGTGGAGCCCAGAGGGCCCCAAGAGATGCTGTGCGGAGTGTGGTCTGTGCAGTGCATGGCTTGTGGGTGAGGTATGATGTCCTCAAGCCCCATGACAGGCCAGCCTTTCCAGCGCTGTCTCCAGATACCATCAACCACACAGCAGCCTTCTCAGAAGCACCCTCTTACAGAGAGTGCTGTCGTGTTTGGGAGCACCCTCTCAGGACCCAGCTGTGAGCACCCTCTCAGGACCCAGCTGTGAGCTCTCCACTTCCCTCAGTCCCTCCGAGGATGGTAGCTTCTCTCTAGTCCTGACAACCCCTCTCCTGAAGCCCTATCTCTTCCTGCTTGCAGCTTTCTCCTCCAGCTCCAGCCTTTAGAGCACCCCCTGCCAAGCCCAAGACCATAACCATGTTCCAGGATGCTTTGGTTCAGTCTGCCCAGGGTTCCTGTAGCTTTAACCCAGCTGGGAGGCGTGGCTCTTGCTCTCAAAGGATGCCTACCTGGTCCTCAGTAACACATGGGGAGGAGGGAAGATTGGACTTTAGACACGTAGACTCTGGAGGGGACTGCTTCAGAAAAGTTCCCGATGGTGATTAGACACTTTTAAGATAGGGAGACAATATACACTTTTTTGTTTGTTTGTTTGTTTGTTTTCCGAGACAGGGTTTCTCTGTGTAGCCCTGGGTGTCCTGGAACTCACTCTGTAGACCAGGCTGGCCTCGAACTCAGAAATCCGTCTGCCTCTGCCTCCCAAGTGCTGGGATTAAAGGCATGCGCCACCACTGCCCAGCAACAATATACACTCTTGAACAAGCGACGTCCTGTGCAGCATCAGAGGGAGGGCGCCTGATGGGAGAATGGAAAGCTGGATGTGCGGGCGCTTGCTTTGAACCTGCTCCATACATATGGTCTCAGGGGCTCATCCTGGCTGATGTGTTCTTGCCTTTACATGCAGTGGTAACTCTAAGTAACTGCAACATAAAGTGGTTCTTTGAGGAAGAACGATCTAAGCTTAGGGACCATCTCTTTACTCCTAAGGCTGAGGAAAGAGGATCACTTGAGCCCAGGAGTTCTAGGTTAGCCTGGGCTACATAGTGAAACCATGGAGAAATGGCTCAGAGGTTACAAGCACTGGCTGCTCTTACAGAGGACCTGGGTTCAAGTCCCAACATTCATATGGTAGTTCACACCATCTTTAACTCCAGTTCCAGGGGGAATCTGACGCCATCTTCTGGCCACCATGGGCACTGCATGCACATCGCACATAGATATACATACTGGTAAAACTATATGCATAAAATAAAAAAAAGTTGAAAAATCTTACAAACAAAATCAACAAACGCACAAACAAACAAACAAACATCAAAAACAAAACAAAACTAACAGCAGCAGCAGTGGTCCAGATACCCATCTTCGTCCTAAGACGTACACACTTTTTAAAATTACTTATTTGGATTATATATACTTATGTTCCTGTAGGTGGTGCATTTGGGAATGTGTCACAGCGTGCATGTGAGGTCATGGGACAACTTCAAGAGTCAGTTCTCTCTCTCACCATGTGGGTTCCAAGGATCAAACACAGGTCGTCAGGCTTGGCAGCAAGCGACTACCCACTGAGCCATCTCACCGGGCCCTCTCCTAAGATTTTTAATTCTATGACCCCACAGGGTAGATTTTATTATTCTCCTTGTTTTCTGGACAGGGTAGGGTGCTCAGGTTATTGTCAAGATCACAAACCAGCTGTAGTTTCCAGGCCTTGGTGTACTTATACCTCTCCTGTTCCTCTGGAGCTCCCCTGCCCCCTCACCCCCACCCCCACCCCCTAATCGGGGCAGGCATACAGGGCGGGGGAGCACAGGAAGGCGAAGGTTCCTTCCCACAGGGGTGGGTCAGATGGTGGACGTACAGCCCGCTCGGCTTCTGGCCCAGCCCCAGCTCTGCACCCAGGTCCGACACTCAAGGTCAGGGCCTCATGTACCATCCGGAACATCGGCTTTGCTGCAGTGGAAGATTTTGATTCCCGCCTTCCTTTGCGTTGTTTCTGGGCTCGGTTCCCTCTTATTTCATTTCCATCTCAAAGCCCGAGTTCACCTCCTCAGTGGCTGACTGGACCGTTTATTTCTGAGGCTGCAGTGGCTGAGCGCTGCTGACAGGAGAGTGAGCGAGCACTCTGGGCGATTGCCACCTCGCTTTGTTCCTGCAGACCGGAGGGAGACACAGAACATCTTCATTTGGCAGCAACAAGACGGTCAGAGCGGCAGAGCCTCTGTTCTCATCCCCCTTGGCTGGGTATGCATTCTGTTGCTTAAATTCTCCCTCTCGGTTCTCCCCACCCCCACCCCCAGGACGGCCTAGTGGACTCCTCCTTGCAGATTTGTCCTTTAAGCCTCAAAACCTTGAAAGTGTGTAACCTGTCAAAGTCTCCTGCTCCTCAGATGCCATGGATGGACCAGCCTCTAGATTGTGTCTTCAAACTTATTTTTTAGTGTTCAAACGATGAGATAAAGCCCAGAGAGTGCTAGACACTTGTAGGGTTGGCACAGCAGGTGATTGGCAGAGGCAGGGCTGACATCTCCCAGATGTTAGACCCGTTTTCTTCTTCAGAATCTCAGAAAGCCAAACATCAAGGATCTACTCTCTCTACTCTGACATCTGGAATGTTCTGCCACTACTACTCAAGGGTCCTCTTTCTTCTCTTTCTGGGGTCTCAGTTGGAATGGTCCCCTTTAAAGATGTCACTCTAGGGCTGGAGAGATGGCTTGGCGGTTAGGAGTATGGATTGCTCTTCCAGAGGTCCTGAGTTCAATTCCCAGCAACCACATGGTGGCTCACAACCATCTGTAATGGGATATGATGTGTGTCTGAAGACAGCGACAGTGTACTCATATAAATAAAAATAAATATATCTTTTTTAAAAACGATGTCACTGCAGCTCCCTATGTGTCCACCCCACCCCTCAGACCGCTGTTCACTGTGTTTGACAGCGTTTGCTGAGCTCTGTCTGACTGTGCCTGGTACATAACTCTGGACACAGAGATGACAGTCTGAACTGGCCATCTCTTCTTCTGACTTGTCACACCCGCTCACCCCGCTGAAAATCCTAGAGGCTCATGTTTCCTCCGACTCCAGAGCCTACAAATAGACCCATCTTCCTGCTGTTTATCAGCCTGGTTGCGTGTGCGCCTGCGGAGCTCAGAATACCTTATCCAGGATTACAACATTCCAGAGGTTCCCCTGTGCCCCTTTCCACAAGATCTGAACGGCTCTTCCTGGGCCCGGGCTGCTCTGCAGCATCTGTGGCTTGTTTTCTTCCTCAGCATGTTGACTTTGCCTCGTCCCACCATCTCTTCAGTGTGATAACTCCCGTGAGAGATCACGTGAGGGCCAGTGGGAGACCCTGCATTTCGATTTTTTTCATTAATTCTTTGAGAATTTAATAGAAGTTTAATATAACATATTTTGACCATATCCATCCTCCTAACTCCTCCCAGACCCACCGTCTCCATGTGCCCCTCCTTTACCATCTAACTTTGAGTTTTCTGGTTTTTCCTCTCCTCCCCAAATGAAGTTCTGTTTGTGTTGCTCAGTGTGGTGATTTGAATATGCTTGGCCCAGGAAGTGAGTGGCACTATTAGGAGGTGTGGCCTTGTTAGAGTGGGTGTGGTCTTGTTAGAGGAAGTGAGTCATGGTGGGGACGGACTTTGAGACAGCTTCCTCCTAGTTGCCTGAGGAGGCTGAGTCTTCTCCTAGAGGCCTTCAGAGGAAGATGTAGAACCCTCAGCTCCTCCTGCCCCATGCCTGCCTGGATGCTGCCATGCTCCCACCTTGATGATAATGGACTAACCTGTAAGTCTGAACCTGTGAACCTGTAAGCCAGCCCCAATTAAATATTGTCCTTATAAGAGTTGCCTTGGTCCTGGTGTCTCTTCACAGCAGTAAAACCCTAACTAAGACATGCAGCTGCATACACTTGGGCCTGGTATGTGTTGACCTGGTAGGTTGTATGGTTAAAGAAAACAGACTTTCCCTCTCTCGGCAGCTATTAACTGGCAGTGCTCCTCAGGGAGGGGTGGGATGTTGTACCCGCCTCCACACTGCATGATGGGATTTTGTCTGTGTTGAGCGTGAGCAGATCTTGTGGGTGCTGTCAGCCTCTGTGAGTTCCCGTGTGTGGCTGCCCTGTTGCGTTATCCTCCAGCTCTGGCTCTTATGGTCTTTCTGATGCTTCCTTCTTGAAGATCCCCGAGCCTCAGAGGAAGCCAGCTCCCCAGTTTGCACATAGGCTGACCTCAGCCTCTTTGTAGCTCCTAGAAAGGATTACCTCCTGCGTTCTCTAGTCTAGTACAGGGCTGAGAAGGGAAAAGCTCAGCCAGTGTTGGCAGGATGGCACTGGGCCTGCTAGCACAGACCCGTCCATAAGCCTAGCTACTTGGGAGGCTGGGGCAGAAGGGACTGCAAGTTTAAGGTCAGCTTGGGCAACATCTTGCGATTGTCTGAAATGAAAAAAATGCCAGAGGAAAAAGAGGCTGATGTTTTAGACACTTTCCTGTTGCTGCGATAAAATACTGTCATCAAAGAGAACTTGGGGGAAAGTGATTTATTTCTGTGTTCAGCTCCAGACTGATACAGCCCGTCATGGTGGGCAGTGGGAGTGTGGGACGGCTTGGCAGTCAGAAGGCTCCATAACCTCCCCAAACAGTGTCACCAGCTGGGAACTGAATATTCAGATACAGAAGCCTACAGAGGACATCTTCTATTTAAACCACTGGAACAAGGGTCATATCTCAGTGGTAGAGTGCTGGCCTAGGGTGCAAGAGGCCCTGGGCTCGACCAACACACAGATAACGATAGCAATAGCGCTATAGAATGAATGAGTGAGTGAGTGATTGCCTGCTATCCTCATCCCACCATCTATGAGTGAGTGAATGATCCCACCATCTATGAATGAGTGAATGATCCCACCATCTGTGAATGAATGATTGCCTGCTCTACTGATCCCACCATCTATGAATGAGTGAATGATCCCACCATCTATGAACGAGTGAATGAGCAATTGCCTGCTTTCCTGATCCCACCATCTATGAATGAATGATGATTGCCTGCTCTACTGATCCCACCATCTATGAATGAGTGAATGATCCCACCATCTATGAATGAGTGAATGATCCCACCATCTATGAATGAGTGAATGATCCCACCATCTATGAATGAATGATTGCCTGCTATACTGATCCCACCATCTATGAATGAGTGAATGATCCCACCATCTATGAATGAGTGAATGATCCCACCATCTATGAATGAGTGAATGATCCCACCATCTATGAATGAGTGAATGATCCCACCGTCTATGAATGAGTGAATGATCCCACCATCTATGAATGAGTGAATGATCCCACCATCTATGAATGAATGATTTCTCTCTATCCTTACCCCACCATCTCTTTCTTAAGATCTCACCTTCTGGAGCAGATGGCCTGGCTTTCTGTCCCAGTGGTCCATCACAGTGGTTTGGAGGACAGCGCTGGTCCCTCTCTTCCTTAGTGACTCCCCTAACAGGGCATCACAGTGGCTCGGGCTTCACAGAACAGTCTGGGCTGGGTTACTGATTGAGCAGTCCTAGACAGACTCCATGCTGTGGCTCCTGTTCTGGGAGCCAGGAGGGTTGAACTTGGACATATCTCCTGTTGTTGACAAGAGGCTGCTTGTTGCTTCATTACATGCTCCGAGCAGCTCTGGTGTTAAATGATTGTCACCCCGTGTGTGACCCTTGGAGACCTGCAGCAGCTGGCTGCAAAGAGCCTTGCAGAGGGGTTGTGGTGGGCAGGCTCTTTCATGCCTGGCCCCTTCTGTCTCCTGTGTACCGGACCTCCGACCTCCCCCTCCCCCAGGTCGAGTCTAGTGATTTCTACGCTGTTTTTCATCTTTTCCTCACTGAGTCAACTGCACGCTTTGCTGCCCTCGGGTTCTCCCATTTATTGCCAAGCGTTTCCTTTTGAAGTGAGACAAAACATGAAAGCAGGAATCTTATCAGCTTCTCCTTTCATTTCTGCAGAGACAAATTTAGTTCTTTTCCACAGAGCGTGGGGCCCGCTGTCTTAATGGGGAAGAGTCTTATGTGGGAAACACAGGGAGCCGGACACCCTGATTTCAGGATCCTGGAACCTCACCTCCCTGGCTCTGCCTACTTCGGGCTACACCTCTGCCTCGTCAGCTGCTTATCCTGCTACACCTATTACATGCAAGTGGTTTGTTGACGCACAGCCTGACTGACATGCTCTGTCCTCAGTGGTCAAGCTTGCAGCTTTCTCTTCCTCCTTGGGGACTGGAAAGTACGCTGTTTTGAAGGAAAGAAAACTGTTAGCTGTCTGCCCTGGTGGTGGTTTGTGAGTTTGTAAGTCTTTCCACACATCCCTTTTAAGCATTCACGAGCACTTCCTGTGATTTTTAGGGGTACGGGCTGAATGGCAGTCTTGTAACTCTGCAGTACACAGGACTCAGTTCTTGCTGGGCTAGGACCTGGACCCCAGCATATCAAAGGTATCCCATGGTGATAACCTGCCCTCCTCCTCTCTTCCCTCAAGGGTGGGGTGGGGGAGGAATCAGTGGTATGGGGAGCGGGGAGGGAGGTAGGCTTCTGAGTGTGGAAGAATCCACCCACCCCTGAAAGGAAGAGGCGGGCCCAGGGGGGCTATGTCTGGGGCACCACAAAGGCCTTCTTCTTTTTTAAAACTACATTTGATTTTGTTTAGTGTGTGTGTGTGTGTATGTGTGTGTGTGTGTGTGTGCCACAGTGCACAAGTAGAGGTCAGAGGATAACCTGCTGAAGTTGGTTCTCTCCCTTTACCATGTGGGTCCTGGGGATTGAACTCATGCAGTCAGGTTTGGCAGCAAGCCTTTAATCTGCTGAGCCATGTTGCCAGCCCAGTGATTCTTACCTCTGTTCTCTCAGCAGCTGGAGGGGATCTTTAGAAAGCTCTGGACACATCAGCTGATTGCTTCATGCTCCCCAGTTGCCTCTTAGAAAAGAAATCTGGATTCCTTTTCCTGGTTAGGTGGTAGTTGTCCCTGTCGCCTGCCAGCACGGACGTTAGTGCTGGCCTCTTTTTTCATTTAGCAGGTATCCACTCCTGTCCCCGCTCTATTGTCTCATAGCAGTGTCTTTCCCATGTCACCTCACAAATGCACCGTCCCCTGAAGGGCTGCTTCTGGTGACAGTCCTTGGTGAAAGTGAAGAGGTCAGCTCAGAGCCTTGGAAAATTCCACCAGACCCCCTCTCTTCCCAGAAAAGAGAGGTCGTTGGGAGCACGTAGGCACCCCTTTCCCCCTGGAAGAGAGAGGTCATAGAACGCATAGGCAACCCCTCCCCTCCCCTCCAGAAGGGAGAGGCTGAATTCCTCAGGAAGACCACAGGGGGAACAGAGCGTGGAGACACATTCCTCAGGGCTGCCGACTGTTGCCCACCCTCCCTTTCCCCCCAGACAAAGAAAGCCCTTGCTGCCTCTTTCCTTAAGGACCAATCAGTTTAAAAGTCACACTGTTCTGCCAATCATACTGTGCCTAGTGGCTGATGCTCTATTCTGCCCCTGAAAACTGTATAAAAACTGTCCCAACAGGCTGCCCGGGGTCTTTGCCTGTCCTTTGGATGCAGGGCGACCCCAGCATGCTGGAACAATAAACTCCTCTTGCTTTTGCATTGATCTCTGGCTCCACGTAGTTCACTTGGGGGTCCCCAGTAGCTAAGCCTCATCAAAGGTTTACAAAAGCTTTCTCACCAGCTGGAGGAGATCTTTCGAAAGCTCTGGCCACATCAGGTCTTAGACCCCTCAAGTCCCTCCTTCCCCATCTCAGACCTGGAACCAGGGCTCTTCCTTTGTGGCTGTGACGTCTAGTGATCTTGGTACCAGGGCCTCAAGGTTTCAAGGCAGCCATTTTTTCCAGATCTTTCCTGGGGACTTAGGCATATCCATCCATGAATAAGGCAAGGTCCCACTGTGTAACTCTGAATGGCTTAGAACCCATGATGTAGACCAGGCTGGTTTTGAATTCACAGAGATCTACCTGTCTTTCCTTCCCTTGTTCTGGGATTAAAAGTGTGAACTACCAGGCCTGACAGAAATGCATATTTTTAATAAATGCATACAATTGATTGTGATTTTATACTGTAATTTCAGAGCCATGGGGTGTCATTTGGCCTCACTCCTTCTGCACTGTCATTTTTTCCATTTCATTAATAAACACTTAATTGCTAAGCTTCTGTGTGTGTGTGTGTGTGCATGTGTGTGTGTGTATGGGGACTAGGAGGAGAGGAAGAAGGAAGAGCAGGGTTATAAGAAGAGTGAGTAGAGGTGGAGGGAAACTAGAGCTGGAGAGAGTTAAGACAGAGAAGAGGTGAGAAGAGTCAGGAGGCTAGCATGGACTCTGAAATGTGTAACAAGTTCTTGCCGACACTGAGGAGCTGTAGGCCAGCATGGGCTTTGCTGTGCTAATAGGCTCATATTAGCAGCCAAGCACAAGCAGCCATATGTCCCTCTTCTGCCAGAGGTAAGGGGAATGGCTCCTTAGGTGTGGAAACCAGTTCCACAGGCTCCTGAGGAATGCTGTCTTTTATCTAACTGCCTTTAGAGTTTGGGGAAATGGAGTTTCCTTTGAACCTGAGAGTGATAGGCCCCCATCTTCTTGTGAGTACCTGTTCATGCATTTTATTGTTTCAATCCTTCTGCCTCATCTTCCCAAGCAGCTGGGATGACAGACCTGACACAGGCCCAGGCTGAGACATTGCTTTTAATAATTTAACTTCAGTCACACTTACATGAGGTGTTCCCATGGTTCCTGCGTGTCTGAAGAACGCCCTTCGTCAGCCAGAGGTCCTCGATTATCCACCACAGCTAGGGATCTTGATTTGGGGAGGTCACCCTGCTGATCTTGGTCTTTATCAAACAGAAGCTAGGATCTCAAGGCCCAGGCCAGAGTTTATCCCCTACCTCCCCCAGAGCTGCTTCTCTACCTTGAGTGGACAAACCTACTCCATCTTGGGACTGGCCTCCATTTTAAAAGGAAAAAGGATCTGAGAACTTGATCTGCCGATGAGCTCAAGCTGGACCCAAGTTCTAGAAAGAACTACATAGCTCAACTCTGGCCCATACCTGAAAATTACTCCCTAGCAACAACCAATCAGGATTAGTCTGGTAGTTCCAGACATACCTTCAGACTGTTTGTGATTATTGTTCGTGGTTTTGCTTCAGAGCACTCACCTGTCTGCTTATAGGGCAGCAGATATCATAATAGTTATCCAGTTAGATGCTTGCCAGGCTGGAACCCCCCTTGCTTGCTCACTGTTTCCCATAAAAACCTTGTCCAGCTGAAGGCTTGCGGCTTCACCCTCCTGTCCTGCTGCAGCAGTGACAATGGGGGTAGGGGAGCAAGCTGGAGCTTGAATAAAGACCCTAGTGCATCACATTGGAATCAGCTCCTTGGTGGCTTTTTCGGGGGTTCTCAAAATGAGCACAATGACCTTAATAAGGTTTTACTTGTCCTTGTCACTCGTCATTTTTCCTGGTCCCCTGACAATGGACCTGGGAGCTACTGGCCCAGAGTGACTTGAGTGGCCATTGTGTTTCTGGGGTCCTAGTTCTCTGACTTAAGCTCCACCCACTCAAACATCCCCCACCTCTGCAACAATACCACCAAACTCGTTCTTGACAGAGGCGTCAAAAGCTCAGAGCCAGAGGGAAAATGTGTGTAGCAGCTGGGTTGAGGCAGGAGAGGATAGCATACGGTTGCCGACCTACAATGCGCCCACTGGTGACTTTCCTACCTCATGATGGTGTTGAAGTGCACCCATACTGCACACTGCATACTCAATGGCCTATTATAGAACAGGCTTTGTAGTGGATGATGTTGCCCAGTGTTTGCTAATGCGGTCTCAGCCTGCTTAAGGTGGTCTAGCATATTCTTTTCCCATCCCCATGGCAAAATTTGTGACAGAAGCAACTTAAAGAGAGGAAGGGTTTTCTTAAGCTCAGGTTTTCATTCCTTATTGGCAGAGTACACGGCAGCCAGAGAATGTCTGAGAGCTCTCATTTATTGGCCAATCAGGAAGCAGAGAGCTGAGGCAGGAAGCATAGGCTAATTCTACTTTCAAGCGCCAGTTAGGCCTCCTGTCTCAAGGGTTATAAAACTTGAGGATAGCGCACCCCAAGGGGCCAACCATTCTAACTTCTGAGCCTTCAGGGAGCATTTCACCTTAGACCAGGACAGGCAGGCTGGGCGTGGCTTATGGGCGTGACTTATGGGCGTGGTTTATGACAAATGCTCAGTTATGTGGTGTAGATGTTTTTGTTGCTGTGAGCTGGATTAATTAGAGAGGAGATGGCAGGTCTTACAGGAAGCGCCTTCTATTGATTGATTATATCCTCAATTATCCAGCAAATATGTATTAATGCATTCCGCGATGAGATACTGGAAATGTAAATGGGTTTCACAGGAATTTGATTAAAGGGAAATAAGCCAAGACAGTTTCCACTAAGTTCCATCAAAAGTCTCTTAGGACAATTTGCAAACTTCAGCCTTCTCCGTTTTGTCTTCGCTCTGATTTATCTGTCCCAAGACTTGAAGGTTCCTTAAAGCCAGCTTGTTTTGTTTTAAATAGATTTACTTCGAGAAGAAATCTTAGGGTCGGAGAGATGGCTCAGCAGTTAAGAGCATTTGTGGTTCTTGCAGAGGTCAGGAGTTTGGTTCCCAGCTCCCACGTTGGTCAGTTCACAACTGTGTGATGCCAGCTCCACACCCGATGAAGATGGGCACGATGCCCTCTGCTGGCCTCTGTGGGTAACTACACTCACATGGATGTACTCCCGGTACACCAACGCTCATAGTTAAAAATACAACTTTTTTTTTGAGACAAGGCCTCGCTATATATCTCTGGTGTCCTAGAACTTGCAAGATAGACTAGGCTGAAATGTGACAGAGCAAAGATACCACCACCTCATGGCAGCTTCAAAGGAGCAGGCTCTGGGCTGGACAGGCGCTAGCTCACAAGAGCACACTCCTCAGTGACCTGCTTCCTCAGCTGAGGCCCTGCTTCCCAGCTGTGCCATCAGAATCAGGGCACCACAGATTGAACCCATAGACTGGGTCAGAGCCTCAAGGCTGGAGGAGGAACCATTTGGAGGACACACTGTATCAGGCCATCAACACTTGGTCTAAACTAAGTAGCCAAGGTAGAGGTGACACCTGGGACATTGTATCAGGCCATCACACTTGGTCTAAACTAAGTAGCCAAGGTAGAGATGACATCTGAGATTCTGCAGAGTCATCAAAGGGAGCCAGCCCTTCCTCTGAGTGGAAACACAGCCATGTGAAGCTGAGAGAGAAGCTCCCACCTCTGTTCACCAAGCCAGATGTGGGTAGAGTTGTTTTTGATGTTTCTGGTGCTGTTGTGAACTTCTGTCTTAGTCACTGTTCCACAGCAGTGAAGAGACCCCGTGACCAAGGCAACCCTTATAAAGAAAGCATTTAATTGGGGGATTTGCTTACTGTTTCAGAGGGTGAGTCCATGATCATCATGACAGAAGCGGACAGGCATGACGCTGGAGCATCACATGAGAGCAGCAGGCAGAGACGGACAGGCATGACGCTGGAGCATCACATGAGAGCAGCAGGCAGAGAGAGAGGCTGGGCTTGTCATGGGCTTTTGACACCTCAAAGCCCACTTCCATTGGCACACATCCTCCAAGTTCCACCAACTGGGGACAAACCGTTTCAACATAGGAGCCTATGGGGGCCATTCTCATTTAAATTGTCACAACATCCAAAGTTGCATCTAATCCCTGAAGATAGTAATAGTTGTCTTTGTAAGTTTTGTGGTCAAATTGACATACCTAGGAAGAGGGAACCCCAACTGAAGAACTGCTTCAGTCAAACTAGCCTATGGCCATTTCTGTGAGGCATTTTCTCAATTGCTCGTTGGTGTAGGAGGGCTCAGACCACTGTGGGCGGCACCATCCCTAGGCAGGTGAGCCCCCGGCTATATAAGAAAGGTAACTGAGCAAGCTAGGCGAAGCAAGACAGTAAACAGTATTCCTCTCTCATCTATTTCAGTTCCTGACTCCAGGTTCCTGCCCTGGCTTCCTCTCAGTGATGACCTGCCAGGTGAAGTTAACCCTTTCCTTCCCCTAGGCGCTTTGGTCATGTTGTTGTTATTATTATTTTTTTAATCACAGTAACAGAAAACAAAGTGGAACGAACTGGAATGATGCTATTCTGAGAACCTTCATGTTTAAAGGCCCCTTCAGATCCATCAGTGAAACACTGAGTCTGGACAGAGGAGTTAGACATAATAATGTGATTACTATTTCCAGTCACCCTCCAGCCACTCATTGTACTTACTGGAAAATTCATTTGAAATGTAGTGTGGGCTTCTGCTTTGCAACTCCCCCCTCTTGATTAACGTCTCTGTCATATTCCCCAAGATGCTTCTTCTTCTTTTTTTTTTTTTTTTTCTGTTTCAAAAAGCTTTATTTTCACTTGGTCCAAGACTTGGGAGAGGCTCCGGGGCGATTACAAAGCTGCCTAGTGGCTTGAGAGGTTCATTCAGGTGGAGGTTCTGAGGCGGGCTGGTGCAGAGCAGAGGAGGGAGCCCCTCGAAGGTGCAGAGGCCTCCTAGTCATGCTTGAGAGTGAGGCGCTCAAAGAGATACTCTCCCAGAGACGCCTGGGACGCACCAGTCTGCGCTGGTTGTGGCCCTGCCAGCCTACGGAGGTTCGTCAGGTGGTTGCCCATCTTCTTGATGAGCTTCACCTCCTTCTCCAGGAAGTGGCTTTCCAAGAAGTCACAGAGATGAGGGTCTGTACGGGCAGATCCCAGGGCATGCAGATCCAAGAGGGCCTGGTTCAGGTTCTTCTCCAGGGCCAAGGCAGCTTCCATGGCCTCCTGGGTTTTACCCCATTCATCTTGAGGTAGCTTCTGCACATCCTGGAAGAGTGCACGGCCCCCGCAACTTGGGGAGACGCTAGGCGCCTTCGCGCTTCTCCTCCGCCAGTTCGCGGAAGAAGTGGCCTGCGCCCTCCAAAGCCACGTCACCCCGGTCAAAAAAGAAGCCCAGAGAGAGGTAGGTGTAGGAGGCCCGCAGGTGCAAGTTGACCAGGCGGTTCACGGCAGCTTCCACTTCGGTGGAATAATTCTGACGAATCTGAGAGGTCATGGCTGATCCGGAGTTTGGAGCTAACCGCAAAGACTGGGCTGGCTGGTCCTAGGAGGCGAAGGCGGTGAGGAGATGGTCCCGGAGGCTGCGACTGTGAGGCGGCTGGAAGCTAACAAAGTGGGAGTCCCCGGGTCTGTTCCGTCCAAACACTGTTGAAGCAAGACACAGATCCACGGGACCTCCAAGGCGCTGCGCTCCCCAAGATGCTTCTTTGTGGCTCTCAAAACCAATCACGCCCCTCCATGCTCCTCACTCTGCTCTTTGAACTCTTATTTATTGAAGATAAATCAGAGTTTCGTAGGCTGTGGACTTCCTGAAAAAGAAACGCTACTTACTCAACTTAAGTCCAAAGTTGTAGAAGCACTCTCCCTGTGTGTGTGTGTGTGTGTGTGTGTGTGTGTGTGTATGTGTGTGTGTACGCGCGCGCCCATGTATGAAGGACAGAAGACAACTTCAGTTGTCATTCTTCAGGAGCCATGTACCTTGTTTTTGGGGACAGGGTCTCTTGCTGTCCTGGAAAAAGTTATCAGACTAGCTCACTGGCTGCTCATTGAGCCCAGGGCTCTGCCTGTTCCACTTCCCCAGCACAACTCTGAGTTTCTTCTCCTTTTCTAAAAATTAATATTTATTGGTATTTGTGTGTGTGTGTACATATGTGCAGGTGCCCTCAGGGATCCAATCCCCAGGAGCTGGAGTTATAGATGTCTATGAACCACCCAATGTGGGTGCTGGGAAGTGAACTAGGGTCTTCTGCAAGAACAGTCAGCGCCTTTAACCACCGAGCCATCTCGCCAGACTCCCCGGGATTCGTTTTAGGTAGGTTCTTGGGGTTGAACTTGGGTCCCCATGCTTGCAATGGCAAGGCATACTGAGCCTTCTCCTCAGCCCTAACTAAACTCTTTTTCCTGTTCTAGACATTCTTCATGCTGAAGTTTCCTGCAGAATGCATACCAAGACTCCAACACTTTTCAAACCGTTGACAAAAAGATCACCCTCCCACCCATGTCCAACACACATCCGATTTGGGGAACGCATGTATAATGAAGTGCCCCGGAATAAACCTGAGCCCAAATTGCTCAGGTTTTTGGAAGATATCAGCCTTGCATGGTTTTGTGATAGGCAGATGAAGCAGTGGTAGGAGGAGCTGTTGAAAGGAACCCACCCACACCCGCAGTGCCAGCGTCCAGGGAAGACGATTTGCCAACGAGGCAGAGCTGGGTCCAGGCTGGGGCTGTTCTGTTCAGAGAAGAGCAGCTGGAGACAAAGGAGACTGTGGTGTCTGTGTGAACCACACAGCAAGATCCTGACCTGTGTGGAGGGTCAGGCAAGCTGTGAAAGAGGGGGGAGACCTACAAATCATTATGAGGAGTTCACAGTCTGCCTGTGTAAAGACCTTCCAGCATTCCCCGCAAGAAGATGTGATTAAAAAGCAGCCAAGAGGAGCTGGAACGCTGACTCTGTGGCTAAGAGTACACACTGCTCTCGCAGCAGACCTGAGTTCAGTTCTCAGCACCTATATTAATCAGCTCACCACTGCCTGGAACTCTGAATCCAGAGAATCTCAGGGAGACTAATGCTTCCGGCTTCCACGGGCACCTGCACTCACATGCACATATACACACGTGAACATGCACAAGAAAATATAATTAAAATATCATAAATAATAATTTAAACATCTCAGCAAAGCCAGGGCTGCAGAGGTGACTCATTGAGGCCTTGACTTTAATCTCCAGCAGAAGCAGGAACGCCCACCAGTATCTTCCAGAAAAGGAAAGGGGGAAAAAAGTGCAGAATTTCCTGTGGATAGATTTTTTGTCTTCTGCTTGTTTCAGCTGCCAGCAGCATCTGGTTGGGAACAAGTGTGAGGCCATCTGCTACCTAGAGCTGGACAAGGCCAGGGGACCTGCTTCTTTTCTCTTTGAGACAAAGTACTTAATTCAAGGTCAACTTAAAGGGCTAGAGAAATGGCTCAGTGGTTAAGAGCACCGTCTGCCCTTCCAGAGGTCCTGAGTTCAATTCCCAGCAACCACATGGTGGCTCACAACCATCTGTAATGGGATCTGATGTCCTCTTCTGGTGTGTCTGAAGACAGCGGGAGTATACTCATGTACATGAAATAAATAAATCTGTAAAAAAAAGAAAGAAAGAAAAAAAGAGCAATTTAAAGAAGAAGAAAGGGTTTATTTGAGGGCCACAGTTTGAGAGTACTGTCTCTCATGGGAGGAAAGCCATGGTGACGGGAGTGTGACGTAAGGAGGTGGGTACTTGATGGCCTTTTCCTTCTGATTCAGTCTGGAACTCCAGTGTATGGGGTGGTGCGGGTCACATGTAGGGCTGGTCTTCCCTCCTCCATCAGTCTCTCTGGAAATTCCCTCACAGACACACCCAGAGGTGATTCTAAATCTTTCAGAGTAGACAATGGAGATTACCGGCCCAGCCTAGCAGACATAGACTGGGGGTTGGGGTTTCAGACTGCCCTGGTGCCAGCTTCCATCGTCACCTTTCAGCTGTATTAGCTTAGGTGGCTTACTAGGTTTGCTGAGCCTTGGTTTCCTGACTCCATTGAGCACATCGCCTGTGTCTCCAGCACATGCGTGGAGTTGGGATGACAGAGGAGACAAATGGAGTCGTTAGGGTAGAGACCCGCATGGGTGTCATGGTTATTCTTGATTTTCAACCTGACGGTGTCTGGAATCAACAATTCTGGGCAGGAAAGTATATGTTGGGGAGGATTTTCTGAAAGGATTTTCTGAGTGGGGGAACACCCTCCACACAGTAGGCGGCACCTTCTGGTGGGCCCAGATACAGAGATCTAGGGAGAAGGCAGCTTGCCTGCCTCCCTGCCTTGCTGGAGAGTGTGTCTACTCAGTTACCACCACAGCCACGGTGCTACTATCAGCTTCTTCAGCTTCCAACGTGGACTGAAGACCAGTGGCTCTCCAGGGATCCTCCAGGCCCTTATTGCCAGATTGGAGCTGCTGAGGGGTCGAGCTTAGCAGACGGAGCAGCTGCTGGGTAGTCAGGCTCTCCAGCAGGCAGGTGGCCATTGTCAGAAGCCAATCTGGTGAGTTCTTTTGTATAATATATATTCATTCTAAGTGCCCTGTCCTCCTTCAGAAGGTCTGTCCTAACACTGAGATATCGTTGCTAGCAGAGGGGAGGGAACGAGCAAGGGTTAAGACCAGAAAGGTCACCCTAGAGTCTACCTTGCCTGTCCCAGAAGCTGTAAGTTTCCTAGGAAGTCAGATCCCAGCAGCATCGCTCATTTCCCAGGAGGACAATGGTGATTATGGTAATATATGGAAATGAGGTGCCATGATTAATCCTGTCAGCCTGATTGGATTGGCAGGTGCCTAGGAGGTTTGTGAAGAGCATACCTGGTTGATCCCTGAGGATGCTCAGGGGAGACCAGGAGGGCTCTGACCTAATCAATGCCTTTTCCTGATTATGAGTTCAAATTTGAATTCCACATTTATTTATTTACTTTTTTTTTTTTGAGACAGAGACTCTTGTAGCCCAGGCTGGCCTTAGAGTTGCTATGCACTGGAGGATGACCTTGAACTTCTGATCCCCCGGCCTCCACCTCCCGAATGATGGGATTACAGGTGTGAACCCACAAACTCTGGCTTCTTCCAAAATTTTGAGAACACAGACATCCAAATCACAGCCGTCCAGCCAAGTAAACTGCACAGTGTCAATGGGCGGTGAGCAGCCGCGGGATGGAGGCTGCCATGCGCTGGTTCAGATGTGCCCGGCTGTGAGTGTAATGCATGCACAGGGACTCGGGGAGGTAGGCTGGGAAATGTTAACATATTTATTGTTACTATTACAAGGTCTCCTATCTCCCAGGCTGGCTCTGAACTTGCTATGTAGCTGAGAATGGTCTTGGCCTCCTATCCTTCTGCCCCACCTCCTGAGTGCTGGGACTTCGGGTGCACACTACCACACCCGGTTTGCGTGCTGCCGAGGATGGAGCCCAGGTCTCCTGCATGCTAAGTGACCACCCCACTAACAGCGGAAGGCCGGGCCTGCTTGGAGGAGTGGATCACTGGGTTGTATCTTACCCTTATTCTTTCCTGGGTTTCTTTTTCCCTTTCTGTTTCTTTTTCCCTTCCCTTCCCTTCCCTTCCCTTCCCTTCCCTTCCCTTCCTTCCTTCCTTCCTTCCTTCCTTCCTTCCTTCCTTCCTTCCTTCTTTCCTTCCTTCCTCCTTCCCTTCCCTCCTCCCTCCCTTCCCCTCCCTTTCTTTCTTTTTTTTTTCACAAAAGCAGTTTTTATTTGAGGCAAGGAGAAGTCTGACCCATAGAATTACAGTTCTAAGCACTCAAATTTAAGTGTTAGTGGCATGACTTGGGCTATAAATCTTGCTTCTCTTTGGTTGGGAAGGGTACTCATGTTAAAGTCCTCCAGGTGGGGAAGAAAGACCAAGAAAGGCTGGAAGAAGCTCCTCAGCTACTGGTACTGCCCTCCAGATTCTACGTCAAACTAACACACTCTCACCATCCGGTCTGCAAGGTGCCGCCCAGTGCAGAGGGGCACAGGCCACAGGACACTTGCAAGGGGAGATGAGGCAGAAAGAACAGGTTTAAGTTGCTTGGGGAGACTCAGGGATCCGTCTGCCGCAGCTTCAGACTTGTGCGTGGAACGGGTAATCCTTGTGTTTGGCACAGCTCGTCATGGCGCCCATCCTCCAGTTCCTGTTGTAGCTCAGTAGAGTGGACATGTCCTCGCTGCTTGGCTCAAAGTCAAAGACCTTAAAGTTCTCAGCAATGCGTGCTGGTGTCACAGACTTGGGGATCACCACCAAGTTCCTCTGAATGGGGAACCGGATCAGCACCTGGGCTGTAGTTTTATTGTACTTGGCTGCAATTGCCTTGATCCTGGTATCCTCTAGGAGAGAAGGGTCTTCAGGCTTGGCCCAGGGCCTGTCAGGAGAACCAAGGGGACTGTATGCAGTCACCGCGATGCCTTTGCTATGGCAGTACTCAGTCAGCTTCTCCTGAGTTAGGTATGGGTGGCACTCGATCTGGTTAACCGCAGGCTTATATTTTAAGCCAGGCTTGTTCAAGATCCTCTCAATCTGAAGAGGGTTGAAGTTGGAGACACCAATTGCTTTTACCAAATCTTCGTCCATTAGTTGTTCCATAGCCGTCCAAGTGTCCACAAAATTGGTGTCACTAGGAATCACGTTTCCTGATACATCCAGTGGGAAATAATCGGGCCCAGGCTTGAAGCCCGTTGGCCAGTGAATAAGTGATCTAGGTAGTCCAGCTGCAGGTCACCGAGTGTCTTCTGGCAGGCTCCTTTCACCATGCTCTTGTCGTGGAACATTCACCACAGCTTGCTGATGATGAAGAGATCCTGGCGCTTCACCACCTGCTCCTTGAGCTTCTCCTGGAGGGCCACTCCCACCTCCTTCTCATTCTGGTACACCTGGGGGCAGTCAATATGGCGATACCCTATGTCAATAGCAACCTTCACAGCCTCGGTCACCTGGCCAGGAGGAGACTTCCAGGTACCCAGGCCCAGGGTGGGCATCTTGGTGCCATTGTTGAGTTCCAGATGGCTAGCCATGATTGCTGCATGTCACACACCCGGACCTGCAAAATGTGCCCCTTTCTTTCTTTATGTGTGTTATGTGCACATGTGTGAATCTGGGTGTCTGGGTGCATGTGTGTATACTTGTGTGTGCACATGTGTGCTTTCACGTAGAGCCCAGAGATTAAGTTCAGAGTCTTCCCTGATTAATCTCCACCTCATTCACTGGGGTAAGGTCCCTCAATTCAACCCAAAGCTCACTGATAGGATGAGTCTGGCTAGCCAGTTTGAATACCCACCGGGAATTTCGTCTCTGTCTCCCAAGGTCTGGAATTATAGCTTGGCCACCCCGTCTACCTGCCATGGATGTGGGCTCTAGGATCTGAAATCTGGTCTTCACACTTGGACCACAAACTTTAGCTCCCGAGCCATCTCCCCAACCCTCCTCGCTGTTGCTTCTCTGAACTCTCTCACGTGATGTCTGTGCCAGGGTGGAGGCTGGCCTGGCAATATGAGTCCCAGCAGTGTGCCTCCACAGAGTGGAGTGTCCCAGCTCTGGTGGGGTCAAGCAATGGAAGGGAGAGGTCCTGGCCCTCACTCCCTGCCTTCTGCAGGAGTTACAGGCGCCTGTGCTGCAGCCAGAGATGAGGTCCTTGGGGCCATGACATGAGAGAAACTACCATGCAAAGCACATTACCACAGAGATACTGAGAATTTGTCAGCAGGCTGTCACCAGGGAACCGTGAGGCCTTGGCAGCTCCTCAGAAGACTTCCCAGGGCCATGAATGGAAGGAAGCCGGCTTGCTGCTGGAGGTTTAACCACCTCAGTCATCCGGGTGATCAGCTGCAGGCTCCTCTGTCTTTGCAGATAAGAAGAACGGGCATTAGTGTTGGCAGACAGGTCCCTTTGGCTTGGGCTACAATGACAATAAGCTGCAAGTGTCTTAGAGCGGGGGTGGGGGGGAGGAAGAGGTCCCTGAAATCCAAGGAGGGATGACAGAGAGAAGCTTCCAATTGTAAACTGAAGACCTGAGCAAGGCATGGAGCCAGGCTGTGGCCTTAAGTCAGCAGGAACAGCTCAGACCAGCCAGTACTTGTCAATGAAAGTAGAGTTGGGATAGAAAAACTTGTTTTTCTATGTACCATTCATCTGTGTCTATCCTCCCACTGAGCTGTCCGTCCATCCACCTGTCCATCTGTCCATCTCTCTAGTTATCTATTCACTCAGCTATCCATCATCAACCCACCCCTCTCTGCTGCATCCTTCACCCACCTGGGCACCAATCTATCTATCTATCTATCTATCTATCCATCCACTATCCACCCATCTGTCCACCTACCCATTCATTCATCCAACAACCCACCCATCTAGTCATCTGTCCATCTGTCCATCAATCCACCCACCTACTCATTCACTTATCTATCTTCTCACCTATCTGTCTTAACACCTATGTATCTACTCACCCGTCTATCTGTCCATCTGCCTATCTACCAATCCATCCATGCACCCACCTATCTGTCTGTCCATCCATCCATCCATCCATCCATCCATCCATCCATCCACTCACCCACCCACCTACCCACTTCCACCAAGACATCCATCTGTCCATCCATCTACCCACTCACCAACTCATCCGTTCACCGACCATACTACTATTTAGGAAACACATTTATACAGTTAACATATTCCAATGGAAGAATTCAAAATAGAACAAAAGGATGCAAGTTAAGTCCAATATTGATTTTCCTTTCTAGAAAAAGCATCGGTTTCGCTAATCCTTCCAAGCAAAGTGTACAGGGAAACGCTCATGTGTATAGCCTGTGCGCATTCTCCTGCTGTGCCTCAGGTACTTAGCATATCTTAAAGGCACGGATGCTCTTTATGTACCACCTAGGTACCCGGGGAAGGGTTGATTTCTGACAGGACTTTGAAAAGTTCTGCTAAGTGGCTTCCTGGAAGTCAGAGTGGGTTGGGGTTTTCTGCAATGGCATTGCTTGTTCACGAGTTGTTTTCTGCATCTCCAGCCCTGGTTTAAATGGGAATAAATGGGCGTGGTGCTTCCACAGGTGCTGTGAAGAGCCTTGCTTCCCCAGCTGTGAATGGCACTCAGCACACGGTGGGTTTGAGCGGCTCACCTCCCACTTCGGGAGATCCCTGAGCCTTGTCTGCAGTTGGCTTTGCACCCTTAGCTCTGTATCCCCCGAGACTCATTCTGACACATTTCAAATGCGTTGAAAAGGTCAGAAGATAGTCTAATGACCTCCCATGCCTTCTTTTGGGCTCACCACTTGGCATTTGACATTTTGCTCTTTTCCAAAGTGTTTGAAAGCAGCACGAAGACGCTGTATCCTTTTACCTATAAATACCTTGGTCTCGGGGCTTCGAAAAGCAAGAACATTATTACATAATGCACATGACTATCATGCTCAAAAACTAGTTCAGATGTCGTGATTCCACTGAAGCTAAAGTCCACGTTGGCAGCTGGGCTGGGCAAACTAATTTCTGTTTACTTATTGTCTTGGGGAAGACTTTCCCCCTCCTCTTATTTAATTTCCACGGCTCAACCCAAAAACTGTATAGGAAGGTGGCCTTAGAGGTCCCCCTCCCCCTCCCTCCATCTTCCTCTTTATTCACACGCAAACTTTCCACTAGTTTCTGGTTTATTCTCCCTGTGCACCATGCTGTAAATACCTATGACACACATACGTGCACAGACACCTGCACATAAATGGCTTCACGTGTACATTTCCATAGATGCACACACTTGTACATGCATATGTGCGAAGCATACGTATACACTCACATACATTTGTACACACACACATGCACACACCCATATTGTCCTAGCTAGGCTATCGCCACCTTCAGGAGTTTGGTTGGGGCTGCTTGCAAAAGATCATCACAGCGGTGTGCCTATTGACTGGTGACCTTCCCTCAGGGAAGGAGTTGAATGGGAGGGCCCTGACACCCTCATCTGTGTATCCAGCCACCCTTCCAAAACAGCCGTATACAATTATACAAATATGTATGTGTATACATGAAGAATAAGGGGATTCTCATCTACACAGTCCTGGGTAAAGCCACCATCCATCCCTCTGGGTACAGACCTTCCAGTGTGGTTGTTTTAAGCCATCCATGCTTCTGCCTGTAACCCCTCACCAATGCTCTGTAAGGTAGCCTGGTAAACCCATTGGTTCCTGTGGTGGAATCACACCTCAGATTTTTGTTAAGACCTTAGGATGCAGGGTAGGTGTTGTTTACATCTCCCCTCAGGGAAGGAATTTTAGCAACACACACACATGCACATATACAAGCGCTCAGACACATATATCTGTACACACAGGCACATGCACACTCACAGATACCCGTGTAAGTCTTAGTCACACATTCACACACACTACGCTTGTTTGCACCTTACTCTGCCCACGAGCCCCAGGCCTCCATCAGATGAACCCATGCACGTGGGTATGGGCGTTTAGGAGCCTCTGCGGTTTGCTTTTACTGAGCCTGCTGCAGCAAACGCTCCTGCTCTCTCCTGTACACGCTCACTCCTGCATGTGCTCACTCCTGCATGCACCCACTCTTGCACACACTCAGTCCTGCACACACTAAGTCCTGCACACACTCACTTCTGCACACACTCCTGCACACATTCATTCCTGCACACACTCACTTCTGCATGCATTCATTCCTGCACACACTCCTGCACGTGCTCACTCCTGCACACACTCACCCCTGCACACACTCACTTTTGCTGCCTGTGGAACAGCCCCTAAAGGCAGGACTGGGTGAGTCAGAGGGACTGCGTGTGTGCACTTGTGAGCTGCGCCCACACCCTCCATTGCGCCATGACGTTAGAGCTCCCTAGCTACAGCAGGAGGGTCTGTTTCTCCTTGCCTCATCAGCAGAGGTGGGCAGCACACCTCCATGATGTCCATCTGATGGAAGGGTGTGTGTGGTATCCTGATGTAGTTGTATGTATGTATGTATGTATGTATGTATGTATATATGTATGTATAAAGACTTGTTACTTAATTTTTGAGATAGGAACTCACTGTGTAGCCCTGCCTGAACTGAAACTTACTCTGTAGGTAGGCCCTCTTCAGTTTACATTACCAGGAAGACAGCCTGGTCGGATTGTAAAGTGAATTAGAAAATAAGTAAAAAAAAAATTTTAAGGAGAAAATCAAAGTAATTAAACAAACATGATAAAAATACAGAAGAAAGAACAGAGAAAGAAAGGAAGAAGAAAGGAAGGAAGGGAGGAAGGAAGGAAGGAAGGAAGGAAGGAAGAAGGAAAGAAGGAGGGAAAAAATGACAGAGAACAATTGAAGCAGATGTGGCTAACGACCTCCAGAAATACACACAAATGTGTGTTCCCACACACATTACACACACATACACATTACACACACATATTACACACATACACACAAATGTGTTTCCACACATATTATACACATACACATTACACACACATATTACACACATCACACACATATTACACAGACATTACACACATTAAACACACACACATTATACACACATACATTCCACACATGTCACACACATATATTACACACATATTACATAACATTACACACACATATCACACACACATTACACACATATGTTGCACACATTACACACATATCACACACATACTACACACATACATATTACACACACACACAAACACACACACACACACACAAACATGGTATGTTCTTTCTCTTTCCATCAAGAACTGACTCCTGTTGCACTTGTCATATTCAGTATGTGTGAGCCTGGAACTTATTTTTTATTTTTTTATTTTTTTGTTTTTTCGAGACAGGGTTTCTCTGTGTAGCCCTGGCTGTCCTGGAACTCACTCTGTAGACCAGGCTGGCCTCGAACTCAGAAATCCACCTGCCTCTGCCTCCCAAGTGCGAGCCTGGAACTTATAATTAGGTCACCCAGAGCCTTGGTGGTTTTAGGCAAACCCCTCCATCTCTAGCCATGTTTAGATAGTCCCACTGACTTGCTCAGGCTGGTTTTCGGTGTTTGTTTAATCCTCCTGCCTCAGCTTCTTGAGTAGCTGGGATGATAGTCCTGTCTTTCTGTAATCATGGACAAGGAGAATCTCCAGGCACTGTTGTAGAATAAACATAGCATCAGGATATAGAGCGGCTTGGAAAACTGTCCCTGGTGATTAGTATTTAGACTCCATGTAGGATGGAATTCAGACCTCATTCTAAGACACAAACTCTCAAGGACTTTATCATGACTTTGCCGTCCATCCTCTGTCGCCCGAAGCTGCTTAAGTGAATTCCCCTTTCCTACCTGTGCCCTAGCTTCAGGCTTGTGCATGAGTCTCCTAGCAACTGGGCTAATGATTGCAGTAAAATTTCCTCTTTTTGGTATTCTGGTATAGCATGCTATTTTTAAACACCAAAATACTGTTTTTTTTTTCTTTAAAAAATATAGTACTGTTATTTTAGCATCTTCCAGAGTCTGAGAGCTGAGTCACTTCCGTCTTGAGGTACCCGAAGATTGTTTCGAATTGCATAAAAATTCAAACTGAACAAAAGATCACTTGTTTGGAAAACACCTTTCTCACCTTCATCGTCCTAAGGAGACAGGAGATGGGAGGGGAGGGGCCACTGTGTGTGCTCAAAGGAAGCTTGTGGCTCACTCACAGGCCTAGTAAAAGTTCTCTGTGAGCGGGCTCTGGCTGAGGCAGGGGAGATAGACTGAAGTATCTTGGCGAGAAATCAGTAGCAACATGACGGAATTCTAGCGCTGACTGACGTGGGTGCTGGGAACCCAACTGGGATTCTCTTTGAGAAAGTATTGAGAGTGTGTGTGGGGGGGTGGTGGTGGTAAGGAGGTGTGTTGGGGTATGGGGGTGGGGGTGTTTGTTTTGTTTTTCTCTTTTGAGACAGGGTCTCTCTTATGTTGGCTAGGCTAGCCTCAGAGACCCACCTGCTTCTGCCTTCTCAGTGCTGAGATTAAAGACACGCTCCCCACACCCCTGCAAAGGCAGCACTCACTTTCCAAGATGAGCTGGGAGTCAGAACTCTTCTACCACATGGGTCCCAGGGATTGAATTCAGGTTATCCGGCTTGGAGGCAAACTCTTTTTTTTTTTTTTAAATCTGGTGAACATTCTCCAACGGTCCGCAGTTGTTCTATTTTGTAGGAGACAGGGTCTCACTGTGGACCTGGCTGTGGAGGAACTCGATCTGTAGATCAGGCTAGGCTCAAACTCACAGAGATCTGCCTGCCACTCCCTCCTGAGTGCTGGGACCAAAGGCATGCACTACCACACCTGGCTCTGGCCCATAGTTTTTGTTTTTTGTTTTTTTGGTTGTTTTTTTTTTAAACAGTTGAAAAACAGTTGCACCAGAAGATACTTCGAATTCGACTATGGCACAATTAGTACAACTTTTAAACTCAATTAACGTCTCTAGGTTGACATGCAAAACCCTGGGTTTTGTCACAGCTTTCTATAAGAATGCATATTTATACACATGTTGTTTTTCTTTGCCCACATTTGCCTCCCCATTAATGCACACTTTTCTCTGAGAATCAAGTATTATTTTGGGACTGGGGACATGGCTCGGAATGTAAAGCGCGCCCGGAGCTTACAGGATGCCCTGGCTTCCATCCCCAGCGCTGGATAAGCTGGATGCTGTGCTCACCTGGGATTAGGGATCAGAACGTGCTGCAGGAGAATCAGGAGTTCAAGGTCTAGCCCAAGTAGCACCCCAAACGGAGACAGTGTGTCCTGTATGTTCTCTTTAAATAAAACGTCTTGCTACTTAAAAACAAACCCCCAAACCAAAGAGTTTAGGGTTATCCTTGATTACATAGTGAATTCAAGGCCAGCCACTGCTACAAAAACCCCGGCACCTCAGCCATTGTTTTATCTCCCCGTCTCTCCTTGAAAAACTATTAAAAGTTTTTTCTTATTTAAAATTTTATCACTGGCCATTGTGCACCGTATCCCTGCCTCCGCCTCTTGCCGTATCTTCTCAGGAGACTTTCGAGATCATGTGACTTCTGGCCTCGAAGCAGAGCAGAGCCATCTATTCCCCAAGGATCCAGATGAAAACTGGTCACAAGATCAGGTACAGTGACTCCTAGAGGGAGCCCGCCGGGAACAAAGCTGGTCTGGAAGGATTCGCACCATGGCGTGACGCACGAAGGTGATGGCATGACGCACGGTGGCGTGACGTCGCACGATGGCGTGACGCAGGGTTTGTGTTGAATCGTGGTGAGCCGCCCTACCTAATGGAGAGGAATGATTTTTAACTGCTGGGGACTTGGTTGTGTTTAAATTGATTGGATATTCTGTTTCATATGAGCTAATTGGTTTGTTTGGAATAAAATGTAGAAACTATCAAAAAGAATTCATTTAGTTTTGGATTCGTTCCTTTTTTTTTT
>NW_021604638.1:6567990-6571341 GCF_004785775.1 Grammomys surdaster | reverse complement strand
CTCCTTCTCCTTTTAAGAAAGGGTTTCTCTGTGTAGCACTGGCTATCCTGGAACTCGCTCTGTAGACCAGGCTGGTCTCGAACTCATAGAGATCTGCTTGCCTCTGTCTCCAAGTGCTGGGATTAAACACGTGCTCCACCACCACCCAACTTGAATTTGTTCTTCTTGTAATGTTTTATTTATTTATTTTTATATAACTTAATTCATAGTAAACATATTCTATTTATTACTTACAGTTTTTCTATTCATTGTACTGGTTAATATCTGGTTTATTGGTTATAAATGTATGTATTAAAATTATATTCCATGGTGTCACCAAGATGGCTCAGAAGATGCTTGTCATCAAGCACCTGAGTTTGATCCACAGGACCCACAATAGAAGGAGAAAACACATTCTGGCAAGTTGCCCTCTGACCCCCAGATCAGTGCCGTAGCATGCATATACCCACACGCAAAATAATCAAGTAATTGTAGTTTAAAATACTTTTTTGTGCAATTACTGTTGGTGATTTTTGAAAATGGTTTTGTTAAATCAGTACACTTTTTGGTCATGGTGGAATTAAACAGCAAAATGCTGACAGGGTCATTTTTCCATTTGTAGCCCTTGGTAGGGTTTCTTTCCCTTTGTCAGTGTGAAGCTCTTAATAGAAGATTCTTATCTGTGTTCTCAAATCCCTGAAGACTTTTGGAGGGCAAAGCTCTCAGGTCAATGTCCTCAGAGGCGGCTGGCACAGGGGTGGAGTCAGATCGTCCTAGTGGTGAGTCTCTGGGCTTCAGGGTGGGCTCTACACATGGGTAGCTGCTGGCTGCCACAGAGGACTTCAGAGGGATAGGAGGATGGGAAGATAAGGGGTCCTGAAAAGGGAAGACCTTCACCCTGGGAACCTCACCCTGGAATCTAGTTTGCATTTTCTTCTTGCCCAGAATAAAGAAACTTCTACATTGCTGAAAAAGTCAAAAACCTCCTGGAGAGATGCTGCAAGCTTTCTTAAGACAGCTACCATGAGCCTAGCTGTGTTTGCTTAGACCTAGAGTAGTGGCAACCATCCCTGTTCCTGAACAACAAACTTCCTACAAGAAGTTCCTTAAGAGAAGAAAACCAGGCTGAATGTAGTTCAGTTGGTAGAGTGTTTGCCTAACATGCACAAAACCTGGGGCTGCATCCCTGGTGTCTGGGGGTGGTGTGGACACACAGAACTCCAGCACTTGGGAGGCTGAGGCAGCTTTAAGGTCATCTTCAGCTCCATCGGAACTTCAAGGCCAGCCTGGACGACACAAGTCCTTGACTCCAAAAGGGTATGTGGGTGTATGAATCGGAGTACTGCTGGGGAAATGTCTCAGGGAGTAAGAGCACTGGGTGCTGTTCCAAAGGACCTCGGTTCACTTCCCAACACACACATGACAGTTCACAACCTGTCACCCCAGTTCAGGACATCTGCTGTCTTCTTTTGGCCTATGTAAGCACTGCATAGCCATAATGCAGGCAAAACACCCACACGCATAAAATAAAACAGAAGTTTAAAAGGGAAAATAGCTTGTATTTTGTACTCAATTACAAAACTTCACTTAATCTTTAAGCCTTGTTATAAATTATGTCCTGTGAGGAGTGTAATTTCACATATAACCCTCTAATCCTATGTATAGCCACTGTTGAGACTCTAAGGGTGTCTGGCATGGTGGAATACACCTTTGATCCCAGGACTTGGGAGGGAGAGGCAGGCGATCTCTGAGTTCAAGGTCAGCCTTGTCTATAGTCCAGGACAGCCAGAGTGACACAGAGAAACCTGGTCTCGAAAACCAAACAAAAAAATTACACCTAGGGCAACTTTGTCCCGAGAAGCCCCACCCATGATCTGGGGGAGTAATTTTCCTCGTTGTAAGCATCTCTGTGTGAACAGCCATGCTTAAATCTGAAGCATGCATCTCTCTTCTCTCCATAATAAACCTGATAGTGTAGCGGAGATCTGGCTTTGCCTGAGCGGATGCCATTAAGGAGGCCGTCATCTCTTGCTTTGTTAAAAACAAACAAACAAACAAACAAACAAACACAACTCAGAGGTGAAAGGTCAGCAAATTCAGACTGCTGTTGGTGGTGTTTGGCTTGTGTCTTTTGCTGCCATGGCAGGGCCACTGTGATGCTCAGTAAGGTCGCACGGCCAAGTGGTGGCTTCTGCATGGATGCTCACCAGGCTTTCTCTGCTCCCTCTCCAGGAAGAGGCCTTTCCCCCTGCAGGATTCTGAAGATTGGGACCAAGTCACCTGGAGAAGGAACATGTCTGATGACACATGGGTCCTTTGGAGGCCGTCACAGGTCTTTGACAGCCCTTACTCTCTAAATGGACCGGAGCAGATGAAGCCATCAGAGCAGCAGTACCAACCGAGATCATGGACCGGATTCCTTTCTGTTTTCACGCCTTTTCTCTTTCAAGCATCTCACCTGGAAGAGAAAATTAAAACAGCAAGGGAGTCCACTGGGAGTCTTCATTTGCCTCCCGGCATCAGGAGCCACCCACAAGGAACCAACGGAGCCTCAGGGTGGATGCTTGCACTGAAAGCACCCACCAAAGTACCATGGGAAACGGGGGTGGTGGGGGATAGTGGCTTTCTTTTCTGCATACCTTCTGAGCTGACTTCGTTAGTGATCTCAGGAAACCACCATGGACAGTCACCCAGGGCCACTCGACACCTCCCATCATCTCTTGTTAAATAACTAACCCAGAGGTTGGTGGGGCCCAGCATCGGGGAAGGGAAGGCAAGCTCCAGTTTGCAGCGATTTCCCTGTTTGCAGACTTCTGCAATCCTCGCTCTGTTTATCCCATTGTAGGAGATCAATCTAGTTGGTTTGGAAATGCTGCCATTTGGAAATGGATAACCAAGGTCTGGCCCAGATGCCACCCAGGCAGGGATGAGGCCTCTCTCTGGTCCTGTTTATCATGCCAAGTCTCTTCAAAACATGGATGGCTCTGTTTATTGAACTCAAGCTTTGAGCTGGCCACTGGTTAAATAGACTCAGCCCTTCCCAATGGAGACCCATCCCACCCAGCTTCCTTGGCTGTCTGTCAGTCACATCTGCTTCCCCACTCACTAGAAACAGGATCTCAGCTTCTACCTAATATGCACAGTGCTAGGCACATGGACCTGGTGAATCTACCCCACCCTACCTCACCCCTGCTGCCGCACCTGGGGTGTGTGTGTGTCTGTGTGTGTATGTATGTGTGTGTGTCTGTGTGTATCTGTCTGTGTGTGTCTGTGTGTGTATATGTGTGTGTCTATGTGTGTGTATCTCTGTGTGTGTGTCTGTGTGTGTCTGTGTGTGTGTCTGTGTGTGTCTGTGTGTGTGTCTGTGTGTGT
>NW_021604638.1:6567800-6567980 GCF_004785775.1 Grammomys surdaster | reverse complement strand
TGTGTGTGTCTGTGTGTGTGTATCTCTGTGTCTCTGTGTGTGTATCTCTGTGTGTGTGTCTCTGTATATGTGTGTGTGTCTGTGTGTGTGTCTCTGTATATGTGTCTGTGTGTGTGTCTGTGTGTGTCTGTGTATCTCTCTGTGTGTGTCTGTGTGTATCTGTCTGTATATGTCTGTGTG
>NW_021604638.1:6549963-6567790 GCF_004785775.1 Grammomys surdaster | reverse complement strand
TGTGTGTCTGTGCCAAGCGTGTGGGGATGTACGTGCGCATGCATGTATGTGTGGAAGGTTGTCACGTGTTTTGATCTCTGTTACTCCCCGAGATAGGGTATCTCACTGAATCCAGAGCTAGCTGTCAGTCAGCAAAGCCCAGCATCGTCCTGTCTCTTTGCTGACGTCCCCATACTGGGATGACAGGTGCCTGTCACATATCCCGCCTTTCGACATGGGTGCTGGCAACTGAACTCAGGCCCCTGTGCTCTGCAAGGCAAGCGTGTTCTGACAGAGGCAGCTCTTCAGCTGGGAATTTACTTTTGCTCAGTGTTTTGCAGAAGATGTCTTTGTCCAGATGGATATGGCTGGTTCCTGTGGGCCCTGTCCATCCATCCGGTGACTCAGCTCAGTGCCACCTGTCTCCTAGGACTCAGTGGTCCCTCTCTGTGAGGAGAGAGGACATGTTCCTCACCATTGGAGTGCTGGCATCAGTTGGCTCATGGTTCCTGATCTAGTTAAGCACACAGGTTCCTTTGAAAGGATTCACAATTCTTCTCCCTGGAAAGACAGTCCCATAAGTGTGTTCATCTTTCATTAAGGACACACCGAGGCCCTGCTGTGCCACGTCTGCCCCAGGCACAGGGACACAGCAACAAAGGAGATGGGAGAGATACAGATTCGATGCCCGGACTTCAGGGTTGGCGGTGGGAAGAGTGAATGGGAGGCAGGGGGTACCAGGTGATGGGTGCTGTGTGACTGCTTCCTGGATCCAAACACTTTCTCCTGCAGCGGGAAGGTCTACAAGGCTTAGGAGTCTCATGAGAAACCCACAAGACTGGGATGTCCCTCGCTGAGGACATCCAAGCTGGGAAAGAAGAGTGCCTATGGCGGAGTTGTTTGCAAGCTGTACCAGGAATCCGAGAGTGGCAGCTTTTCTGAGTTCCCACCCGGGCTGGGGTGGGCTTTACAGCTTTTGAATTCCCCGTGCTTTTAGTAAAGGAGCCCACTCTCTGGTTCTCCAAGCTGGAGAATGGTTTCTTTGGATGGTTGGTGCCTTTCTTTCCTGTCTGGGGTGATAAAAAGTGTCTCCCCAGTGAAAGGTCTCAGATGACAGTTCAAGAAGGACACAGAAATTGGGGGTAGGATGTTTATTAGAAGAGTTAATAATGCCATGATCAGACAGACAGACAGACAGACAGGCAGCAGCATGGTGGGGCTCTGAGGAGAGTTCAGCCCCCAGCACCAGAGGCAGACAGCACAGCAGGCTCTGAAGAGCAGAACTGGAGACTCTGGCAGAAATGGGATCTGTTCTTGTGCTTTTCTGGGGTGGGAGGTTCCCAGCACAAGTTTCAGCCAGTACGTGGTGATGTCTGGTGGACCTGTGCCTTGCTGGATAAGAAAGTAGGGACTCAGAGTGGTGCCGAGGCCTCCTGTGACTGTGGACACCCGAGGTAGGTGCTGAACACAGGATGAGGTATTCATTCCAGCTGTAACCCTGGGGCATCCAGGACATTCCCACAGGTCTCCACAGGCCCAACAAATGCAACATACTCAGAACTGGACCCGGGACCTGCTCCCATCTGCTTCTCAACCTGATTTTCACCTCAGAGTGATGTCAGTATTCACCATACAGCCCTGGTGTGGCCCAGTTCCCGCCTCCTGACTCCTTGCCGACTTGAGTCCCAGAGACAGTTTCCTCCTTCTTTGGTGTTACTCCACCCGCTGAGGAGATGGAGACCCAACCAAGCTTGCAGAGTGAGCAGCTGTGGTTTGGGGAGAAGCTGAGCTGGGGTGTGAGTGGAGTTGGGGAGGGAGGGCAGGTAGTGGGTCAGATGACCCCAGAAGGGCTGCACAGTCCAGCAGCCATGCAACCCAGCAGTCAGTCCTGACAGTGGCTTTATCCCAGAGAGCAGCACCCTAGGCTGTGGGCTCAGGCGGAGTTCCTAGGAACTAAGGTGACCCAGTCCTGTGTGCTTGTTGGGTAGAACCTGACAGAAGCCAGGTGGGAAGGATCAGACTCTGCAGGCCATTTCTGCCTATATAAGTCCAGGGTGGGGAGCCTCTCTGTGACCCCAGCCCTTTCTCTGTTGCCAAATCTGGGCTACTGAGAGGGCTTCTCCTTAGCCCAAGGTGACATCCTGAGGACCAGTGAAGAACTAGCGTGTGTGTGTGTGTATGTGTGTGTGCACATGAGTGTATACATATATATGTACATGTGAGTATGTGTATGTAAGAATGTGAATGTGTGTGACTGAGTGGGAATGTGTGAGTGTGTAAGAGTGTGTGCACATGTGTGTGCACATGTATGTGTACATGTGAGTACGAGTGTGTGAGACTGTGAATATGTGACTGGGAATGAATGTGAAACTGAATGTGTAAGCATGTGTGTGTGTATACATGTGTATGTACATGTGTATGTACATGTGAGTGTACATATGAGTGTACATGTGAGTACATGTGTGTGTGAGAATGTGAATGTGCGTGGGTGGGAATGAATGTGAAAGTGAGTGTGTAAGTATGTGTGTAAGTATGTGTGAGAGTGTGTGCACATGTGTGTGTACATGTGTGTGTATATGTGCATGTACATGCAAGTACATGTGAGAATGTGAATGTGTGTGACTGGGTGGGAATGAATTTGTGCACATGTGTGTGTATATGTGAGTGTACATGCGAGTACATGTGTGTGTGTGGATGTGAATGTGTGTGGATGGGAACGAATGTGAAAGTGAGTGTGTAAGTATGTGTGTAAGTATGTGTGACAGTGTGTGCACATGTGTGTGCACATGTGTGTGTACATGTGAGTATGTGTGTGAGAGTGTGAATGTGAAAGTGTGTAAGTATGTCTGTGAGTGCATGTGTGTGAGAGTGTGTGTGTACCCCTGCCTGGTGAAGGGGGTCAGCAAGTGTCCCAGAGCCATCTCCAGACAGCCCTCAGCACAGTCCCTGGGAAAGCTGTTAGCATCTTTAAGGAGGTAAGCAACCAGTACCTCTTTATTGCATCGGACTGCCTTTGTGTTATGGCCTTGGTTCTGCCAGCGTCCCACGCCAGCACCTGCAGCCTGTGGCTCCCAACTCATACTCCTCTGGGCACAGCCGACTTGTCCAAGGGCCTGGGCACTGGAAGCTGTGTCTTTGCTTGTGGCTGTCCCAGTCCAGCACAGGAAGGGCACAGAGTGGTGCAGACCTCTCCAGGTGCACGGAGCTGCCTCCTGCCAGGCTCAGCTCTGTTCAGTATGGACAGCCACCTGTCCTGTCTGCCCTCTGGACTTTAGCTGTAACTGTCACCTGTTCACCCAAATAGTGACCACATTTTGCAAATGGGCAGCTGAGGCTGGAAGGGACAGGGACTTATCCTGGGTCATGTACTGGGTACAGTGTGGGGAGAGATTGGCTCAGTCTAACTCAGAATCTTGGGCAGTACACTGGGTGAACCTGCTGTGTCCCTCTCACCAGACGCCTAGGCGTGTGTCTGCAGAGGTCCTTTCTGTCCCCACACCCTTCCCTGGGCATAGGCTGAGGCTCCTCCTACCTTAGTGTGCAGTTCTAGTTTGGTTCTACTGTTGTTACACAGTAGAGTCCGGGGCTCCGACTGTGGCTTCTGGGCAGTTGTGGCTGGAGTTCTTCATCTCAGTTAAATGCATGGTTAAGACCCTTCTGGCTACTCTGACACTGCCTCTTCTCCAAGTGTTACTCAGATCCTGTTTCTGTCTCTCTCTCTCTCTCTCTCTCTCTCTCTCTCTCTCTCTCTCTCTCTCTCTCTCTCAGTGTGTGTGTGTGTGTGTGTGTGTGTGTGTGTGTGATCTTTGCTATATAGCTCAGGCTGGCCTCAAGCTTAAAGATGGCCCTGAACTTCCGATACTTCTGCTTCAGACATTCCTGTATGGACTTTAACAGAAACCTTTGGACCCGGGCAGTGGTGGCACATATCTTTGATTCCAGCACTTGGGAGGCAGAGCCAGACAGATAGATCTCTGTGAGTTCAAGGCCAGCCTGGTTTACATAGGGAGTTCCAGGACAGTCAGGGCTACACAGAGAAACCGTGTTTTGAAAAACCAAACACCAAACCAAACCAAATAAAAACCCCCAGAAACCTACGGGATCACATAAGATGCTTCGTGTGACTTCCATTCTAAACGTCCTCAGCTGAATACCAGGTAGTCCAAGCCGAGCTAATTTTATTGAGGACAGGAAAGAGGGCACAGTCACACAAGGGCATCTTAATGACCTTTCACTATGCCACACCTCCATCCCTCTTGTGGACTGAGCAGCAGAATGTTCCAGCATACATGAGCCGGGACACTGGCAAAGCCTTCTCTAGGCATCTCTCTGAGAGCTGGGCACAAGGCCCTCAGTCACTATTAACAGTTGGTGTGTGAAATGTCCCCACAGCTTCATGTGTCTGAACACTGGGGCCCCAGCGGGTGGTGATGTCAGGGAGGCTGTGGGCCTCTCAGACAGCGGTCTGGCTGATGGGTGTAGCTATAGTTGTATGGATGGGACTTCAAGATTTCAGGCCCATTCTGCTTCTGGAAGGTTCTCTAGTTCCTGGTCCTAGCATGTTCCCACCGCCAGGATCTCTGCTCTGCATTCTGGGTGGTGATAGACGGTAGCCTCACAGACTCAGAACCACAAGTCTCTTCTGTCTTGGCAACGAGAGACGAAATGGACAAGAGGACAGCTGCCATGTGTATCTCATACTCACGATCTCCATCAGGTCCCGCAACCCTGGAAGAGGCTCTCGATGGCTCCCATATTATAGACAAGGAAAGTGAGACTTAGTCCAGACTCAGTTTCCCTAAATGTTTTCTGCTGGCCAGTGGTGGGGACAGGATTTGAGCCCAGGGCTTTCCAGCCCCTGCATCCTTAACATATTCTCTAGTCTGGGAAAGTGCTGAGTGATTGGTTCTGGGTGCCAGCTCTGCTCCAAAGGCAGGGTCTTTTGGAGTCTGGTGGGGTCATGTGCGTGCAGAAGATGTTTAAACACAGGATGCCTGAACAGTTAAACAGAGAGCATTGAGGCTTACATCTTCTACTTGGAGTCTGTCTCCAAAGGAAGAAGACTGAAGAAAGAAAAAAAAAAATCAACCACTTGAACTTTTCTCCCTGCCTGCTGGACCTCTGCGGAGCCTGAGACTCAAGTCTTTCTTTCATCAAGACTTCCTTGTCTTTTATTATGGTAGGGTGACAAGAGAAGAGACGTTGTCTTTTACTATGGTAGGGGGACAAGAGAAAAGATGTTGTCTTTTTCTATGGTAGGGGGACAAGAGAAAAGATGCTGTCTTTTACTATGGTAGGGGGACGAGGGAGGCGATGAACATAGCACAGGTGGGGAGGGTACCTCTAAGCTCTCCTTGGCGAGGTATACAAGAGGGATCCAGGACTCTCTCTGCCGGCCTCTCTGGGTTCGTGCTTTATGGTCTGAGTTGTTCCTCTGTGATTTATCCTGCTATCTGCAAGCTCATTTTTTTCCCTCCTTGGCCCGCAGAAGAGCCTCTGTATTCCCAAACACATTTGCACCCTAAAACTAACACATCCAGTCTTGTTGCCGCTGGTGTCTGCAAGCAGGGCCAGGCTCAGCTATTTTTGGGCTCGTTTCCAGGAAAATAATTTACTTTTTGTTGTGCAGTCTGTCAGGCTCGGCAGAATGATTTTTCTCTCTCTCTCTCCCTCTCTCTTTTTTTTTCCATGAGGCTGGACAAGTAAATCCTTAAAAAGCTGAGGAGGATTTAGAACCTTGCCTGCAGAGATGGCCCACGGCTGGGCTTATCGGGTCCATTAGAATAGAGAGAAGCCCCCAGATCTGCAGCTTGGTCGGCTATGGCCCTTGGCAGTCAGGTGATGATAACTGTGGCTCTGTTGACATCACCTTTGGGGCTGCGGCTGCAGCTCGGGTGGTACATGAGAGACCCGGCCTAGAGACATGCCTGTAATTCCAATATTCTGCAAGCAGAGGCCCGGGGAACAGAAGTTCAAGGTTGTACTTGGCTACGCAGCAAGTTTGAGGCCAGCCCGGGCTCTATGAGACCCTGTTCCAATCAATCGATTGATTTTCAAAAAGAAAAGACTAGCCTTTGAGGGCTTAATGAAGCGCCCCTCCCAGCATCGGAGATTCACACAGTCCACAGCTGGATGCAGCCGGAGTGAACTGTGAGAGGCGTTTTAGAAACTCTGCTCCGTTTCCTCACCTGAGAAGAAGGAAGAATAAGTAGCCTGCTATGGAGTCTCACTGAGGACAGTGCATATGGACTTATCTATGTACCCAGTGCCTGGAATGCAGGTAGCATGACTAATGCTTCAGCAGCCACTTTGGGCTGTGAGGCATGCTTGAATTTGGCGATGGAAAGCCCCAGGGCCTTGAAGGCGATTCTCTGGGCTTCCTTGATGGGAGTGGGGGTGGGGTATTCACTTTCACTCGCAGCCAGCCCAGGAAGCGCAGGATCCCAGGCCTGTGATATTTGCTGAGAGCCACTGATTGTTTCCATTTCGGTGTCTTCTAAAACTAGAAGACACGAGTGGTTTCTCCTGTCACTGTGGAAAAAAACACCTGGAAGAAAAGACCTGAAGGAGAAGGATTTCCTTCTTGCTCGGGGTTCAGAGGACGCACTCCACTGTAAAGGATCCAGGCAGTAAGTGCAAGAGCCCTGAGGCCCAAGAACAAAGAAACAGCTCAGCTGGCAGAGGGTGACTGGGTGTGGAGGCTGTCAGGCCACCGCTAAAGGATGTGGCTGGTCCCAGAGGGCTGGGGCAGAGCGCCCCAGTGGTGGCTTTGTGGTGAGCATGGCCGTGGTTTGAGTACACAGAAACACAGGAAGTGCAGGGCTCTCCTGGTGCTGGTGGCTTAGCTTGCTTAGGGTAGAGGACCAACAGGGGTGTCAATCTGGTGTCTTGGCATACTTTCTCCAGTCTGGAGCCCCTCTTTTGAGTTTCCAGCCCTCCTACCAGAGGGCACAGTTTCTTTACACCAGCAGGTTGGTCCCGATAAGGACAAGGGTCCCCTGCCGCCAATCACACAGCTGCTGAAGCAGGAGCATTACTGTGAGCTCCCTGGGGAATTTAGCCTGGGGATAAGGAGGATAAATTGCTTAGACAGCTTGGAGCCTCTAAGACAGGAGTGAGCTAGCCTTTGGCCACAGGCCCTGACCCTCTCTGTTGCCTGTCCCTCACCTCATGGCCATTTTGACTCCTGAGACGTGGCATTTGGCTTCTAGGGATCTGAGGCTGCTGTGGAGTGGGGTTACCATGCCTACCCTGTACCAGTCGGGATCTCTGCCACTCAATCCCCTTAACCACGGTTTTTACAAACAGGATTCATGATCGGGGCTGGTGGCACAGACCGGTTCTTCCGTTACTTGGGAAGCTGACGCAGGAGGATAGTCAGTTCAAGGCCAGTGCAGGCAACTTCTTTAAAGCCTGTCTTAAAATAAAAAGTACAAAGAGGGCTGGGGCTGTAGCTCTGTGGTAGAGCATTTACTTAGCATGTGTGAGGTCCTGGGTTCAATCCTTAGCATAGCAAAAAAACTCAAAATAAAACTGAGCCACCCTCTGGAGTCCACAAATGAGCACGGGGCAGTAAAACAACTTTGCCAAGACCACAGCACTTCTGTGAGACTTGATACAGAATGCTCTCTCTTAATTAGCCAGCCATGAGTGTCTACTTGTAAGTAGAAGATTCTAGAAACAGAACCAGAGAAGGAGTCATTCTCTTTTCTTCTGCTCTTTGGTGGTGACAAAAGGACACACATGGTCATTGTTCATTTGCCCCCAAAACCAACTTGCTTCCCGGTTTCCCTGCCACAAAAAGAATCTTCCTGAACATAACCTACACTTGGGCTTCTCTGAAGGAAGGGTTTGCTCCAAAACACCGTATCTGCAGCATGCGTGTGCATAGCCTTCAGACTCCGTGTGTGGGCCCTGTGATACCCACTGTTCTGCATGCCCTGTGATAGCCCACTGAACTCCTGCAGGCCCTGTGATACCCCCACTGCACTCCTGCAGGCCTTGTGATAGTCCACTGCACTCCTGCATGGCCTGTGATAGCCCACTATACTCCTGCAGGCCCTGTGATACCCCCACTGCACTGCTGCAGGCCTTGTGATAGTCCACTGCACTCCTGCATGGCCTGTGATAGCCCACTATACTCCTGCAGGCCCTGTGATACTCACTGAACTACTGCATGGCCTGTGATAGCATACTGCACTCCTGCAGGCCCTGTGATAGCCCAGTGAACTCCTGCAGGCCCTGTGATACCCACTGCACTCCTGCAGGCCCTGTGATACCTCCACTGCACTCCTGCATGCCCTGTGATAGCCCAGTGCACTCCTGCATTCCCTGTGATAGCCTACTGCACTCCTGCATGCCCTTGTACTTGAAATCATGTATGCATAACCTTGCTTAGCAACTCCTGCTGCATTTTGTACTGGCATTTAGTGGCTGGAGGTAACCTTGGGGCTGGGGCAGGAGGATGCTGAGGAGTGAGCGTCCTGTTCTCAGCATCCCTGAGACTACCCAGGGTTCTCAGGTTCTCAGAGTGGCACTTGCCTTCCGTGGGTTTGCAGGCGGGGAAAGACACAAGGTGGCTTATTTACCTTTTTCTACATTTTCCCCAATTTTCCCAATCTGTTTCCATAGCAACCCTAATAGGGATTGAGTTGCTAGAAAAGTATTCGTTTCTATAGAAACAATTTGTTCTATAAGAGAAAAAATTTACTTGGTTTTACATGAAATCTAATGTTAGGATTTGAGTCTGTTTTTGATTTAAAAAAATTTTTTTGTCAGAGTATTTCTCAAGCCACCTACAGATGGATGTGGCTTCTCAGGCTCAAAATCCATCCTGATATTCTACAGGTGCTAGATGCAGGGGGTGGGGGATCAGCTACTTGGCATCTTTATCAAGAAAGTACAGTTTTACATTAAAACAGTGTGGGCCACTTACATGCTTGGATACGAGGGGCAAGACCAGGTGATCCTGCTTTCTGGGGTTAATTGGAAATAGGCACTTGCTGTTTTCTTGATTTCAAGAACTCAGGGGTTTCCAAGTGAATGAGTTAGGTAGTTTGTCACAGACAACAAGAACTCAACTCAAAACTGGGTAAGTCCCAAGCCAGCAATAACAAGGACATTAGGAGTCAATGTCAGAATATGGGCAGCTTCAGGAAAGGCTGGATCCAGGGGCAGCTGTGATGATCCAGTCTTTCTTTCAGTGATAGGTTGATGCTCCTCTCAGGCACGTTCCCTGGAGGCTCCGGGTTGTACAGCCATGTCCCTAGCTGCTTCAGGTCAGACTGCATAGGAGTGTGGGAACCTGAGTGATGGTTAGCATCAGCGGTCAACTTGACAGAATCTAGACAGCCTGGAGATGGGTCTGTGGGTGTCAGAGGAGGGATGTCTTGATCACTTTCATCGATGTGGGGAAGACTCACCCACTGTGGCTCACACCATCTCACGAGCTGGTCATGACCTGCAGGAGAAGGAGACAGTGAGCAAGCACCAGCATTTTTCTCTCTGCTTCTGATGGTGATGTAATGTGGCCAGCTGCCTCAAGCTCCTGCTGCCTCCTCTTTCTGCCACGAAGGACTGTAAGCTGTGAACTGTGAGCCAGAATAAACTTGTTCTTCCCTAAGTTGTGTTTGCCAGGTCTCCAGGCAACAGAAAAGTCATCAAGACAACATTCGGGTCATTTCAGGAAGAAGTCACAGAAATGACAGGAGCAAATTAAGGAAGGGAGAGTTTATTTCGGTCCCGGTTTCAGGGGATTACAGTCTTCATGGTGGGAAGGGCGCAGCAGCCTCGAGGCCTGCAGCATGCAGCAGAGACGCCTCGGATCTCGGCAGATGGGAAAGCGAGAGCCCGGGCACATCAGGGACTATTCCCAGAGACCTGCTTCTACCACATCATCCCGAAGGGTCCTTCTGCTCCTGAAACAAGGCCTCCAGCTGCAGAACCAGGATTAAACCAGATTGATGTGGGTCGTGTGTCCATCCACAAGGCCTGGGAAGGATAAGTGAGCTGATTGGCCAGGCCCAGCTGCTTCTCCTCGGGTCAAAGGTGAGGTCAGCACTTGCCAGTCCCAGAAAACAAAGGTGAGATGGAAGAGAGCCCTTAAGAGAAGCCCACATGGAGGGGTGATGTGGTCCAGGCACTGGGTCCCATTTAGAAACAAGAGGGTGGGTTCCTGGGGAGATGGCTCAGGCGGTGAAGCGCTTGCTGTACAGGCATTAGTGAGAGTCCCAGAACCCACATTTAAACAAACCAGGAGTGGTAGTTCACACTTGTGATCCTGGCTCGGGTGGCAGACACAGAGATTCCCAAGGCTAGACAGCCAACAAGCCTACTCTTTGTGCTCCAGGCCAGTGAGAGCCTGTCTCAAAGAGGAAAGAAAAATGAACCAGGGTAGACAGTGAACAATGCCTGAGGATGACAACTTAGTCTCTCTCTCTCTCTCTCTCTCTCTCTCTCCCTCACACACACACACACGAACACACGCACATACACACAGACACACCATGCACACATACATGCATGCACACACCACATACACACCACACACATACCATGCACAAACACACACACACCACACACACCATGTATGCACAGTCACATACAGGCACACAGACACACACACACACTGTACATACACACCATGCACACACATATACACACACTACACCATGCAAACACACACCATACACCACACATATACACACACATACACACAGTACACCATGCACACACACCATGCACACCACGCAAACATAAACACCACACCATACACACACACCACACACACAGATACACAGACACACCATGCACACATACCACATAAAACACTACACACACACACATACACACACACACACACACACACACAGGTGCACGCGTGAAGGAGGGCTACCTCCTGCTGTGTCCCATATCTCAGGCTTTGCCCTCTCAATCTCCTCTTTTGCTAATTAACCTCCCACGGCTGCCTCCCTGACATTCTTCAAACAGGACATTTTTTTTTTTCTTCATCTGAAGGGAGCTGGGGTTGGGGAGGGGAGCAGAATTCATTTGCATGTCACCTAAAGTACTCTCGCTGTGTGTCTTATCGTCTTCTCAGAGCACAGCCGTGTAATTACAGTCACCTTCGGCCTCACGGTTTGTCTTATGAAAAGGTTATAAATGGGGACAAAAAAAAATCACTGGGAGACACAGCCGAGGTGTTTGAAATTGTCCTTTCATCCTGGAGCTCAGAGAGTTCTAGCAAATCACTTCAGCAGATATAGATATATATGTATATGTATTATATATGTATATGTTTTATATATATGTATGTATTTTTGGGAAAAATTCTCCAAGATGATGGAAGGTGTAAATGATTTCAGGAGGGGAGTTGGTGTGTGGCCAGTAATTTAAATGAACAGGATTTCCAGGGCTTATTAAGATCTTGAAATAGGATTGTTAAAATTCAGCATTTTGGTTTGAATTCAGCTGTTGCTACAGGGGCTTCTGGTTTTTAAAACTGCCTCGCTTTCCTTGCCATTAGCTTGCAGAGATATTTTAAAAGTCTTTCCCAGTCCTTAGGCGTCGTCTTTCCTCGTTAATAAGTTAACGGTTTTTTACAGAAATCGTTTCCACCTTGCTCTTGTCCATCAGGGTGGGCACTGTGGGGATCAGGAGGGATTGCTGGGAAATGTCAGCAGGGACTGTGTGCACCTTGGGTGGGCCCAGGCTCCTCAGGAGCCCTTTGATGTAGTGTCCCCCAATAGCTGAGAGGTATTGGGTTGGTCACAGAAAGTGTATCTGCACTTGTGTGCGCTCGAAGGGCCGGAGTGCCTTGAGTTTTCTGTGTGTCTTTCACAGCCCTAGCCTATGACGTTTGACAAATGAAGGTGACATTTGGCTGAAGGCTAGAGGTGACTCTCCCACAACAGTGACCAGGGCTGTGGTGTGGAGTCTCCTGTGCTTGGATTGGAATCCTAACAGCTAGCCATTGTTATGCCTTGTGAAGGGCGAGGCCTGGGACGACTTGACTCTCTCTCTCCCTTCTCTCTCTCTCTGTCTCTGTCTCTCTCTCTGTCTCTCTCTCTCTCCCCCTTCTCTCCCTCTCTGTCTCTCTCTGTCTCCTCTCTCTCTCTCTCTCTCTCTCTCTCTCTCTCTCTCTCTCTCTCCCTTCTCTCTCTCTCTCTGTCTCTCTCGGATGAGATCCTGTCTCCAACTGCATTGTTAACTGAAGATGATCTTGAGCTTCTGATCCTCCTGCCTCCACACCCTGAGCTCTGCGATGACAGGCGTGTACTGCTCTGCTGGGAATGGAGCCCAGGGCTTCAGGTGTGCAGGGCAAGCATTCTACCAACTGAGCTGCATCCCCAGCCCTGAGGAGATGACAACTCATTGGTCAATTGTAACCAAGTCCCAAAGTCAACCCACACTGCTGGACTCCACCTGGACTTTCAGGGGCGTATACAGGCCTCTTCTTTGCTCACCTCTACTGGGGAATGGTTTTCTGGGCAGAGGTCTGTGGGTCCTCCCCTGTTGGACTTCTGTGAAGTCCTGGAAAGGATGCCCCAGGAGAAGGGTGTAACCCAAACAACCTCTATCCCAAATCCCTGCTGACTCCGATGGTGCCCTAACCTCGCAAAGGAACAGACTGGGAGGAGGCAGCACAAGAGAGCAGAGTTCAGGCAAACTCAGCATTGAGAGCAGTAAGGCAGCCTCTGGCTTCCGAGGCTCCTGTCTGTCGCACCCCTGGAATCAACTGCCCCGAGGGACTGAGGGAGTGGAGTCAGTTGTCTTGGTTGACTGAGCCCCAAAGGCAATTATGTTTCTTTTAGTGTGGCCTTGTACCTGAGTTTCCAGATAGGGAGGGGAGGAGCTAAGAGCTGGGGAGTGTGGCTCACTTGATAGTTCACTTACCTAGTTTGTATGAATCCCCAGGTTCCATCTTCAGCGTGGGGTGAATGCCTGTAATCCCAACTCTGGGAGAGGCGGAAACAGGAGGATGAGAGGCTCAAGCCATTCTTGGCTGCATAGTATGTTTGAGGCCAGCCTGGGCTACAACAGGAGTCTGTGGCAGACAGCTACTGCTGTGCCACAAATAGCCTCAAATCTAGCAACTTCAAGTGATAATCTTTCACACCATTTCCTGGCTACATCAAACCCATAGCCTTATGATGTAAATCTAGTATATACATAATATTCTTCAGGCTTTAGGAAAATCAGCACTATAGGGCATTTTTTAAAAATGAAAACTAGAACAAAACAGAATTTTTCATATTTCCTCTCGAGTTGGTGTGTTAGCTGGGAGATCATGCCTACGTCAGCTCTTCCCGGTGTTTGGTTGGCTGCAGGCCCTCGGGGGACTGGGGGCCCAGTGAGGCTGCAGTGAGCCGTGTGGAATTGACTTTCCTTCTCATCTCCATATTCCTCACACTGGCTCAGAGGACTTAGTGTCCCTGGTCACTCAGGGGAAGGGGACACTCCCTGACTTCCACACTGTCTGCACCACACCAGCCCACACAACACTGACATCCGTGTCCCCTCTCTCTCACGAGACTTGACATAATGAACGCCTACAGAGCAGAGGTTTGCTTGGCTGGCCATTATGACTATGGGTAGAGGTTCCTGTCTGTGATTGGGCAATCCATTGCTTGGGTCTCTGATACAAGGGCAGGGACCCTAGGGTGAGCTACCTGCCTCTCTCAGGGCCAGTGCTTCAGTCTGCTGTCACCTCTGTGGTCATTACCTAAGATGGACAACCTGAGGACGGGGAAGGCTGCTCAGGGCTGGAGCGTGTGGCGCAAGAGAACTGTTCACTTCACAATGAACAGGAAGCAGCAAGAAAAGGAGAGGGAGAGGCCAGGGCAGGCAGGATACAGCCTTAACCCAGACCCTGGGATCCATTTCCTCCAACTAGGCCCTCCTCCTACCTTTTACCTTCTGTCAATCATGCTATCTTTTTCTGAACCCACCAAGGGTTGGTCCACTGCTTAGGCCAGGTCTTTATGTGTCGGCTCCTTGCCGGCAGGTCCAAGCAAGAGGAGAGAGACATCCTGGTCCTGCCAGGACTCTCTCTGAGTCTGAGCGGGATGGTGGGTGTCCATGGCCCAAAGAAACACACCGGGCCAGGAGTCTTGTTGAAGCAGGAACTCAATTTTAATGTAACAGCCTCTTGCTTGTGTAAACTCAGAGCATAGGGAGGAGGGGTTTTGGAGGGGTAAGACGACGTAGGGGGTGGGGAAGGGTGACGGAGGGTATGGGGTGACTGACAGGGCCAATGGCAAAGCTCTACATCAGCAACAGCTGAGCAGAGGCAGGGCCAGACAGGTCTTGCTAAGTCACCATGGTCTGGAAGTGATACAGACAGGTCTCAAAACTCGAGCCAGACTTAGGCTCTCCCACAAGACCGCAGAAACTTGAGCCAGGTTTGGGTTTGTCCACAAGGCCCAAACCAGGGTTGAAATGGGGCCCAACACTCATGGTTTCAGGGGCTTCTCAGTCCAGTCAGTTGACAGGTTTCCCCCACATAGCTGGGACCCAAGAGAGAAGAAGATGGTTGGGTTTATGGTTCCTTCCAAGGACGCCCCCAGTGACTGAGGCCCCTTTCCATAATGGCTCCATCTGGTACCATTTTGGGACTCAAGCTTTCAACTCTCTGGGGATACCCCACTCTACACTGCTGCAGCCTTGTACAACAGGGGTGGGGGCATAGGGGCTGAGTGGTGGCAACAGGGCTTCCTGTTGCGTTGTAGGGATTGGGACTGGCGATGCCCCTCCGTGTCAGAGCTGGGGGTGGGGTGGGGTGGTGGTCAGAGGTGGTAACAGGGCTCCTTGTTGGGGCTGGGACTAGGGTGAAAGTCATTGGCCACATAGCTCATGATTTAAACAAAAGAAAACAAAAAAACCAGAAAACAGAAAATGTGTTTTCAAGACGGAGTTTCTCTGTGTAATAGCCCTGGCTGTCCTGGACCTGCTGTGTAGATCAGGCTGGCCTTGAACTCCCAGAGATCCACCTGCCTTTGCCTCCAGAGTGCTGGGATCAAAGACATGCACCACCACCCCTGGCTGGAAAACATTCTTAAAGAATGAGTAGATGGCACCTTTAATCCCAGCACTTAGGAGACAGAGGCAGGTGGATTTCTGAGTTCGAGGCCAGCCTGGTCTACAGAGTGAGTTCCAGGACAGCCAGGGCTACATAGAGAAACCCTGTCTCATAAAAACAAAACAAACAACAAAACAAAACAAAACAAAACAAAACGAGTGAGTAGGTGGAAAGAATTTTCAGACACTTGCGAATGAGGTATGAATATATTATATGTGTACAAAACCACCACATTGAAGTTCATGTATGATTAACATGTTAATAAAATAATAAAAAACTTAGTCTGTACTTAATGAATGTACATACTTATGGATTAAAGTATAATGTTTCAGTAACATAAAGAATTTGTTAGGATCAAGTCAGGATGAGTAAGCCTCACCCTAATATAAATCATACTTCCTGAGTTCAAAATCCTGTTTTGCTTTTCTTTTTTTTCTTTTCTTTTTCTTTTTTTTTGATTTTTCAAGACAGGGTTTCTCTATGTAGCCCTGGCTGTCTCTGTAGACCAGGCTGGCCTCGAACTCAGAAATCCACCTGCCTCTGCCTCCCAAATGCTGGGATTAAAGTCGTTGTTTTTCTACCTAGTTGGAAATACATAAAGAATTGCTAAGCGGGATGACCCACTGTGCTGGGAGTTAGCTCTCCTACCCGCACGTGTGTGCATCCGTGTTTATGTCTGGATACCAGAAGGCAATGTCATCTGTCCATTGTTCTCTGTCTTGGTTTTAGAGACAGGGTCACTCAGTGAATCAGGAGCTTGCCAGTTCAGCAAGGCTGGCCAGCTGGTGCCAGGGTTCATCTCTCAGCCTCCCAGCCCTCAAATTGCTCACCACTGTCCTCCGTTATTATTAATATGGGTTTCGGGGCGCGAACTCAGATCCCTGTACTTGCAGGACAACTACCTTCCTGACTGAGTCACCAGCTGCTAACTGCTTTTGTGCCTGAGAGTCACCTTGTCCCCCATCTCTAGGGACTGATAACCCCTGTTCTTTCTACTTCTAAGCCTGCTTACTTCCCAGCTGTGGCAAGAACATGTAATGTTTATCTTTCTGTGCCTAGCTTATTTCACTAAACAAAATACTCTCTAGGTTTCCCCCACATCCTCACAAGCAGTGGGAATCCATTCTTTTCTGTGGCTTAGTAGTATTCCACTGGGCGGACTTCATGCATTCTGTAGACACCTCACTTGCTTCTGTTTCTCACCTACTGTATGGAAGTAACCACACAGTGGCATCGCTTGGTTACGTGGAATTTGTTTTTCCCTGAGGCATAGTGTAGCCCAGGTTCTACTTGAACCTATAATCCTCCTGACTCAGTTTCCCAAGCGCCGAGATAGCAGGTGTGTGTCATCATGTCCTGCCATCTTCAGCTTCAGAGAAAGCTCCACATTGTCCTGTCATCGGCTCCAGATTCCTAGACCGAGTTCGAGTTTGTCAACTGAGAACAGGCAGGACTCTTCCGCCGTCCATGCCTTCCCCGATTCATTCATGAGACTTTTTTTTTTTTTTTTAACTTTTCTCTGCGCTCAGCTCTGGGTTGTCAGAAGTGTCTTTGAAGTTTCCCTTGCTTGCAGCTCCATGCCCACTCACTCTCTACCTCCGGATCATCTCCATGTGGAAACTGAGAAAAGACTTTGCCTACACCCTAGGACGCTTGGCTCCATGGAGTCTCACTCTGTGGAATGAGTGGGGAGCTGTTGCCCCCAGAGTCCACGGGGGCAGTGACTTCACGTTGCCATGGAGATGCAGGCTGTCTTGAAACACATACCACTTGCCGCCCACCCTCGAGCCTACTGCTTTCCAAGTTACAAGGGCCTGGCTAGAACTCGGAGGCCTGTGGTCCACTAGGCCGCTGGGCTCCTCATCCCTTGAAAGCTGTTGTGATGGTCTCTGACATAAGTAACGGTTTCACAGATTCAGTTCTTGTCTGACTTTGATGGATGGAAAAGCTCAGCATAAACTCCCAAGTGCCAAGCAGATGGCAGAGTTTCTTCTCAGTGTGTGCAGAAGAAGACCCAAATGCAGAGACTGGTGGTGTGGGCAGCAGGAAGAGCCAAGCACTGAGAACTACACATCTCACTGGAATAAATCCCTGCATTAAGGCTGACATCTACTCTGGCTGCCTCTGTGATTTAATAACCTGCCAAAAGCCAATGTGGTGGCTCACAGCTATAATCTTGGTCGGTACTCCTGGAGCCGAGGCAGGAAAGTTACCATAGGTTTGAAGCTAGCCCGGGCTACATCTTGAGTTCGACTCTAACTTGGGCTAAAGCCTTTGTCTGAACCCCTCCTCCAACAAATCAGTAACTTGCTTAATCACCATCAGCTCCTCTCTCTCTCACTCGGACCCAGCTCCTGCTCACCCGCTGGGCTTCCTGGGTTCACAGCAGGAACCTCTGCCTCTGGCTGTCTCTAGGATCCCACATCAGCAGCTAACCTGCCACGTCTACTCCTAATCTGGGCAGTGGTGGTGTAACAGGACAGGACTCTCTAGACCAAAATAAAAATTTGGTGAGAGACTGTATGAGCAGCACTTTGCATACAGCCGGTGCTCAATAAATGGTACCATTGCTCTGTGTGTAGCACGTGTCTGCTGCCTTGACAGTAGCTGGTCTGCACAGTCATCCTCACAGTGGCGCATGGCACTGCTGGCCCCCTGCCCTGCTACCAGGCTCCTCCAGCTCGTTCCTTCACCCACCTCAACCATTCAGCATTCTCCCTGTGCCCTGCTCCATCCAATCAGCATTCTCCCTGTGCCCTGCTCCATCCA
>NW_021604638.1:6515762-6549953 GCF_004785775.1 Grammomys surdaster | reverse complement strand
CCCTGCTCCATCCAATCAGCATTCTCCCTGTGCCCTGCTCCATCCAAACAGAACCACATCTCTCAGCGAGGCCCCGCGGGAGCACACTCTTAATACAACCATTTTACAGATGGGATGGTTAAGACCAGGGAGGCTTAGTGTGTCTCGAAGACACATGGAAGGAGAGGGAGGACTTGAATCTGGAGCCATGTTTTAGAAACAAAACAAAGCAAAAACTGTTCTCTAAAAAGAGAATAGTTTCTTGAGTTTATCTATTTTCTTTTTTTCTTTTGGGATAGTAGCCTAATTAAAATTTATTTTACATACACACAATTTTGGTTTTTTTTTTTGAGACAGTTCGCTATGTAGTCCTGGAACTCTCTCTGTAGACCAGGCTGGCCTTGAATTCATAGTGGTCCACCTGCCTCTGAAGCAAAGGTGTGTGCCAGCAAGCCCAGCCATCCTGTAGTCTTTTAAATTGTTTGAAATGATGCTGGAAATGGAGCCTAGGTAGAGGCAATAGGTTCTATTTCTGGGCTACACCACAGTCCCGCATATATAATATACACCACAGCCCTGCATATGTAATATGTAATATATATTTTATTAATATAAAACATATATATATATATATATACTATAAAACAGTTTTATATTATGTTTAAGTGGGTGTGTACACGCCGTGGCAAGCCAGACCATCCTCTGCTTCTACCACGTGGGTCCTGGGGTTTGAACTCAGGCTTGGTGGCAAGCACCTTTGCCCACTGAACCATCTCGTGGCCCTACACTGGTGTGACCCCGTGATCTCTGGTTTACTGAGTTTTCAACTGTCACCACATTCTGAATTTATGACATTGCCATCAGTTCCAAAAGAAAACCCAGCCACTGTTTCTCCTCCCCCCAAACAGAGTGTCCCTCACCCCTCTCTCCTGTCTGCATACGACATGGACAGACCACAGCTGTTCTGGCATACAAACCTCATCTATGCCCACAGGAAGTTCAGTGAGAGTCCAGGAACTACTCACCCTGCTCCCCAAACCGTGTGGCTTGCCAAACCATGTGGCAGCTAATGCTTAATTATCTGGCAAGGCCTCATGTTGCCCAGGTGGACCTTGAACTCATTATGTAGCCAGGGATGACCTTGAACTTCTGATCTAGCCTCTATTTCTGCAGGGCTGGGATTACAGGCCTTCACCAGCATCCCTGGGTTTCTGTGGTGCTGAGGATGGAACCCAGGGTTCTCAAGTCCCGGGAAGAGCTCTGCCATCCCAGGGGCAGTGACCTTCATTTAACTTTATCACTTGCCTTCATTCTTGTCTCTTCTTGGTTCGGGGCAAAGCGACAGAACAGAATTATAGTTATGTGTTTGAGTGCAGGTTTGTCCATGGAAGTGTGGGTGCCCAGGGACCCCAGAATGGGGTTTCAGATCCCCTGCAGCTAGAGTTCTAGGCAGCTGGGAACTGAACTCGGGTCTTCTGCTAGGGCAGTAGGTGTTCTTAATGACGGAGCCCTCAGCCCGGGTGTTGCTGTCTGACCAGGGCATCTTCTAAAGCTGGTTCATCCTTTGCCTCAGTCCCCTCCTTCTTCTAGCAGCTGTGTGGCAGAGTTGAGTGCCTGGGATGAAAGAGCTGTGATTGGTACTGCCAATCAAAACAAGACTCTCCCCCCACCCACCCCCAAGCAGCTGTTTGGCACTTACAAATCAGATTGAAATTCATCCCTGGGGTCAGTGAGTGAGTGACAGGGCAATCAGATCCAAGCTTACTCTAAACAGGCCTCCGTTTAGACACATAGGGTGGAGAGCAGAGAGCAGGTCAAGAATGCAGACTGTAGGCCACTCCTTGGGTCTTGCAGGATTTGTTTAGCTGTGCTCCTGTGAACAGGCAAAAAGCAGGTGGTTGGGCAAAATTACATCTCTTCAGAAACCAGGGTCTTCTATTCCTAAGCAGCGTCTGGTGGGTTTGGGTGGCCATGAGTCTCCTGCTTGGCTTTCCCTCCCCCTTCCTAAAGCAATCCTGTTGGCATTTGGAAAGAATTTAGCATCCTTCCAGTCAATGCCATGGTTACACTACAAGCCAGGGCAATGGGCCTCCCGGGAGCCTCATCCCCAGGACTCTGGAGACACATAGTCAGGCTTAAAGGGTAATTCTGTCCACAAAAGAGATATTCCACTCCTTGGTGGACCCCAGGGACTTTGCTGCAGAAGGAAGCCAATAGCTTTTTTTTTTTTCATTATTAAATTATTGAACTTTGGAGCTGTGAAGGGAAGTTCCCAGAGCATAAAGGGCCGAGCCTGTGTTAAAGTCTACAAGGTCAAATGACTGAGCTTGGTGATTTTGGAACGTTAAAACGTTGCAGACCAGACCCAAATTATCTCAGGCTATTTTCAGTCCCTTTGAAAGCCATTCATTGCCCTCCTCTGTGTCTGACGGAACATCCTTGTGACTATCAGAACTTTTAAAGCATATTCTTAGGGGCTGAGGGATGACTCGGTGGTTAAGAATGTTCACCGTGCAAGCAACGAGGACTGGGAGGTTGAATCCCCAGAAGCTTGTAAAAAAAAGCTGCATATCAAAGTGTGTGCATCAGGAAGTGAAGACAGATAGATCCTGGGAGCTCACTGGCCAGACAGTCGAGCCGAGACCCTGCCTCAAGGCAGGAAGGTACCTGATGCCCTCTGGCCCCCGACATGTGTGCACACGGATGAGTGCACCTCTACATTCACCTGCACACCCCCCACACACAGACACACAGACACACACACACATGGACACACACACACACAGACACACACACGGACACACACACACAGACACACACACACAGAGACACACACACACAGAAACACACACAGACACACACACACAGACATACACACAGACACACATACACACACAGAATGTATTTTTAGCAACCTCCTGGCTTCCACAAATTCAAAAACCAAGAATGTAATCAGATAGCACCTGAAATCCAGGACAGGGTTTCAGAGGTAACCCACCCCCTGTGGCTCCCAGCAATATCTTTGGTAAATGCCTTGACTTATGACTTTCTTTCTTATATAACTAATAAAACCTCATACAACCACTTTGGCAGTGGGACTTGGGATTTGAAGCAACCTGTATTATGTTCATAAGCCTCTCGCATTCGGCGCCAGAATAAACTATCTCTCATTCCCTTTGAGCTGAGAGCTGTATTTTCTTGTCGACAGATCTGAAGTCTTTGAGGGTTTGATACATGTGACTGTGAATGACGCATCCTCTCCACTGCCCTGGTGTTGGGAACATCGTTGACAGTGACAAACGTTCACTGCAAGGCAGGCCGTCTTCCAAGGCCTCCTGTGCCATCTCTGTGATTGGCAGGTATGTCAGCTTTGATTCTGCATGGCTAAAAGGGACTTAAAGCTGACTGACTGCCACTGTGAAGCTTGGTGAGTCAAACAGCCACCATCTTTGTCAGATCAGCCACTACCTGCTTACAATGGTCCACCATGAGCATGGTGGAGCACACCTTTAATCTCAATACTTGGGAGGCAGATGCAGGCAGATCTCTGTGAGCTGAAGACCAGCCTGATCTATAGAGCAAATTCCAGGCCTACACAGAGAAGCTCTGTCTCAAAAAAAAAAAATGTCCATTATTAGGCTGTTTGAGAACTGTTGACATTGTCTTACAGGAGACGGTGGGAAGGGTCACTGGACCCTCACCTGAGGTTCCAGCCATTTGTGTGCAGTTCTTCCCTAATGCTTATGTTTCGGGGTGCATAGGCTGGGCAGGGAGGGTTTTAGGGGAAAGTTAATGGAAGGGCTTCTTCACCCTGACTCAAAGCCAGCACTTTGCTGAAGCTGTTGGTTTCAAGAAGGCGCCTAAATAAATGTCTTTCTGTGGTCTGTTGGCCATTTCAGAAATTTAAAAATGTGAATGGTTAATTCATTAGAAAGTAACATCTGGCTGAAAAAAGAAAGAAAGAAAAATGGAAGGGCTTCACCCATGCCGCTTTGGAGAAGCCATCAAGTATACTGGGTGTAGATTTTCCATGTGGCTGCTTTGGCGTCACCCACACTCACCCCAAGGTGAACTGTGGGGGCATCTACTCTGGTTTGTTGTTGGGATCTTAGGAGGAAGGTGCAAACATCATTTCTGTCTTCCCAGAAAGGGCTTCTCTCAGTACCCGAAGAGCCCACTGGGTCTGCAGGATGAAGCCTGGAACCTCTGGCTTCACTTCGGGGCTGTCTCCTTGACTTTGCTCGGGCTTATACTGATCATACAGTGGTGTGCTCTTTGCTAAGGAGTCTGCCTAACCCTGATCATCCTCCCTGGAGGGTACAGGCAGAGAAGCAGGTCATTGCCTGCACACCTGTAGTCCCTTTGGATTCCAGGAACAGCAGAACCTCACCAGACAGCATCTCAGGGCAGAACAGTTATCTCGGATGGAAAGGCTGAACCTTCAAACAGGAAATCTTGGTGGATCCAGATGAGGCTCTGATTAATACTTACTGATCCACCTGGAGGGGCTTGAGCTAACAGTGATGGACAGACCACAGACCACCAGACTACAGACTGGGCAGATCTGGCCCTGACTCAGTTCCTCCGCTACTTAAACATAGAGTTCGTATCAGCACCTGCAAGACAAACTTGGGGTCACTGGACCTGTTTCCTAAGGCCATGGTTGAATCTGCTGTCTGTTTTCCACTATTGCCCAGCTGGTGAGTGGGTCTGGCCTATTGGGACTGCTGGAGCTGAGGCATTTGTTCCAAAACCCAGCTATAGTCTCTGGGTCAGGATAATTAGTGTGTCTGTGTCTGGATCAGAACAATTAGTGCCTGTATGTGTGCTACATGTGTATGTGTGCATGTGTGTGTGTGGTATGTGTGTGTGTGGTGCATGTGTCTCTGTGTGTGGTGCATGTGTGTGTGTGTGGTGCATGTGTGTGTGTGTGTGTGGTGCATGCATGTGTGTGTGTGTGTGTGTGTGTGTGTGGTGCATGTGTGTGTGTGTGGTGCATGTGTCTCTGTGTGGTTCATGTGTGTGTGTGTGTGTGTAGTGCATGTGTGTGTGTGGTGTGTGTGTGTGTGTGTGGTCAGTGTGCACGGAGAGCTCAGAGGGCAACCTTTGGTGCAGCTCCTCAGGAGCCACCCACCTTGATTTTTGAGGCAGGATCTCTCCCTACAATCTGGGACTTGCTAATGAGGGTGGCCTGGCCAGTCAGAGAGCTTGAGACTTCTACCTGTGTCTGCTTCCCGATGGTGTTATCAGCCTAAGCCATCACACTCAGCTCTTCCTCCTCCTTTTCTTCCTCCTCCTCCTCCCATTCTTCCTCTTCTTCTTCGTCTCCCTCCTCTCTTCCTCCTCTTCCTCCCCCTCCTCCCCCTCCTCCTCCTCCTCCTCCTCCTCCTCCTCCTCCTCCTCCTCCTCTTCTTCTTCTTCTTCTTCTTCTTCTTCTTCTTCTTCTTCTTCTTCTTCTTCTTCTTCTTCTGTGTAGCCTTGACTTTCCTATGTCTCTATAGACCATGCCTGGCCTCAAACCCATAGAGATCCACCAACCTCTTGCTCCTGAGTGCTGGAATTAAAGGCATGTGCCACCACTCCTGGTTCATATCCAGCTTCTTATGTGGGGGTTATAGGAATGGAACTTGGGTCCTCATGCTTCAAAGCAGGCCCTTTATCTCTCCCTTTTCTTGTTTTTCCTTCCTTCCTCTTTTTTCTCTCCTCCCCTCTGCCCTCCTCTCCTCTCCTTTGCTCTTGTCTCTTCTCCTCTCCTTTCCTCCTTCACAGAACTGCGGTGGAGCTTAAAGCCTTGAGTATGCTGGTTGAACACTACTACTGGATGGCATCTTCAGTCACAGCCCTGGATTGTTCTTTGCCATGCAAGGCTGTCCGGGATACCTAGGCTGCTGAGTGGCGCTTTTCCTCTACAGTGAGCATACCCCTCCTTAGGTGACAACCCAGTGTCTTAGACATTGCCAAGTCTGGAGGGAGCATCAGCCTCACCTAGAACTAGAGTATTTGAGGAGGGAGACAGAAACCATAGGGAGAGGAGAACCAGCAAACCAGGGGAGAAGCAGGCAGAGAAAGGATGGGGCAGAGTGGAGGGACCCAGGCTGGCCCAGGCTCTCAGCTCTGTGCTGTAGTGGTGAAGGAACCCTGGAACACCCCTTTCACCCTGCTCTGCCATCTGCAAATTGAGCATCTATCCCTCCGGAAGTGTCATAAGGAGTGACTTGGCTGCCTTCTGTGCACAAGACAAACTGTGTGTTTGTCTTGACTGTGCTGTTGACTTCAGCTGTGAGTTGGAACCCCTTTGTAATTCAGCCAGTATTATCTGGGCCCATCCAAAGATGATCCGAGTTCTTTTCCACTGCTGCACACTTAGCCACTATCAGAGCGGAAACCAATGCAAGGCACATGTGGGTAGAGTTGAGACGGGGTGGTGTGAGCCCAGGCACAGGTGACGGTGTTATAGAAGAGAGTGCTGTTTGGGGCTCCTGACTCCGGGAGTCCCTGCACTGCCCGCATGCCTGCATTCCTGCCTCCTCCTCCTTGGCAGCCCCTAGTCCAGCTGCAGCCCCTTCTGAGAGCTGGAGATAAAGTACTGTGTGCTAGTCTGTCCACGCACCAGCAGGAGAAACAGAGGTTTGTGTACACCCTCCAAGTCTAGATCAAGGGACTTCACTTGTTTGGGGTCTCCCTACACTGACCTTGCCTAGGTGGAGAAGCGGTTGGCATCTTGTATAGTCCCAGAGGCCTAGCCCGGTTTCCGGGGTCACCAACCCACAGCAGTCTCTCACACTGTCCCAGCCAACCCAGGTCTGCTCTTTGTCCCTGGCACTCTTGGTTAGGTTGAGAACCTGTGGCAATTTTCACATGCAGTCCAGCCATAGGGCAGAGTCAGGACCTGTTGGGAGGAGGTTCAGAGTCTAAAGGGATGAAGCCGACTAAGAGGGGCATGGAGAAGGAATACAGGGACAGGCTCTCTGAGATAGCAGCTTCTTGTTCCCCAAAATCCAAGACTAGAACCTGCAGGAAGATCCAGGGTTGGGTATCTTGATAGGACAAAGAGGGAAAGCAGAGATCTCAGGGGACCCCATGAAATGCCCGAGCCAGCAAGTATGTAACAGGCTCCCAGCCGCAGCCTTCTCCCATTCTGAATGGAGAATGTTGGGTTTTCTCTGTTGTTTGGGTTTCTGTCTTTTCTTGTCTTCAACTCTCTGTTTTGTGCCAGGGAAAAAACTCGACAGTCCCCTAGACAACCGCTGACACCTCCATGATGGGAACACTGTGTCCCCTTGCGTGCTGTGCCAGGACACATGGCTGGTTCTCATCTGTGAACTCTTGGGACTTTGTTCAAAGTTTCAGCTTTCTCTCTTCTACAATTTCCACCCAACCTCTTCCTGGCAAAATAAAACTGGCCTTTTAGAATGGGGGATGGGGAGGTGACTGGACAAGGGTCATCTAGACATTATTATTATTATTATTGTTATTATTAGGTGTGCGTGTGTGAATTTATATGTGTGTGTGTGTGAGAGAGACAGAGAGACAGAGAGACAGACAGAGACACACACACAGAGACAGAGAGAGAGAGACAGAGAGAGACAGAGAGACAGAGAGATAGAGAGACACACACACACACACACACACACAGAGAGAGAGAGAGAGAGAGAGAGAGAGAGAGAGAGAGAGAGAGAGAACAAGTGTCTCATGGTTACACATGGTGGTCAGAGGACAACTTTGTGGAGCTGGTTCTCACCTTCCATCTTTATATGGGTTTGGGAATTGAACTCATGTCACCATGAGCTTGCTTGTGTGGCAAGCACCTTTACCTGCTAAGCCATCTTGCTTACCCCAGACTTTAAATTTAAACTGACAGGCTCTACATGGTTTTGGAGTTAGGGAATAAACTTAGCCTCTCAGTCTTTCATGCCATGGCCCTCAATGGACATTAAAGGACACTTAGCTTGGGGTGTTCCTGGTATTTTTTTCAGGTAGGTGAAATCACGTTTGTTGCCTGCTTTGGTGGCTCGGTGAGGCTTGGGGAGTCATGTGGCTGTGACAAGGGCCTTTTCTTCTCTGATGTGCCATCTTAACTCTGACACTTCCTCAACCCTGCCATTCCCCTGCCATCTTTATGGTTGTCAAGGCAACAGTTTCCTGGGCAACCTGTTGACTTATTTGACTGCCAAGTTTGTATGATCGGGAGTTGGGAGCTGTAGTGGAGAACTTAAAAAAAAAATAATGTTGTCAAGGTAACCGCCAGCAGCCATTTAATTATAGTTTTAGGTAAAGATAAATTCTCTTTTGCAAATGTTACTGTATTTTTGGTTTGAGTAGGGGAGACTCACCCCAGAGATGAACGTTCTCAGAATTAGAAGCTTTCAAGCGTGGACAAGTCTGTAACTTGGTTTCATTCAGGACTAACTCCTTTTCTCAAAGAAAGAAGAAAGGATAAAAGAAAGAAAATAGTGAAAACAAAGAGCTAAAAATAAATTTGATGGGATGCAGGCACCAAGTGAGGTGGGGCTGGCGTTGCGGAGGCAGTGCCAACGCCTTTGCCCAGGCTTTTCTGAGGCAGACTCTCTCCTGATTTGGCAGGCAGTGTGGGATGGCGGTTATCCATCTGGTCTCTGAAGTCAGGCTGGCTGGGTTCAAATCCCACCTCAGCAACTCCTCAGCTTTTGACAGTGGACAAAGAGCTGAACCTGGATATGACTTCCCTCCTTGAATTTATAAAACGGGGAGGCAGGGTAATGAGTGAAACCCCAGGACAGGTATGCTGTGCCACTCAAATAGGCTTATGGGCGCTTCGATGCAAACCCTGGTGTAGCACAGTTGGGATCAGCCATACCTATAAAACTGAAGTATCTTTCTAAGCCCTGTGCTCTTGCTTAGCTAGAGTTGGACCGCCCCAGCCTGCAGCCCAGGTCAGGACACTGCTGTGTAACAACCCAATTATAAAACCATCCAGATCCAGCAGGGCTCTAGCATGCTGGGCTCTCTTTAGAGACATTACTAAATTTCATGTTCACTACAATCCCAAGAGATAGGGACAATTATCTAGCCATTTGACAGAGAAAGAAGCTTAACAGTGAAGAAGAGAAAAAGTACCATCCCCTCCCCCCCTCCCCTTTTCCTTTCTGTTTTGAATGAGAAGAGGAACCTTGCAAATCTCTGGGCTGGGCATCCGCTGGGTTGGCCTTCTCTATGTGGCTTCACAGTCGATCAAACCTAGGAAGTGGAAGTTTGGCGTTAACCTGAGTGTGGGGAGCTAGTCCTCCAGAGGGAACTCATGGGGTTCAGTCCCAGAAGCTTTGGAGGACTTACCCTTTAACTGCAGGGTCTTTGGATACTGAGAGGAGGCAGTGATGGTCTGGAGTCTATTGCCTCAGTCTGTATCCCCAGGAGCAGATGTGTTGGGTGGGGGATAGGCCCTACCACCCATTCTGCAGACAACTGAGTACAAGATGTCCAGTGTTCAGAGGGACAACAGTGTCTTACGCGTGAGCTCAAATACTGGCTTCCTTCTGCTCCCAGGGCTTGTTTCTACCTAAGAGATCAAGGGTATCTCCAGGAGACTGTCTGTGTTTAAAACTCTGATTTCAGGGCTGGGATACAGTTTGGTGGCCAAAGTGCTTGGCAGGCAGATATGAGGACTGGAGTTTGGATCTCTAGAACCCACATAAATGCCATGTGAGTGTGGTGGCCTTCCTGTAATTCCAGTCTCACAATGCCGAGAAGGGGATCCCTAGAGCAAGCTGGATCCCAAGACTGGCCGTATCGATGAGCTCTGGGTTTGACTGAGAGACCTAGTCTCATAGAGAGACTGAGAATGATTCCCACCACCAACCTGGGGCCACATACACTCACTACACACGTGCAAAAACATGCATGCACACTGCACACACGTGAGCGTGTGTGTGTGCGGGGGAGTCTATGATTTCATAAGGGGCAGAGGAGTCACAAAGTGGCCATAGTGGAGTGTAATGATCTTTCTGGAGCCAGGGTCAGCCCTTCCCTTAGTGATCTGGGTGAGTCACGTGTCTCTCTGTGCCTTAGTTTCCTTATCAGCAAGTGAGCCAGTAACCACTACCACCTCAGGGGTGGGTGAACATAACCACAGCAGCTCGAATTTCGCACATCACCAGGAATGGTTACGGCAGTTAGCTGGGCTGTAAAATAATAGCCAGCAACTACTGTAAGCATCATGGCCAGGGGACACTATGTCAACACAGCCTGGTGTGAGGAGGGATGGCCTGGCATTTTCTTAGTTAACCTGAGCTCACTGTCTGTAGAGTGGCTATGTGGGCATGTGGCACCTTCTGGGTACCTTCAGACCCCCTCTATCCACCTCTCCCTATTGGCTAGCTTGCAAGCCTCTTCCCAGTGAGATTCAGCTCCAAGCGCTGGCACTGCTGGGAAAGATTCATTTGCACCTTCTGCCTCTTCTGTGGATTCTGGACGTTTTCATCATTTGCCAAGGAAGACCTGCATAGCAATGACCGTGCGAGTTGGGAGAGGCTGGACCAGTGGGATCCCTGAAGGAATATCCCAGGGCGTACTGGTTGATGGGGATGGGGGTGGGGCACAGTGGCTTGGGTGGGACTCTGCTCCAAACTATCCTTTGCCTTTGACTTTATCAGCACCATGGGCTCTCCCAGGAACCCAGAGTACAGCCAACATTTTCTCCCCCGCTCGCTCGTCTTCCCTCTAGGGGCCAAACAAGATTTTATTATTATTTTTTTTTCTGGGCATTGCAAATACAGCTTCTTCATTCCCTACCCTGTGTGTGTGTGGTTTTTTTTTTTTTAAAGGTTCAATGTTAGATGGAAAAGCGCATGTTCTGCCAGGATGATTGAAGAAAGGTAATTATGTAGTATTAGAAAAAAGAGAGAAAGAAAAGAAACTGTGTATCAGCCCCGAGGCTCAGTGGGAAAGGGGATTGGGAACGCTTACTGCTGTATTCCTGCCTGGGGTGAAGAGCGGCATTGTGCTCTTGATTTAAGGTCACCGTTTGGATCCGGGGGCTGCACAGTGATTGTCGTGGGTCAGGTTGTGAGGGCCCTGTGACACAGGATCCATCAAGGGACTGTGGGTGGGAATTTGGGCTCTGCGGAATTCCCAGCAAAACCTCTGCCTGGTATCTCCTCGTCGTCTGAGGTGGGTGTCCATCTTGTCGTGGGTGTCACACAACCTTCCATGTGCACTGGCAATAATGGCCCCTAGGTCTCTTCAATCCCAGTGCTCCCCAGCACTTTCTAGTCTGCAGGTATGACAAGCGTGGCTGGAAGGGCTAAAGAACCCCAGGTCTCGGCCTTGTTGCTCCTCACCAGCTGGGTGTCCTTGGGCAAGATATAGAAACTTTCTGGTCCTCAGTTCCCCATCTGAAAAAGGAGTTGATACTGATATTCACACCCCAGAGCTCCTCCTGACGGAGCAGACAAGCATAGAGCAGGCGGAGCCAGAGCGGCAAGCGTGGATTAGTAATTATGTTGCCATCCATGTCCATCACCAGCGTCCTCCAAGGAAGCCAGAGAGCAGCTCCTCTTCGTCACATAGCCACTCCTGGGGAAAACCACAGTTTATTCGACTTCTTTTGCAGCACTTAGGGGTCAACCACAGTGATGTCTGCATGCTATGCAAGTGTCCTCCCAAAGGCAGCATAGCTACACCCTGGGGACCGCAGGGACCCTGTGGACACTCAAGGGGACAGCATGACAGGAGTGGGACAGAGAGGGGCAGGTGTTTCTGGTCTCAAGGTTGGCGGTCAGAGCTCTGCCCTCACAGTGTCAGGCTGTCTGTTCTTTCCTGTGTGCCTCTGGAAGCATGAAGCTGCTCTCTCTCCTTGGTTAAATTCACGAGGTGGGTGGGGCTCATGCCTCTCTTTGTGCTGCCCAAGAATAGGGTCTAAGACATTCCACCTTCTTTATAGGTCTCCAGTGACGAGCCAAAGTACAGTTCCATCAAGGTCTGCCTGGGCAGAGCCATGAGTTCGTTGGTCCTACTTACAGGGACAGGTGAAGGCTTACTCACTGGAGTATGGGGACTGTCTTAGTTAGGGTTTCTATTCCTGCACAAACATCATGACCAAGAAGCAAGTTGGGGAGGAAAGGGTTTATTCAGTTTACACTTCCACACTGCTGTTCATCACCAAAGGAAGTCAGGACTGAAGTCAAGCAGGTCAGGAAGCAGGAGCTGATGCAGAAGAGGCCATGGAGGGATGCTATTTACTGGCTTGCTTCCCATGGCTTGCTCAGCTTGCCTACCAACCCAGGGATGGCACCACCCACAATGGACTAGGCACTCCCACCCCTGATCACAATTGAGAAAATGCCTTACAGCTGGATCTCATGGAGGCATTTTCTCGAGGGAGGCTCCTTTCTCTGATAACTCCTGCTTGTGTCAAGTTGACACACAAAACCAGCCAGTACAGAGACATCACTCTAGTGTAGTGTTGACTTACTAGTAGCTACAAAGATGGAGTCCCCAGCTCAGCTGACCTTCCACGGTACATATACTCTAGCATCTCCTGTGACCACAGGCCATGTAGTTAGGATAGAATTATACACAACTGGCCCCAAGGTGTAGGGAGCTACTACATCTCTGGTGACCTTCCCCACAGCCTCCTAGGAGGGACTCTCAAGAGACCTCAAATCTGACCTCAGGGGTCTCTACCAGGAAGTCACACCTCTCCTGATGATGACGGCTGTATCCTTGGAGGATGGTACCCAATCTACAACAGGGAGGGGGGTTTGCCTATAATTCTGTACTAATTGTACCTGGTTAACTGAGTAACTAGCATCTGAGACTGGCTACAAAGTTGAAGTGACTCTTCTTAGAGTCTCCTTCGGGACCCATCATCTGACCCATGTGGGTGGTAGGATTTAACTGTGTATGGTAGGAAGAGGCTCCTCAGGTGAACTGGGTTTGGACTCTGTCAAGGAGGGTCCACTGTTGGGGGATTTCCAATTAAATTCACTGTTGAAAGCCAAGAGTGAAATCTAGCTCAGACTTATCTCCCAGGCACATGTCAGGAGCTTGAATTTCAGCTCCTGCATCTAGCCAGGCTGTGAAAGGTCACAGAGGGCCTGAGTGTCCTCTCTCAGGCTAGCAGTCTGGCATTCTCAAGCCAGAGACCAATTTCTGTGTCTGAAATAAGATAGTAGAGCCTTGTACAGGCGGTGTGGGGCTGTAAGGATTTGTAGGGGAGGCACTGGTAGTCTCAGTCCCATGTTCCTATCTGCCCTGACCCAGAGCAGAACGCATTAGCATGTTGCCTGGGAGGCATCGGCTGAAAGATACAGACTTTACTGAAACTATTCCTGCCAGCCCACATTGCTAAATGCTCATTTTTGTTTTTAAGTTTAATTAACTTTTATCTTTTGTTTTTTAAATCAGTGTGGGTGTGTATAACACATGTGAGATGCCTCTGGAGTCTAGAAGAGAGTATTGGTATCGAATCCCCTGGAACTGGAACTACAGGTGATGTGAGCTGCCCCAAGTCGGTGCTGGGAACTGAACTCTGGTCCTCTAGAAGCTCAGCAAATACTCCTCATTGTTAACCCGTCTGTCTCTCCAGCCCAAATGTTCATTTGGAAAATCATATTGATTCTTTTATTTTTATTTTCTTGAGATAGATTCCCCTATAGCCCAGGGTGACCTCCAACCCACTATGTAGCTGAGGATGACCTAGAAACAGAAGCTGGCAGCTGCTGAGGGAGGCGAGCAGGAGAGGCGGGCACCCAGGAAGGAGGCTTCTGGCCTCCTGTGTCATGTGCCTCCCTAGATGCCTAGGCTCCAGAGCTGTGGGAGGAGCATCAGACAATTATCCTCTGGAACCCAACACAGTTATTAACACAGCACTGAGGCTTTTAATTACCAACATATTAGCATACTACAATGAGGGGCGACACTTGGTGAATAACAGCCTAGGGCCTTCGGAAGCAAGGCCTGTTCTTACCACTAATTAGGAGAAAACTGTAGAAGCCGGAGGAGGGAATTGGTCTTTCCGGGGAAGATAATTGGATAAAGATTAGTTCTTCCTCCACTCATCACTTGCAGGCAGATGGTATCGTGCCCGTGATCAGTTTGCCAGGATGTTTCTGTTCAGGATGTGATGGTTGTTTGGATGGGTACAGCACTTTACAGTTTCCAAACCCATTTTCTCTGTGTGTTACCACGCTGAGTCCTATGGCATGTCCAGGATGTCACTGACCCCTGATTACACTGTAAAAAGGGGACAGTGACATCCTAGACATGCCATAGGACTCAGCACAGTAACACAACGAAGAGAGACTTCAGTGACTCCCCACAGGCCACAGCTCAGAGCTCTTGTGATGAAATCTTCCTTGTGCCTCAGTCTTTCCATATGAACCAGATGTGTGTGTGTGTGTGTGTGTGTGTCCCCAGCCTCACAGCGTCATCACAGGGCCTAGATGTTCACAGGGAAAGGAGAAACACCTGGGGTCTGGACACGCTGCTCTAAACGGGATCGATTGATAAGTAAATCAACCCCCCACTGCTTTATTAATGAGGTGATATGCCTGAAGTCACACAGCCATAACTGGGCAGAGATCCAGCCCTCGGTTTCTCATTTAGTGGCAGAGGAGAAGAGCACTTGGTGAAGTGTGTGTGTGTGTGTGTGTATGTGTGTGCGTAGTTGTGCAGACAGAGCCAAGAGACCCTTTGCTGCTGGAGACTCTTTTTAAAGCTTGCTTATCACACAGGGGCTGTACTTCCCTATGTCTTGTATAAAATAATACAAAGCTCCCTTACTCTGTATGTGTTTCTGTCGCCCCACTCAGTTCCTTGACCCTAGAAATGCACAGTGATGGAGACAGAGCCGGCTCCTTCTGTCACGGGGACAGTCGGTGAGCAAGCCCAGGACCAGTTTTGTTTGTTTGTTTACAGGATCTCATGTAGCCCAGGCTGATCTTCAACTCACTGAGTTTCACAGATGACCTCTGGTCTTCCTGTCTCCACATTCTGAGTGTTGGGGTTACAGCATGAACCGCCATGCCTAGTTTATGTAGTTGAGGGACCAAACCCCAGACTTGATGGTAGGCAAGTGCTTTATCAACAAAGCCACCCCCCCAGTCTCCCCCTTTTCGTTCTAAGATATAACCTCACTATGTAATCCAGGCTAGCCTTGGACTCCCAATTGTCCTGTCTTAGGTCTTGTGCTTCCAACATTCTGGCTGAATGCCTGAGATAGCCAATCAATAAATAGAGAGTTCTGAGCCGAGTATGATGGGGCCAGGTGTGATAGTGCATGTCTGTGAGTCTAGTGTTTATTTGCTAAGGCAGGAGGCTCAGGAGTTCAAGGCCAGCCTTACTTAATTGTATAGTGAGTTGAAAAGTGGTCTGGGCTAGAAAGAGAGCCATCTTAAATAAACAAATAAGCACACACACACACACACACACACACACACGCACGCACACAGGAACACACAGAGGTGGGTGTTTTGGCTCATGCTTTCAAAGACTTCAACCTAAGATAAGTTGGCCCATTGCTTTTGAGCCTATGTCAGAACATCATGGCAGGACTGCCGGGTGGAGGAACACTGCTTACTTCATTGTGGCCAGGAAGCAAAACCAGAAAGGCGCCAAGCTCCCAATACTCCCTCCATGGTCACACCCCAGCACACAAGAAGCTAACTTCCTCCTATAAACCTCACTTTCAAAAGCTTAAATGAACTCAAATGCAGATCTCAAAAGACAGCTTGTAGGAGTTGGTTCTCTCCTTCCAACATGTGGGTCCTGTGGATGGACTCAGGTCGTCAGGCTTGGTGGCATGAGCTTTTACAGATGAAGTATCTTACAGGCTCACCTGGGTCCTTCTTGTCATCTCCTTAGGGAGACCTGTGCTACCTGCCACCAGCCTGGGGCTCTGCCATCAGTCAGGACAAAACATGAAAGCCAACTTGGGTTCTTGGTAATCCCTGCCTTGCTGTGCCCTGCTGTGCCCTGCTGTGCCCTGCCTGATCCCTACCCTCCCATACATCCTTGCTATGGACCTGGATAGGGACTTTGGGACTTTACTTTTCTGCCACTGTGCTCAGAGCCCCAGGGGCTGCAAGCAGAGGTTGGTGCCCAGGAGATCCCCTGCATGTATTTGTTGTCGAATGGCTCTGGGGGTGGCCAAGCTGGGAGACTTCAGAGCTGTCTTAGTCGGGATTTCATTGCTGTAAGGAGACACTATGACCACGGCAACTCTCATAGAGGAAAAGATTTAATTGGGGCTGGCTTACAGTTCAGAGGTTCAGTCCATTATCATCATGGCGGGAAGCATGGCAGCATGCAGGCAGACATGGTGCTGGAGAAGGAGCTGAGAGTTCTACATCTTCATCTACAGGCAGCAGAGGAAGGCTGTGTTTCACACTGGGCATAGCCTGAGCCTATATAACCTCAAAGCCCGCCTCCACAGTGACGCACTTCCTCTTACAAGGCTGCATCTATTTCAAAAAGGCCACTCTCTGTGGGACAAGCATCCAAACACATGAGTTTATGGGGGGGGGGTCATACCTTTTCTAACCACCGAAAGAACCGTGGCTTCATTTGTAAACAGAAAGAAAAGTTCACCAAGGGTTTCAGAGACAGGATCTCTGAGACTAGAATACAAGGTCAGAGGAGGATTCTGGGGGCCTGGCTAGTGGGGCTTATCTTTAGAGCAATTCTGAGAGACACAGAGGGCCCTGGAATTGAGGTCGTGACCAGCTGAGGCTGGGCTGTAAAACACCACCCAGGAGGCCTATGCTGTGTGGGCATAGTGCAAAGCAGACGGAATGGAGAAGGGACACCCCATGAGGAACCCCCACAGTGTCACAGGAACTCAGGGGTCACAATGAGGTGGCTGAAGAGCCTGCCTGTCATACTGTAAGCAATGGGGGCAGCTGGAAGCCTCTGATGACCTGTGACCTCACTAGGAAGCCACCTGCCATGTTGCAGGACACTCTGCCAGCCTCTGTCTGCTTGGTAGGTCTGTGTCCCAGCCTGCTCATCTCGTGGGACTGAGATGATGGTTTATGCTGAGAGTCCTGCATAGCCATAAAAGTTAAGTGTGTTTATACACGGCAGGGGCCTGCCTGCCACAGAGGGATGGAAGAACCTCAGCCTTTAGACAGCTTCCTAGAGATGGAGTCAGGACCTCCAAGCTCAGGGGTCACCAAGGCAGGAGATGAACAGTCATGTATGGGGGAGGGGGGTCCTGGGGTAGACAGGTGAGAGAGAGGTCCACAGAGGGCTGCTCTTTGGAAATAGCATCTGGAGAATAATAAAACAGCCAGCCAGTAGGAAGCTTTTCCAGGATTCTACTGCTGTGATCAGACACCATGACCAAGGCAATTCTTATAAGGACAACATTTAATTGGGGCTGGCTTACAGGTTCAGAGGTTCAGTCCATTATCATCATGGTGGGAGCATGGCAGCATCCAGGCAGGCATGGTGCAGAAGGAGCTGAGAGTTCTACATCTTCATCTGAAGGCTGCTAGCAGAATACTGACTTCCACGAAACTAGGATGAGGGTCTAAAGCCACACCCACAGAGACACACCTACTCCAAGGACACACCTCCAAATAGTGCCAGTCCCTGGGCCAAGCATATTCAAACCATGACACAGGCCACGTACAATGGCTTATTCCAATCTCACAGTATATCAGCTGGGTAGGACATAATGTCTTCATTGTGGAGACAGAGAAACTGAGGCACGGAGAGGTTACCCAAGTTATATGTCAGAGGTGGCAGATCCAGGGTTTGAATAAACCTGGGGGTGTATCTATGCTGAGTCTTAACTACTAGACAAAGTCAGGGTGTAAGAAAGAAACCATTCTAGTCTGTTTCCAACATGAGGTCCAGTATGAGACGTGCTTGGAGCTCATCAGAGGGGCAGATAAGCAGGAGCCCACCCCCCTCATCCCCAGCTGGGACCTGCATGTCCCAGAGTTCTCAGGGCTGAAGAGTTGAAAGCGGTGTGCTGTGATGTTCCCTGCCCTCAGGGATCTTTGGTCGATATGTTCCATGAGGACAGAGGGAACAGAGATGCATGACACACTGGGGCCAGCTGCAGGGGGCAGATCGGCTTTACTTGGGGTGATTCAAGGCTCATATAATTTGGGGGACTGGGTTAGGAACATCCAAGGTGGGCAAGGCCATTGGCTGAGGGCTTAGGGTACCGAGATGCCTCATAGCATGGGGAAGCATTTCAGGGATCTCAGGCGCTAGCTGAATGAGTTCTTATCAGGAGAAAGGAAATTGACCGTGTACTCTAAGGCTAGATAGATAACATTTTGCAGGTAGAGGTGCGGGAGATTTTGAACTCCCCAGACAATGTCAGAGAAGAAGAAGGCTATCTGGTCAATGGTAGACTTCAACCTTAATAAGAAGAGTTTTCCCACAGTCAGAAAAGAAGACAACCTGGAGTCCTAAGATATCATCAGGAAGGCGTTGTGCTCTGAGCCAATAGGATGGAAAGTTTGCTAAGAAGGCTATGCTACATGGTCAGGAGGGTCGAAACTCTCAAAAGTACCAGCCTGTGGGGAAAAGAGCAGGGATTTCTCAAACCAAGGGCTTTAAAAACCACTGCCGAAAACCAAATCTCCACTCCTGCCGTGTGCCTTTTCTGTAGCCTGGTGTCCACTTCTGTGAAAATAAACAATTATTTTCTAGCCACTTGAGTTGCTATTGCAGAGCAAGGGTGTAGCTCTTCACAACACAGAGCTCCTCTGTCCAGCTATCTGATGGCCTCAGCCACGTGAACTTGATCTGCTGGCCAAAGTGTGAAGGCCTTTGAAGATACTTGACCCTCACGTCTGCCTGTGAGGCCAGTGGTCAGCTGAGCCTGGCTCACTGGCAGGGTGGGATGAGAGTGAGCCATTTATCCTGTCTGGTCCTTAGTAGTGAGGGCTATGACTGTCCTATTTCACAGATGAGAAAACTGAGGTACTGTGATAGGGTACTGTGTCCAGGGCCCTACAGCTGCCAGGCCATCAAACCAAGCTGGACTTGAAAGCCTTTGTCCAGGGGCTGAGAGATGGCAGAAAGGGAGTAGTTTAAAACACTGACTGTTCTTCCAGAGGGCCATGATCCAATTCTTATCACCCACCTGGCAGCTCACAACTGTCTATAACTCTAGCTCCAGGGGTTCTGATACCCTCACACAGAAATACATGCAGGGAAAACACCAGTCCACACAAAATAAACAATAAACAAATAAATCATTTTTTAAAAGACAAGGAAAGAAATAAAAATCCAGCATTTAAAAAAAAGAAGAAGAAAGAAAAAAGAAAGCTTTTTTTTGCCGCTGGGCGGTGGTGGCGCACGCCTTTAATCCCAGCACTTGGGAGGCAGAGGCAGTTTGAGGCCAGCCTGGTCTACAGAGTGAGTTCAAGGACAGCCAGGGCTACACAGAGAAACCCTGTTTCAAAAAACCAAAAAAGCTTTTGTCTAAAGCCCCTGTGTTTTCTTGTACTGGCTAGGGTTGTTTTGTTGGTTTTTAAAATATTTATTTATTTTATGTATATGAGTGCTCTATCTGCCTGTACACTTGCACACCAGAAGAGGTCACCAGATCCCATTACACATGATTGTGAGCCACCATTTGGTTGCTGGGAATTGAAGTCAGAACCTCTGGAAGAGCAGCCATCTCTCCTGTACTGGTTAATTTTATGTCGACTTGACACAAGCCACAGCCATCAGAGAAGAAGGAGCCTCAACTAAGAAATGCCTCTACGAGATCGGGTTGTTGACAAGCCTGAAGGACATTTTCTTAATCGGTGATTGATGGGTGTGGGTTGGGGGTTTCTACCCTGGGCTGGTGGTCCTGGGTTCTATGAGAAAGCAGGCTGAGCAAGCCATGAGGAGCAAGCCAGTCAGCAGCACTCCTCCATGGCTTCTGCATCAGCTCCTGCCTCCAGGTTCCTGCCCTGCTTGAGTTCCTGTCCTGACTTCCTTTGCTGATGAACTGTGATGTGGAAGTATAAGCTGGATAAACCCTTTCCTCCCCAAGTCCTTTTTGGTCACTGTGTTTTATCTCAGCAACAGTGACCCTGACTAAGTGCCAGCCACTGGGCTCATCTGTTCCTCTGAAGCCCCCAGGTTGTGGGTTTTTATTTTTATTGTATTTTTCTGTCTTCTAAGCCAGGTTATCTTTATTCCTTTGGTGTACTGAGACCCAGAGAGGGAGAGAACTGGGCCCAAGGCCACAGAGACACAGTGGGTTCTTAGAAAGGCAGGACTCAAAGTGGAAGGGGCCTAAGGTCTATCAGTCATTCTGTGTCTCTTGTCTGAGCAGCTCAGATCATCATGGCTTAAAGTGATGGGCAGATGAGGCACCTTTCTCTTTGATGAGGTCTTTCCCATCGGATGGGAGGGGATGATGGCCTATAGTCCAACCAAGAAACCAAGAGGCAAAGTCGGGATCCAGGCCTGGAGTGGCCTCATCCGTCCCTGACCGCATCAGGCCACTCCCCTCTCTGAGCCTCCAGCCTAGGCTGCAGAGCACAGTGAAGAAGTGAGTGGGTAACTAGGTCGGAAATTCTTACAGGTGCTTCCTTTCCCCGTACAAGAGTCGGAACTCCAGCCTGATAAAGTATAGGACTAACCTGGTGGGGTGAGGAGGGGAGAGGAGGAAGAAAGGGAAGGGAGGAGGAGAGAGGAGGGAGGAGGAGAGGGGAAAGAGGGGGAGAGGAGAGAGGGAAGGGAGGGGGGAGGAGAGGGAAGGGGGGGAGAGGAGAGGAAAAAGAGAAGGGGAGGAGGAGAAGGGAGGGGGAGGAGAGGAGAGGAAGAGGGAGAAGGGGTGGGAGGAGGGAGAGTCTCAAACCCCACAAAAGGCTAACTGAGGTGCCTATTCAGCACATCAAAGGGAACTCTGTCAGGACCCTCCCTCAGTCCCTGCTTGTCACAGAGTCAGCCTGGCTGATACCCTGTTCCCTACCCTAAACTCTCCAGCCCAGGGACTGGGTTGTATGTTCCTTCCCTTAGCCACTCTGATCCCTATATAACCCAACTATTTTGCTACTGTGGTCTCTTGTTCTCCCTTTTGGTTCCCGCTCTCCTGGCCTCTTGGCTTCTGGCTCACCTGATGGCTACTCTGGTGGTGAGACACGCTAGATCAGTGGTTTTCAACCTGTGGGTGGCAACCCCTTTACGAGGAGTCAAATGACCCTTTCTCAGGGGTCACCTAAGACCATCGGAAAACACAAATGTTTACATTACGATTCATAACAGTCGCAAAATTACAGTTGTGAAGTAGCAATGACATCATTTTATGGTTGGGGGTCACCACCTCATGAGGAACTGTATTAAAGGGTCACAGCATTAGGAAGGTTGAGAGCCACTGCTATGGGGTGAGAGATGCTCTGACAGACGGCTTCCTGAGCAACGACGCCCTGTCTGAGCTGCTTGTGTACGGTCTTCCAGCCGGGCTCACCACAGGGCCTCACTGGACAAAGTATCAGTGTCCTCCTCTGTCACAAGTATCTCCAGAGTGGCCCCGCCATTGTAGTGATTACGTTCTCCAGATCCTGAATGAACCAGATCCAGGGTCCAGCTCACTGTGTACTCTGAACTCTCCAGGGGGTCTGCAGTCTATAGGTGTGGCAGTAAACCCTGGGCATGATGGGAACCAGGTAGCTGTGAGGTACTTCTCACCCTAACAGCAAATTCAGACCTGTAACTCCGTTCTTCTAGCGAAATCAGAAACCTGTTGGGCCCAGTGTGGGCAGGCCCCACGTGCAGCTTTCTGCTGCCAACTGTGAATCACAGACATCTTTCATTTGACGGGGCCATCTGCTCCCGCAGGCAGCCTGTATGAGCAAGTGTCTCTCTCCTTCATAGATGAGAGCAAGCAAAGAGAACTGAAGACATGCTGGATGAGCCCCAGGCCTGGGCAGGGTCCAGCTGCTCTGGATCTGTCTGGAAAGCCAAACCTGGGGACTGTCCCTGGAGCCCCGGGGTGTATGCTACATCTGATTCTCTTCCACGGCAACTTGCAAACAGAACCCACTTCTGAAAGACAGCTAATGTTTGGTTAAATCAGAATCTCAGACTTAGTGAATTCTGTTGCAGAAGACATGCACTGTTGTTTGTTGTGTCTCCAGATCTACAAGTCCACCTGGGCTCCCTGCAGCTTCTCTGAGAAACGGCTTTCTGGGGAAACTTCAGTGTCGGTACCATGGACACCCACCAGCTCTATCCCTTACTGTGAAGTAAGCCGTAGGCAAGACACTCTAACTGCTGGAAGCTTCGGTTCCCCTCTTAGTGAATATAGAGAACAAGAATGCATGTGTCCGTGGCTGTCATCACTAGAAAATATAATAATCTTGAGATATTATGCTCTCAGTAAATGGTGGCGTATTATATTATACATGCAGAATTAGGGAAAATACCAGAACTATCTTTTTACTTACAGCTATAAACATTATGAACTCTTTACTCCAAATTATAAGATTACATGTACATTATTAAAAATGAGATAATCCTGACAGAAGGATAGCCTGGTGGCACAAGCCTGTCATCCTGTCTGCTCGGGAGACTGGGGCAGGAGGATTGCAAGTTTAGAGCCTGTCTAGGCTTCAGAATGAGTTCAAGGGTAGCCCAGTAACTCAGTAAGACCCTGTGTCAACATAAAAAGAGAACCAGCAATGTAGCTCAGTGCTAGCATGCTTGCCAAGAAGGTTTGAGGCCCTGGCTTCCATCCCCATCACTTCAAAGAGCAAGAGGATGCAGGGGAGTGGACGTGTTGGGAGTCTTGGTTGAAAGCATAGAGCAGCTGGAGTCCCGAGTGAATGTATGTTGTTGGCATAGCACAGCCATGCTGAGGACCCAATGCCCCAGGCCCATGAGGGTGGCAATGTCTCCCCGCACTGCCCCCCTCCCCGAAGCTCCCACTGACTGTTTTCCTTTGGTCCACATGTGAATGTGTAAGAACCAGTGCTTATGAACGACTGACCATTGTGCACAAAGACTAGCTCCTGTCACTCCCTCCTGCGTATGCTCACCCGCTGACACTGCCTACCAAGACCAGCCCCACCCCTCACTGTACAGAAACACTCTGAGGTCCTGGGTAGTCACATGACCAGTGCTGCTCCAGCAGAGCCTGCTTGGACCACTGAGTCTGTTTTCTGTATGTGTCTGTCCTTTCTTCATCCCTTCATCAGCACAGTCAGGTCTCCAGGACCAAGAGGCTCAGGGGACCATCCCCAGTACTGCAAGAAGAGAAGAGCAGGGAAGAAGACAAGACAAGACAAGACAAGACAAGACAGACAAGGAGGGGGAGGAAGAGATGAGGGCTTTGATTTTTATGATTATTCTGCTTTTTTTTTAAAATGCACAGCAAGTCTAACACGTGCTGTAGCTGCTGCTTCTCCTCCCCCAGCACTGGGTCTTAAGTAAGTCTCTAATTTGTTTGATCTTTGAAAATCCCTCTTTTTCTCTGTGGATGCCGGCACTCATCCCTAACCAGCCTCCGTGGCTCACCCAGGGTTCAGCGCTGCTAAGTAGCACCTCCATGGACTCCTCATCTTTTTTCAAGGACTGTGTAGAGCTCGCTAGCCGGCTGCACTGGTCCCGAAGGACTCCTCCTTCTGGTTGTGTCTGTGGCTGGATGGCTGCTGCTGTTGCCAGGACAGCTTTGTGAAGCCAGAATGAATGAGTTTCAGCTGGGGACAAGGACCAGAGCTGTCCAGGGAGGCAAACTTGCTCCCTGTCCCAATGTGAAACCTGTTACTCTTTGATGCACTTGATGGAAGAGGACCCAGATTTTATGGTCTTTTATGTTCCCAGCTGCCTGGATGACATTTCCATTTGTTACCTTTGCCACTCCCATTTTTATGGAGTTGGAGTGATAGTGGGGGTCTCCGCTGCCCATAAATGGGTTCAGCTCCTGTGACTGAGCCCCGCCCCTCCCCACCCGGCACTGTTCACAGCATTTCCATCCCCACTGGGCCCCAGATGTTGCCCCAGGCCTGGAAAGGACCTCACAGCACAATGGTCCTGTTAGCTAGCTCAGGATCTTTGTTTAGTAGTTGGGTAGCATTTGGGAACCCCACAGGTTCTTCGGTGAGGACGGTCCACAGCCCCAGGCTGGCCTCACTTGGGGGTATGACTTCCCAGGAAAGCCACAGTGTGAGAAAGCCTCCCCCACTGAAAGCTAAGTCGCAAAGAGAGGCAGGCACGGGCAGAACGAGGCCCACTCTGTGCTCAAGCTTTGCTTTATGGGTGGTTTGTGTTTGACATTTTAAGTTGGGGAACATTGCTCAGGTTTATAGAAGAACTCCGTTCCAAGGGCAGACCGTATAAAAATGTCCTAATGAGTTTCCACCGGTGGAGGCTGGAACACAGGACTCTTTAACTCATTGTATTCCTGACCCAGAATCTTCTGGAATACGATTCTCCGGGCAGATTCAAGACAGCAAATTGATTCAGTAGTGAGACTCGGGTAAAGCCACAAACATCATATGAACATTTGAGGTACAGATATGTGCTTGTGGAGGTCAGAGATCAACCTTACGGATTTTCCTCGGGCACTATCTACTTTATTGTTTTGAAACAGGGTCCCTCACTGGCCTGGAGCTTGCCAAGTAGGACTGGAATTTAACTATGCTCTACTCTACTGTGCCTGGCTTTTAAAAGTGGGTTCTGTAGATTTTAACTCAGGTCATCTTGCTTGTGTGGCAATCATTTTATCAACTGAGCCATCTAACCCAGCCCAGATTGAGTTTTAAATTCAAAATAATTATACCCAAATCTACCTTCTTAGTGTTCTATCATAGCAATAGATATCCTCTCTTATGGCTTGAGTACGAACCATCCCTAAGAAAGCCTCATGTATTGGGTGCTTGATCCCCAATTGATCCCCATGGCGCTGTTTTAGGAGGTTGTGGGAACTTCAGGAGGTGGGGCCTCATTAGAGGAAGTAGTCATAGGGGGCGGGTCCTTGGGTGTACTTTCTCTCAGAGCTTTCCTATTTCTCTCTGTTTTGGGGCCACCATGAGGTGAACTGCTCAGCTCTGCCCTGCCCTCTCTGCCACGACTGACCCATAAAATAGCCCTGAAACCATGAGACAAAAATAGAGAATTCTTCCTAAGTTGTTTCCATGGGTATTTGGTTGCAGTGACACAGAAGCAGTTAACATAGGTGCCTTGGTTTCTGTTTGGGAGTGATTAAAGAGAAATGGGAGCGGTTGTCAGTAACTATAAAGTAAGACCTGTGGACTTCTGAGAGTGTGCAGTGCCACATGCGCTCAGTCTCTCTGTGGCATTGTGATGTTGGTGTTACTGTTGTACCCATTTTGCTGCTGAGTAAACTGAGGCTCCTAGAAGATGTGGAACTAAGCCAGCACATGACAGAACTCTGCCTATTCTCTAAGGGGAAGTGGATTGTGGGAAGTAGAGACCAGAGAGATTTGGGCAAGGTGATGTCTCTGTGAATAGGGGACAGGATGCCGGGCAGGGACATATGGCTTGTCCCTCCAGGATCCATGGTATCATCAAGTGTGTCACATCTTTCACACAGACCTAGAGCTAAGTACAATTCTCCAGTGTTCAAAGGGCCGTAGCACGAGCAGTCTGTGTGTGAGTCCACAGCTGAGCTGAACTTCCCTAGCTGCCCGTACTGAGGAGATGAAAGAGCCACACGGTGTCTGAGCACCAGGTACACAGGCAGCTTTGTGCTTACAGCTGAGCTGACAGCCCAGTCAGTTGGCAAGGTAGGGTTGACAGAACCCAGAGAGCCATAAAAGGTCACCCCAGAGCGGCAGGGCCACGCACACTGCTAACCAGATGGTCTATCTCCACCTGACTGGACCCCACCCCCTGGGGAATAATGACTAATAATGACTATTTGACTAAGACTCACCTGGTAGACACCTCTGAAGTCAATGCTTGTGGGAACCCTGCCTGGAGAATTGTGTGCCCTTTGAGCTACTGTAGCAGTAACACAAGGAGGCTGAAGACAGATTTGAGTTGTCTGAACTTAGAAGACATTCAACCTCCTGGCTAATAAAAGCTCAGCACGTTACAGCAAGGTGCTCGGGGCTGGAGAAGGGCTGGGGGTAAGACCACTGACATCTGTCATACAGGACCTGAGGCTGGTCCACAACCCAATGTGTTGGGTGAGGGGAGACCCACATGGCTACAACTCCAGTTCCAGGGAGTTTGATGTCCTCTTCTGGCCTCTGTGGGTACACATGTGCATACATCTCACACACACACACACACACACACACACACTCTCACAGATGCACGTGTGCACACACACAAATAAATCTTGAAGCAAAAGCAAGATTTTTTTTATTACTTTGTTGTGGCCTGTGAGATTGGCCGTGGTTAGGAGAGACAGCACCCTCCCTGTGTAGGCTGAGGTAGAGAGAGAGGAGCAGGGGCCTGGGATCAGGCAGCACTTCTCAGGAGAACAACAGAATCCTTTCTTTTTTCTTTTCTTTTCTTTTTTTTTTTTAAAGATTTACTTGCTGGGCAGTGATGGCGCACGCCTTTACTCCCAGCACTTGGGAGGCAGAGGCAGTCAGATTTGAGTTCAAGGCCAGCCTGGTCTACAGAGTGAGTTCCAGGACAGCTAGGGCTACACAGAGAAACCTTGTCTCGAACCCCCCCCCAAAAAAAGATTTACTTATTTATTATTTATTTTCCATGTCTGGGTGTTTTGTCTTCATGTATGCCTCTGCACCACATGCGTGCCAAGTGCCTGAGGAAGCTAGACGAGGGCACCAGATCCCCTGGGACTGCAATTGCAAATGATCGTGAGCCGCCATGTGGGTGGTAGAAACCAGACCTCTGCAAGAGCAAGTGCGCTAAACCATGGGCATCTCCCCATCCATGGAGGATGTGATCTTAGACCCAACGTCCCTAGAAACAGGGAGATAGGGCTGGCCAGGTGGCTCAGTGGGTAAAGTGCCTTCCAGGTAAGTGTAAGGATGTCAGTTTGGAGCCCCCAAAATCTATGTAAAGGCCAGACTTGGGGCAGTGCTTGTTTGCATCCCTGCGAGGAGACAGGAGACTTCCTGGACGCTTACAGGCCGGTAGCCTGGTGCCTGCAGTAGCAAACAAGAAATCCTGTCTCTAGGAAGGCAGAAAACAAAGACTAAAGTCTGCTTGTCTTCTGATATTCACATGCACAGTGTGGCATGCATGTGCCTGCACACACACACACACACACACTCACACACACACACTTACACACACTCACACACATACACACACTTACATACACACTTACACATGCACACACACTTACACACACTCACACACATACACACACTTGCACACACACTTACACACGCACACACACACATGCACTTGCGCAATGCACTTACATACATACGCTTACACATATGCATGAACACGCACACACTTACACACTCATACGCACTTACACAATGCACTTGCACACATGCAGTTACACACTTGCACAACACACATGCATGCACACACATGTACTTACACACATGTGTACAATGTGCTTACACACACACACTCACACTTAAACACACACGCACACACTTTTTCAAAAGTGAGATATGAGCAGCAAGATGCATGTTCGAGGACGAGGTCTGTGTTTGGATCAGACACGGTGTCCAGGATGAGGGGATGAGTCACTAGCTCCTGGGCAGGCGTGCCATGGTGAAGCACCGGTTTTCTACGTTGCTATGGCAAGATGGTCCAGATATATCACCGGGGAGAACATATGTTAGAAAATAGTGCACACGGTCTCAGCTCATATTTTGCAAAGAAGCAAACAGGACCATCTTTATCTGTGTCTATATCCGAATGTGTAAATGAGGGGAAGTAGTAAAGTACTTGTCTTCGGGTGTTGGAGTTATGGCTGAGTTCTGTGCTTTTTAAGTTCTTTGTGTGTGTAAAGATAAAACAAGGACTGGAGTGACACAATTAGACACTACGTGATCCAAGGAGTAGGTTCTGCATGGGAAGGTGGTGTGGCGGTCCAGGGTGTGGCTGCTGGGGTCAGCACGAACCCGGGTGTGACTCTGGCTTGAAGAGGTGTAAGCCTGGGGGCTCGGAATGCAGCCTCTCTGATCACTGTCCAGATGTGGACTGTCCTCACAGGTTCATATGTGTGAACGCCTGGGCCCCAGCTGGTGATACTGTTCTGGAAGGCTGTAGAACCTTTAGGGAATGGGTCCTTGCTGGAGGAAGTGGCTTACTGGGGACAAGCTTGTGGGTTTATATCCCCACCCAACTTCCGGTTTCTCTTTGCATCCCTACTGCCCAGGTGTTTGCAAGCACCCTCACCCTCCGTTGCCACAGCTGTGAGCTGCTCCCAGCACCTTCCCTGCCCTGACAGACCCTTACGCCGTGAGCCTATTTGAATCCTTCCTCTTTCCGGTAGTTCTTGCCATGTGTTGGTGACAGTGACGTTGCTAAGAGGTCAATGTCTGTGAAGTTCACGGCCCAGAGGACATACTCAAATGTGCTTGAACGAGCCATGACAACGGAGTCCATCACTTACAAGGGCACACATGCAGGAGGATCCTGCTTTAGAAATGGGTGGATCTCGTGGGTAAAATCATAGCAGACCCAATTTCACTCTCCAGATATTCAAACTGGGAATGTGGGTTCCAGCTAGAGGCATTCTGGCAAGCTCTGGATGAGCAGAAGGCGCCCCCCATCACCCTCCCCCCCATGCCAGAGATGGTACATGAGAATTATATGTGGGAAGGTCCTGCCATTGGGGATTCTCTGGTCCTCAGACTGAGCCTCCAGTGTGGGAGTGAGAGGATGGTGCAGTCAGGACATCCTGGGCTCCTTCTCAATTCTGCCCCTCACCAGCTGCACGTGATGCTGGCTGCCATCTTCCCCACTCTTGAGTTTATACAGTTAGCTGACCTCTGTGGAGATGTATCCTAGGAATGGTCAGTAATCAGACCTGGTACCGTGTGACCAGCTGCCTAAGCTCCTGCCTCTGGGTTTCCCTACTGTGACAGAATTGCACTCTCAGCCTGTGAGCCAAAACGGACCCTTCCTCCTGCACAAGCTGCTTTTTCCCAGACATTTTGTCATGGTGATGAGCAAGTAGCTCACACTCCTGGCATGTGCTACCTTGCCAGCATTTTTGTGTTATTTAGTGCTGGGCTCCTATACTCTTAGAAACCCCTCTTGGCTCATGTTTTTGGAGAAACTGTCCCTTAAGCAGTGTCTAAAGGCTGTGCTGGCTTGGAAGTCTGTACTCCCAGGAACAGAGGCCATGGGGATAAAGTGCTTCTGGTCCTGCCCAAAGCTCTCTCCGCTCCCTGTGTCCTTTGGGAGCCATTTCAACTGTGATGGGGCAGCAACCCTTTGATGGAGTGGTTGGATCTGCCCAGCCCTGACACATGCTAAGTCTTGTTCCCATCTCTGTAAATCAATTTTGCTGTTCCAAATCTTTACTCTGAATATTGAACTGGAAGAGGGAATTGAATTCTCTCAAGTTCAAATGTACTTTGCTGTCATTCAAGGTGAATGGGTTTGTCCCCAAAATCTCTGTGACGTCTCCTCCCAGGCTATTTTGGTGGTGGGCCTTCCCAAAGACAACGAACATTTGCTCAAATGAGACTGTATTAAAAATGGCCTCTGTTTGCTAGACCCTTAAGCAGGTGAGGCGGAAACTTGCTCAAATCCCAGACCTATGATGAGAACAGACTTCCACTCTCCTGTTTCACTTCACGTTCAAACAGGAACAAACTGTCCTTGGCAACTGTGCCACTTGGTTCTCCTCACATGGCTCTCTGGAGCGTTGGCCTACCCACCTTTCCAACCACAGATGTTTAGCCACCCGCATAAGGTCACCCAGCAGGCAATCTGGGAAAGTGGAACTTGAACACGGGGCCATGTGAACCTCCCAGACTTCTGGGCACTCGGGCACCTTGCTGAGAGCTCACAGTGAAGCTGAGCATCTGGCTTGCTGACAGATGTGTGCAGGAAGTTGATACATCTATGCAAAGTAGGCGGCAAGGGATGGGGCTGTTCTCTGGTGCGTCTACACTGCTCAGGTTACTCTCTCCTCTAGGCTGTCAGTGGCTCCCTATTGCCTTCTGGGTAAAGTCTATATTCCTGAACTACTCCTTGTAGAAATGTTCCCTCTTACATCCCTGCAGGGTCAACAAGGGGTTTCTTAAAGGGCTTTGATGGACACAGCGCCTGGAATACCTCAGTTCCTCCACCCGCCTCTGTACCACAGAATACAAAAAGGCGTGGTTTAGTGCACTTAGGCACTTAGGCACACGAGCATGGCTCGAGGTCAGAGTTCACTGCCAGCCTAGGCTGTATAGGAAGCAGCCAGGTTAGTGGGACACATTAGCAGGATGTCATGAGGTGTGTTTGCTAATAATTATAACCAAGCAAAAGACAGAACTGGGCTGGGGAGATGGCTCAGCAGGTAAAGGGCCTGGTCTGGGTTTGACCCCCAGAATCCAACATCAAAAGCATCTTATATGGACAAGACAGAGAGAAAGAGAGGGAGACAGAAACAGACAGAGAGACAGAGACACACATGTACACCCAGAAAGACAGACACAAACATACACATAGACAAACATACATACAGATAGACACACAGACACATACAGGCGCAACTGCAGACACAAACACAGAAAGACAGATGCAGACACAAACACACAGACACATAGACACACATGGATACACACACACACACACACACACACACACACACACACACACACACAGTTCCATCCTCCCAGGGAGTGCCAAGCCCCTATCTGACCCCTTGTAAACAACACAGAGGAGAGAGGTGCAGCTGCTTCCTTAGCACACAGACCCGAGGCAGCCTGCAGCAGAGGAAATGTCACTAGCGTGCAGAAGATCCATGCTTATCCAACTACCTGTCCTGCTTGGTCACAGTTAATTGAAATCATCAGAGAATCGTTGAAAAATGCATTTTTGTTGTCCTGTAGTCTGGGACCTGGGGCCTGTTATGGCCACCAAACTCAAGTCTGTGCTTCTGTGGTTTCAGAGACCATCTGTCAGCATCTGTGTGCACATTGATCCCATGAGCCTTTGCAGGTGACCTGCTATGCCTTGTCTATCACCTGGTAGCCATCTTTAACCAATGGTCTCAGCAGTACAGTGGCTCTTCACCTCTGATCACCTTTGTTCTGCTTTTCTGGCCCTGAACTTACATATAGATGAGGCTAGTTTTGAACTCCTGATCTTCCTGTCTCTATCTCCCAGTTATGTGTATACACTACTATGCCTAGCTCTTTGCTTTTGTTTGTTTGTTTGTTTTATTAATTTTTTTCAAGACAATGTTTCTCTGTGTAGCCCTGGCTATCCCAGACCTAACTAGCTCTGTAGACCAGGTTGACCTCGAGCTCATAGAGGTCAGCCTGCCTCTGCTTCTTCAATGCTGGAATTAAAGGTGTGCACCATCACCCCTGGATGGTCCTTTGTTTTGTCTTTAGATTCTCAGGGCCAGCAAGTTGGCTTGGTCAGTAAAGGTATCTGCTTTGGAGCCTGGCAACCTGGGTTCAATCCCCCAGACCCACATGGTGGAAGGCAATAACTGAGTCCACACACATGCACTGAGGTACATAGGTTCCCCACCAACACCATATACACAACACACACACACACATAGTCAATAAGTAAAAATAAAAAAGGAGCCTAAATATAAAGTGGTTCTTGCATCTGTTTGTGGCAGATTTCCGTTGCTGTGATAAAATACCTGAGATTAGAATATTATAAAGGAGGAAAGGTTCAGCCAGGGGTTACTTTGCCTCATTGCTTTGGGGCTGTAGAAAGCATCATGGCAGGAAGCACATAGTAGGACAAAGCTGCTTACATCATAGCCAGGAAGCAAAGAGAAAGCTGGGGCAGGCCTCCCAATAGCTCCTTCAAGGACACTCCTCAGGACCTGGCTCTTTCAACTACAGTCCCACCTCCTAAAGTGCCCTCTGCCTGCCAGTAGTGCCACCAGCTGGCAAGCAAAGCTTCAAGCCATGAACGGCTACAATCCCAAATACCACTCTGCTTCAAAGTAATGTGTTTTCTAGAACGGGGTTTGGAACCAGAAGGACAGAGACTGACATTCAAATTTAGTCATTTACTTATTTTCTTATCAAGTGGGTGATTTGGGGAAAACTCATTTAAGATTTCAGAATTTGCGGTTCCTTACTTACAATGGAGGGGGGGCAGAGCCCCAATCCTTCCACCCTCTTAACAAAGGCGACACAGGCATCCATATGGTGCTCCATGCTGGGCACCTTGGAGAACATGTAGGCATTGCTTTCTAAGTCATCCCAGTGGCCCTGTGGGGATGGGGTCCTCTCAGCTCCATTTTGTGTGTGTGGTGTATGTGTGTGCACGTGGAGGCCAGAGCCTGATGTCCTGCATCTCCTTCAATCACCTCACATCTCTGGTGGCACTTAGGTGCCAACATCTTCAGGCCCTTCTTCCACCCGTGTATCCTCCTGGTTAGGTGGTAGGGACCCCAAGGCCAGGTCCCGGGTGCTGGTGTTTGGCTTCCTGGCCCCCCCAGCTCCCAGTTTCCTTTTGATCGGTGTCTGTTTGTTCAGTGTGAAGGAATCCGGTCTAGAGTGTATCTCAGAGTTTACTTCTCCTGCACTTGGCTTTGGTATATTAACTTGTCGTTCATTGTTTTACTGTAAATTTGTATACAATCCAGCCTATTGTTAAGTTAATATTTTGTGAACATAAAGCTGGATACACTTAATTATATGTCACTATTGTAAACAGAGAGCTGACATCTTGTTCTATAAACAAGCTTTACTAGTCAAATAGGAAAGGATCGGAGGCGTTATTAGACGCCAGTCCATGCTGTAGCCCAGGACACGCCATTTGCTAAATGGGGGCGTACAGGTGAGCTCCCCCTAGCCTTCCCCTCATCTGCAAGGGTAACAGACACTCCCTCAGAGCCAGCCCGGGTGTGGTGAATGCATCATGGCTGGAGCTGGAACCCCGGAGAACTGCTTCATGGGCGTGAGGAGAGCTAGAGGCTCACAGTGGCCACCTCACCTCCTCAGTCGGCTCTTCTCCTAGGCTGTCTGCTCAGAGCAAAGGCTTAGAGCAGCTGTTCTCAGCCTGCGGGCTGAGACCACCTTGGAGGTCAAATATCCCTTTCACAGGGGTCCCCTAAGACCACCAGAAAAGACAAATATTTACAGTAGGATTCATAACAGTTATGAAGTAGCAATGAGAATAAGCTTATGGTTGGGAGTCACCACAGCATGAGTGTCGGAGGAATGGCGGGCGGGGGCCACTTCTACCTAGTGTATCCGCAAAGGCATTTCCTGCAGGGGGACCTGATTGAGGACTGCCTGAGAGACCAAGGATTGCTGATGCAGACAATGCCAGCCAATCAGGAACTGCTGTTTAGAAGAGATGCTTTCTGGGGACCAATGGGACGCGGGTAGGAGGTACTAAAGGAGCGTTCAGCGGTGCTCAGATGAGCTCGCTGCAGCGTTTCCCAGCTGCTCTAGGAGTCTCTCTTTGACTCTGTGCCACCTCACCTCCTACCCCCAAGGGCAGGTAGCATCGAGTGGCGAGTGGTCCAGGGCACAGGCAGCACGTGAGGAACTGTATTAAAGGGGTGCAGCATTAGGAAGCATTAGGAAGCATTAGGGAGGTTGAAAACCACTGCTTTAGAGAGAGAACATCTCAGGGCTTTGCAGTGAGGGAGTTTTTAGTGAGACATTGAGAGTATCAGCCATGAATAAAATACCTGTGAATGGGACTACACATATGTACACACAGAGAGATGTACCCAAACATGTATACATGCATGGACACAGGTACATACATATGTATACACACAGGCATACACACATGCACACACACTGGCATATATACATATATGTATACATATGTACAGTTACATGTACACATATATACATATGTATACACAGTACTACAAGTCTACTGGACTGACTGACTAAACAGACCAACAATTCTAAGTACTAGTGAGGATGTGAAATATTGGGGACTCTCTCCTGCTCCTTTGAGGGTCATAAATTCAAACACTTTAAGAAACTGTTCTCTGTTCAAGATTATCCTGTATATCTCCTGGTCCAGTGTTTTCTCTCCTTATGCATCTTCAACAAAATTACACATATCTATCTGTGCACCAAAGACACACACTAACTCAACAGGCTCAAACCACAGCTTGTCCATGATCTGCAACAGTTTCCATTTGAATGAGTTTATTGAGGTGGCAGGGAGAAGGAGAGGGAGAGGGAGAGGAAG